>NC_140946.1:58260329-58740349 GCF_014529385.1 Adiantum capillus-veneris | reverse complement strand
TGACATAGAGTGGATAAGTGGTGAATCTTAAGACCAAATCACTCATGCTACTAGGTATAATACGTTAGAGAAGTGGTAGACCTTGAATGTAAACACCCCATGTACAAAATATCATGGTTTTAGGGTGTTTCAATGGAGCCTAGAATCTCGGAGACATGGTAGATCTTGATTCTTTCCATGTTTGAATGGCACCTATCTTGGAAAAATGATGGAGGTTACTTCTCTCCATACTTCAACGGAGCCTAGCTTTGACAAGTGGTGAACCTTTGCTTCTCTCTATGTTTGAATAGAGTTAGCTTGGACAAGTGGTGGACCTTTGCTTCTCTCTATGTTTGAATAGACCGAGTAAAAAGCAAAGCTCCACCACTTGTCCAAGCTAGTTCTAAAATCCACATGGAGATAGCAAGCTCCACCATTTGTCGAATCTCTCTTCCATTAAAACATGAAAAAACTCATCTATGTTTACAAGGGGGACTTTTTTCCAAGGTCCACCACTTGTCCAAGCTAGGATCCCTAGTAGCACGAGTGGTTTGGTCTCAAGATACACCACTTGTACACTCTATGTCATTATATTAAGAAGAACTATGTATTAAGGTCCACCACTTGTCCAACCTATAAGGTTATATCTTAAATGGTATCCTTTCTCACCACTTGAAATGCCCATGATATGTTTACACGGGGGTTTCATTCCAAGGTCCACCACTTGTCCAAGCTAACTCTATTCAAACATAGAGAGAAGCAAAGGTCCACCACTTGTCCAAGCTAACTCTATTCAAACATAGAGAGAAGCAAAGGTTCACCACTTGTCAAAGCTAGGCTCTGTTGAAGTATGGAGAGAAGTAACCTCCATCATTTTTCCAAGATAGGTGCCATTCAAACATGGAAAGAATCAAGATCTACCATGTAAGAGGCACTCTAAGTTTTCCATACAATGGACCTATTGGACTATAAAAAATAATTATATCTTTCTTTGATATTGTCATTATTTTTATGCATAATATTTTCTTCTTTTTGCAGACACAAAGGAGTTAAGTGATATAAAATCTAGATGTATTTCACACTATGATTGGCATCAAGATCCTTTTGGACACAAACTTTTCCTATTCCCAAAGATGTAATTTTCCATATTAACGGTGTGGATTTTGAAGTGCGACTTTCATGTATTGAAGGAGCTGGTTATGGGCTATTTGTGCATACTACCCTGGAAAGTGGTTTGACTATTCTAAACTATGGAGGGCATAAGTATAGATTTCAAGACTGGAAAAAGATATGCAAAAATTTCCAAGAGCTTATAAATATTCTCTTCTAGAGGATCCAAACATAGAAGAAGAGAAGATCAATCATACATTATTGGTTGTGTAGAAGAAGGAAACGTGTCGGGCTATATAAATAGTTCTCACAGTACAAATGTCTGTCCCAACGTATGCTATACATTTGATCCAAATTTGCCACCTTGGCATAAATGCACCTCTTCACACATCAAGTCAGAAGAATATGGCCATGTATGCATTGAGACTATCTGTCAAGTTGAAGCAGGAGAAGAGTTGTTTGCTGACTATAACTTTACTTGACATTGTAAAGTATTGTACATGGATGGAAATCTCAAGTACATGCATCATTTTCATTTTTCATGGATGAAATCTCAAGTGAATATAACATTTGATTATTGTTTAGTTTATGCTCAACGAGAATCTAGAGTGCTCTTATGCTTTGTGTGTTGTCTAACATATTTGACTACCTTGGCCATAGAATCTTGATTCTACTCTAGATTTGTGATAAATCTTACCAAAATTTAATCAATGTCTAGGTTGGACAAGTGGTGGGGCTTCAAACATTACTGTCTTAAACAAGTGGAGTTATCTTACTTGAATAAGTGGTGGCCTTTGAATCCAAATCTAAGCCAAATCTCTAATTATTTTCTTGTAGTCTAGGTTGGACATTTGTGGACCTTGTATCCATGTTTCCTCAACAAGGGTGGCTTTTAGTTTTCACTTTAAGTACTCATCTTAAATAAAGTGTAGGATGGAAAAATGTTGAGTTAGTAGATTGTATTTTAGACAAGTGGTGTTTGGTGTACGAATGCTGAAAATGGTTGCAAGGATTCTAACAACGACTTTACCTTAAATAAATTTCTTACTAGGAGTTCTATATATAAATATGGTGAATAAAATTCTAGTGGTTTTGAGATACCATTTGTGTGTGTGTTTTCTTAGATTCACAAACTGGGATGGATAACGCTCCTATGGTTCAGTCAACAACTATAGAATCCATAGATTCTATGGTTTCTAAAGTGCCCAAGATGGATGATATTTCTAGACTAGAGTCTAGTGTTGTGCAACTTGAGCAAGCTTCCAATAATGAAAACCAAGAAATCGATGCTTCAAAAATGCAACATACATCAAAAGAGACTGAAAAGTCCACTCACGAGCTATTGCCAATTGGTACTACGTCATGTAGCGTAGATGTTGAGAAATCCATGCTTACAATTATATTGGATTTAAATGGTCTATTGTTGAAACGTTCCCCTCAACCATCCTCACACCACAACTCAGTGCAAATGGATTCAAAAAGATATATTATACTCAGGCCAGGTTGCATCCAATTCTTGAAGACTATTTTACAAAGGTTTAATGTTGCAATTTGGTCGACAGCTACTAGGAATAATATGTATCAAATCCTTGCAGCACTAAACAAATTAGCTGAGGATACATTGCCTTTCTTTGCAATTTGGTCGCAAGATGTTTGCTACACCGCTCAAACTCAAAAATTGTTTAGACCCGACAATCCAAACGTTGAGGCAATGTTCAAGCCTCTAGCCAAAATTGCCATGGGGTTTGAATGTGATCCACAAAGAACAGTGCTTATTGATGACTCTCCTTACAAGGGATGTATTTCACCAGCAAACAATTGCATTTTTCCACCACAATTTGATGCTGAGAAGATGGTTGACAATATGCTCTTGGAGGAGCTACTGCCATACTTGATTCAGCTTGATGAGAGAAGGGATGTGCATGATTTAATTGCTTCTAATCGTTATGGACAACCTATAGTGACAAATGATAGTGAATACAAACAAATCATGGAGTATTGGAAGCAGAAAAATGATGTTTGGTCAGCTAAGGTGTTCTTTACAAGAAGAATACCACCTGCAAAAGGTGACAGAGATGAAACTATCATTGAAGATGCAAGTGACACAAGCCACCTCAATGAAATGAGAAGAGCCCAAATACAAGAGATCTTGGCAAAGGAGCGTACACCCATTGAAAGCATGAAGGCGTCACAATTGACCACTTTAGCTAGGCAATTGGGTTGTAACACAAGGAGTTTTGAAGGCAACCACAGCAAAGGCTTATATAAATAAGGTGAAATCTGAGAACAATCTTCTAAGGCTGGATAGAAAGCAACCCTAAGGTACTAGTGACATGTCATATATTCTTGATACACATGCTTGAACACTCATGTGCATGGTATCTAACAAATCTTTCTTTTTATTCCTTCTTGCAGGATCTTACAAAGGATACTACTAGATGGAGCTCATCAATAGAGATTTTGATATTTTTGCTCAAAATAATGAAGCAGTCACCTACATTTTTTGTTTATCAATTTCTTGAGAGACTTTATTTTAGTTTGTAATCATCAAATGAAATGAAAAGTATCCTTCTTATTAAGATTGTTGATCTTTTTCTTGTTCAAACCTTTCAATTGTGATTTATAGTTTTGTTAGCATGAGATTGTGCTTTTTTAGTTTGAAAAAAACTGTCAAAGATCCAAGTCTTTTTGGCTTTACTTAAGTTATTAATTGTGAAAGATCCAAGTTTTTTTTCTTTGCTTAAGTTATTGATTGCCTATGTAATAGTCCTTAAAACAATATCGGATGGCTTTCTTGCTCCCATGTCTCACATTGGTCTTTAGGTAAGACAAGTGGTGACCTTGAAAGTATGGTCTCATATCTCGATCAAGTGAAGAGACATGAAGCTTAAATATCACTACTATGTATCTAGTGTTAAACTCCATCGAGACAAAGACTAGATAGCCAAATTGCAGTCGATTTTAAGTGAAAAATCCATTTGAGCTAAGGTAAAACTTATAGTGCCTCATTTTTCTAGGATTCTACCCCATCAAGGAAGTTATAATCTAGCACAAACCAATTAAGACTCTTTTGGAGCCTAGATAGGACAATTCGTGGAACTTATGAAACTTATTATTGAGTTAGAGTCTAGTTTAGATAAGCAAAAGATCTTCAAACCAGCACTTGGTCTTACTATTCAATATTCAAAGTCCCTTGAGGCTAACAAATTACATACCCACTTGTAACCTAACTAATGAGTAATTATATAGATCTAAGCAAGTATATATAATGAGTCTTCAAACTAATAATCCAAGGGAAGAGAGTAGCAAGGTCCACTACTTGTCCAAGCTCAGCTCTAGACAACATAGAAAGATGCTAGTTCTACTAATTGTCTAATTATAGGCATGGAGAAATGATAGAAGGTTGACCACTTGTCCAACCTATCATCTCTAGTAAGATGGGAGGTTTGGACTTAAGATTCACCATGTAACCAACCTATACATCATTGTATTATGAAGAGTAAAAAAGCAAAGCTCCACCACTTGTCCAAGCTAGTTCTAAAATCCACATGGAGATAAGCAAGCTCCACCATTTGTCGAATCTCTCTTCCATTAAAACATGAAAAAACTCATCTATGTTGTACAGGGGGACTTTTTTCCAAGGTCCACCACTTGTCCAAGCTAGGATCCCTAGTAGCACGAGTGGTTTGGTCTCAAGATACACCACTTGTACACTCTATGTCATTATATTAAGAAGAACTATGTATTAAGGTCCACCACTTGTCCAACCTATAAGGTTATATCTTAAATGGTATCGTTTCTCACCACTTGAAATGCCCATGATATGTTTTACACGGGGGTTTCATTCCAAGGTCCACCACTTGTCCAAGCTAACTCTATTCAAACATAGAGAGAAGCAAAGGTCCACCACTTGTCCAAGCTAACTCTATTCAAACATAGAGAGAAGCAAAGGTTCACCACTTGTCAAAGATAGGCTCTGTTGAAGTATGGAGAGAAGTAACCTCCATCATTTTTCCAAGATAGGTGCCATTCAAACATGGAAAGAATCAAGATCTACCATGTAAGAGGCACTCTAAGTTTTCCATACAATGGACCTATTGGACTATAAAATAATGATATCTTTCTTTGATATTGTCATTATTTTATGCATAATATTTTCTTCTTTTTGCAGACACAAAGGAGTTAAGTGATATAAAATCTAGATGTATTTCACACTATGATTGGCATGAAGATCCTTTTGGGACACCAACTTTTCCTATTCCCAAAGATGTAATTTTCCATATTAACGGTGTGGATTTTGAAGTGCGACTTTCATGTATTGAAGGAGCTGGTTATGGGCTATTTGTGCATACTACCCTGGAAAGTGGTTTGACTATTCTAAACTATGGAGGGCATAAGTATAGATTTCAAGACTGGAAAAAGATATGCAAAATATTTCCAAGAGCTTATAAATATTCTCTTCTAGAGGATCCAAACATAGAAGAAGAGGAAGATCAATCATACATTATTGGTTGTGTAGAAGAAGGAAACGTGTCGGGCTATATAAATAGTTCTCACAGTACAAATGTCTGTCCCAACGTATGCTATACATTTGATCCAAATTTGCCACCTTGGCATAAATGCACCTCTTCACACATCAAGTCAGAAGAATATGGCCATGTATGCATTGAGACTATTTGTCAAGTTGAAGCAGGAGAAGAGTTGTTTGCTGACTATAACTTTACTTGACATTGTAAAGTATTGTACATGGATGGAAATCTCAAGTACATGCATCATTTTCATTTTTCATGGATGAAATCTCAAGTGAATATAACATTTGATTATTGTTTAGTTTATGCTCAACGAGAATCTAGAGTGCTCTTATGCTTTGTGTGTTGTCTAACATATTTGACTACCTTGGCCATAGAATCTTGATTCTACTCTAGATTTGTGATAAATCTTACCAAAATTTAATCAATGTCTAGGTGGACAAGTGGTGGGGCTTCAAACATTACTGTCTTAAACAAGTGGAGTTATCTTACTTGAATAAGTGGTGGCCTTTGAATCCAAATCTAAGCCAAATCTCTAATTATTTTCTTGTAGTCTAGGTTGGACATTTGGTGGACCTTGTATCCATGTTTCCTCAACAAGGGTGGCTTTTAGTTTTCACTTTAAGTACTCATCTTTAATAAAGTGTAGGATGGAAAATGTTGAGTTAGTAGATTGTATTTTAGACAAGTGGTGTTTGGTGTACGAATGCTGAAAATGGTTGCAAGGATTCTAACAACGACTTTACCTTAAATAAATTTCTTACTAGGAGTTCTATATATAAATATGGTGAATAAAATTCTAGTGGTTTTGAGATACCATTTGTGTGTGTGTTTTCTTAGATTCACAAACTGGGATGGATAACGCTCCTATGGTTCAGTCAACAACTATAGAATCCATAGATTCTATGGTTTCTAAAGTGCCCAAGATGGATGATATTTCTATACTAGAGTCTAGTGTTGTGCAACTTGAGCAAGCTTCCAATAATGAGAACCAAGAAATCGATGCTTCAAAAATGCAACATACATCAAAAGAGACTGAAAAGTCCACTCACGAGCTATTGCCAATTGGTACTACGTCATGTAGCGTAGATGTTGAGAAATCCATGCTTACAATTATATTGGATTTAAATGGTCTATTGTTGAAACGTTCCCCTCAACCATCCTCACACCACAACTCAGTCAGTGCAAATGGATTCAAAAAGATATATTATACTCAGGCCAGGTTGCATCCAATTCTTGAAGACTATTTTACAAAGGTTTAATGTTGCAATTTGGTCGACAGCTACTAGGAATAATGTGTATCAAATCCTTGCAGCACTAAACAACTTAGCTGAGGATACATTGCCTTTCTTTGCAATTTGGTCGCAAGATGTTTGCTACACCGCTCAAACTCAAAAATTGTTTAGACCCGACAATCCAAACGTTGAGGCAATGTTCAAGCCTCTAGCCAAAATTGCCATGGGGTTTGAATGTGATCCACAAAGAACAGTGCTTATTGATGACTCTCCTTACAAGGGATGTATTTCACACAGCAAACAATTGCATTTTTCCACCACAATTTGATACTGAGAAGATGGTTGACAATATGCTCTTGGAGGAGCTACTGCCATACTTGATTCAGCTTGATGAGAGAAGGGATGTGCGTGATTTAATTGCTTCTAATCGTTATGGACAACCTATAGTGACAAATGATAGTGAATACAAACAAATCATGGAGTATTGGAAGCAGAAAAATGATGTTTGGTAAGCTAAGGTGTTCTTTACAAGAAGAATACCACCTGCAAAAGGTGACAGAGATGAAACTATCATTGAAGATGCAAGTGACACAAGCCACCTCAATGAAATGAGAAGAGCCCAAATACAAGAGATCTTGGCAAAGGAGCGTACACCCATTGAAAGCATGAAGGCGTCACAATTGACCACTTTAGCTAGGCAATTGGGTTGTAACACAAAAGGAGTTTTGAAGGCAACCACAGCAAAGGCTTATATAAATAAGGTGAAATCTGAGAACAATCTTCTAAGGCTGGATAGAAAGCAACCCTAAGGTACTAGTGACATGTCATATATTCTTGATACACATGCTTGAACACTCATGTGCATGGTATCTAACAAATCTTTCTTTTTATTCCTTCTTGCAGGATCTTACAAAGGATACTACTAGATGGAGCTCAATCAATAGAGATTTTGATATTTTTGCTCAAAATAATGAAGCAGTCACCTACATTTTTTGTTTATCAATTTCTTGAGAGACTTTATTTTAGTTTGTAATCATCAAATGAAATGAAAAGTATCCTTCTTATTAAGATTGTTGATCTTTTTCTTGTTCAAACCTTTCAATTGTGATTTATAGTTTTGTTAGCATGAGATTGTGTGTTTTCAGTTTGAAAAAAACTGTCAAAGATCCAAGTCTTTTTGGCTTTACTTAAGTTATTAATTGTGAAAGATCCAAGTCTTTTTGCTTTACTTAAGTTATTGATTGCCTATGTAATAGTCCTTAAAACAATATCGGATGGCTTTCTTGCTCCCATGTCTCACATTGGTCTTTAGGTAAGACAAGTGGTGACCTTGAAAGTATGGTCTCATATCTCGATCAAGCGAAGAGACATGAAGCTTAAATATCACTACTATGTATCTAGTGTTAAACTCCATCGAGACAAAGACTAGATAGCCAAATTGCAGTCGAGTTTAAGTGAAAAATCCATTTGAGCTAAGGTAAAACTTATAGTGCCTCATTTTTCTAGGATTCTACCCCATCAAGGAAGTTATAATCTAGCACAAACCAATTAAGACTCTTTTGGAGCCTAGATAGGACAATTCGTGGAACTTATGAAACTTATTATTGAGTTAGAGTCTAGTTTAGATAAGCAAAAGATCTTCAAACCAGCACTTGGTCTTACTATTCAATATTCAAAGTCCCTTGAGGCTAACAAATTACATACCCACTTGTAACCTAACTAATGAGTAATTATATAGATCTAAGCAAGTATATATAATGAGTCTTCAAACTAATAATCCAAGGGAAGAGAGTAGCAAGGTCCACTACTTGTCCAAGCTCAGCTCTAGACAACATAGAAAGATGCTAGTTCTACTAATTGTCTAATTATAGGCATGGAGAAATGATAGAAGGTTGACCACTTGTCCAACCTATCATCTCTAGTAAGATGGGAGGTTTGGACTTAAGATTCACCATGTAACCAACCTATACATCATTGTATTATGAAGAGTAAAAAAGCAAAGCTCCACCACTTGTCCAAGCTAGTTCTAAAATCCACATGGAGATAAGCAAGCTCCACCATTTGTCGAATCTCTCTTCCATTAAAACATGAAAAAACTCATCTATGTTGTACAGGGGGACTTTTTTCCAAGGTCCACCACTTGTCCAAGCTAGGATCCCTAGTAGCACGAGTGGTTTGGTCTCAAGATACACCACTTGTACACTCTATGTCATTATATTAAGAAGAACTATGTATTAAGGTCCACCACTTGTCCAACCTATAAGGTTATATCTTAAATGGTATCCTTTCTCACCACTTGAAATGCCCATGATATGTTTTACACAGGGGTTTCATTCCAAGGTCCACCACTTGTCCAAGCTAACTCTATTCAAACATAGAGAGAAGCAAAGGTCCACCACTTGTCCAAGCTAACTCTATTCAAACATAGAGAGAAGCAAAGGTTCACCACTTGTCAAAGCTAGCTGCTCCGTTGAAGTATGGAGAGAAGTAACCTCCATCATTTTTCCAAGATAGGTGCCATTCAAACATGGAAATAATCAAGATCTACCATGTCTCCGAGATTCTAGGCTCCATTGAAACACCCTAAAACCATGATATTTTGTACATGGGGTGTTTACATTCAAGGTCTACCACTTCTCTAACGTATTATACCTAGTAGCATGAGTGATTTGGTCTTAAGATTCACCACTTATCCACTCTATGTCATTATATTAAGAATAACTGGGTGTTAAGGTCCACCACTTGTCCAACCTATAAGGGTATATCTTAAATGGTATCCTTCACCATTTTTCAAGGTCCATCACCACTTTTCCAACCTATAAGGTTATATCTTGAATGATATTTTTCCTCATCACTTGTAATGTCCATGCTATGTTTTACAAAGGGGTTTTGTTCCAAGACCCACCACTTGTCCAAGCTAACTCCATTAAAACATAGAGAGAAGCAAAGGTCCACCACTTGTCCAAGATAGGCTCCATTGAAACATGGAGAGAAGGATGATCCACCATTTCTCCAAGATAGGTTCCATTGAAACATTGAGAGAAGTAATCTCCACCATGTCTCCAAGCTAGGCTCCATTGAAATACCCTAAACCCATAATTTTGTACATGAGGGGTTTACATTCAAGGTCCACCACTTGTCCAACCTATTATCCCTAGTAGCAAGAGTGGTTTGGTCTCAAGATTCACCACTTGTACACTCTATGTCATTATATTAAGAAGAAATATGTGTTAAAGTCCACCACTTGTCCAGCCTATAAGGTTATATTTTAAATAGTATCCTTTCTCACCACTTGAAATGCCCATGATATGTTTTACATGGGGGTTTCATTCCAAGGTCCACCACTTGTCCAAGCTAACTCTATTAAAACATATAGAGAAAGAAAGGTCCACCACTTGTCCAAGCTAGGCTCATTGAAACATGGAGAGAAGGAACCTCCACTGTTTCTCCTAGATAGGCTCCATTGAAACATGGAGAGAAATAAGCTCCACCATGCTCCAAGTTGCTAGGCTCCATTGAAATACCCAATACCCATAATTTTTTGTACACGGGGGTTTTACATTCAAGGTTCACCACTTGTCCAACCTATTATCCCTAATAGGTTTGGTCTCATGATTCACCACTTGTCCACTCTATGTCATTATATTAAGAGGAATTAGGTGTTAAGGTCCACCACTTGTCCAACCTATAATGTTATAGCTTGAATGGTATTTTTTCTCACCACTTGTAATGCCCATGACATGATTTACATGGGGGTTTTGTTCCAAGGTACACCACTTGTCCAAGATAAATCTATTGAAACATAGAGAGAAACAAAGGTCCACCACTTTTCCAAGCTAGGCTGCATTGAAACATGGACCTTAATACCAAATTATTTCTAGTAGCATGAGTGATATTTTGTACATGGGGCGTTTACATTCAAGGTCCACCACTTGTCCAACCTATTTCCCTAGTAGGTTTGGTCCCAATTTCACCACTTATCCACTCTATGTCATTATATTAAGAATAATTGGGTGTTAAGGTCCACCACTTGTCCAACCTATAAGGTTATATATTGAATGGTATTTTTTCTCACCACTTGTAATGCCCATGATATGTTTTACATGGGGTTTTTGTTCCAAGGTCCACCACTTTTCCAAGATAACTCTATTCAAACATAGAGAGAAACAAAGGTCCACCACTTGTCCAAGCTAGGCTCTATTGAAACATGGAGAGAATGATGCTGCACCATTTATCCAAGATAGGCTGCATTGAAACATGGAGAGAAGCAAGCTTTACCATGTTTCCAAGCTAGGCTCCATTGAAACACTCTAGGGGGTTTTATTTCAAGGCCCACCACTTGTTTAACCTATTATCCCTAGTAGCATGAGTGGTTTGGTTTCAAGATTCACCACTTGTACACTCTATGTCATTCTATTGTGTTAAGGTCCACCACTTGTCCAACCTATAAGGTTATATCTTAAATGGTATCCTTTCTCGCCACTTGAAATGCCCATGATATGTTTTACATGGGAGTTTCATTCCAAGATCCACCACTTGTCCAAGCTAACCATATTCAAACATAGAGAGAAACAAAGGTCCACGACTTGTCCAAGCTAGGCTCCATTGAAACATGGAGAGAAGGAACCTCCACCATTTCTCCTAGATAGGCTCCATTAAAACATGGAGAGAAGTAAGTTCCACCATGTCTCCAAGATGCTAGGCTCCATTGAAATACGCAAAACCCATGATATTTTGTACATGGGTGATTTACATTCAAGGTCAACCATTTCTCCAACCTATTATCCCTAGTAGGTTTGGTCTCACAATTCACCACTTTTCCACTATATGTCATTATAATAAGAGGAATTGGGTGCTAAGGTCCACCACTTGTCTAGCCTATAAGGTTATATCTTGAATGGTATTTTTTCTTACCACTTGTAATGCCCATGACATGCTTTACATGGGGGTTTTGTTCCAAGGTTCACCACTTGTCCAAGCAAATTCTATTGAAACATAGAGAGAAACAAAGGTCCACCACTTTTCCAAGCTGGGCTCCATTGAAACATGGACCTTAATACCAAATTATTCCTAGTAGCATGAGTAATATTTTGTACATGGGGGGTTTGCATTCAAGGTCCACCACTTGTCCAACGTACTTTTCCTAGTAGGTTTGGTCGCAAGATTCACCACTTGTCCACTCTATGTCATTATATTAATAATAATTGGGTGTTAAGGTCCACCACTTTTCCAACCTATAAGGTTATATATTGAATGGTATTTTTTCTCACCACTTGTAATGTCCATGATATGTTTTACATGGGGATTTTGTTCCAAGGTCCACCACTTGTCCAATCTAAATCTGTTCAAACATAGAGAGAAACAAACGTGCACCACTTGTCCAAGGTAGGCTCCATTGAAACATGGAGAGAATGATGCTCCACCATTTATCCAAGATAGACTCCATTGAAACATGGAGAGAATTAAGCTCCACCATGTTTCCAAGATGCTAGAGTCCATTGAAATACCCAAAACCCCTGATACTTTGTACATGGGGGGTTTACATTCAAGGTCCACCACTTGTCCAACCTATTATCCCTAGTAGCATGAGTGGCTTGCTCTCAGGATTCACCACTTGTCCACTCTATATCATTATATTAAGAAAAATTGGGTTTCCATATCTAAATGGATCTTTGCTTGGATAAGTGGTAGACCTTGAGACCTAAATACCCATTCTACACTAGAGCATTGGTTAAGCTTTATACACTTCAAGAATACCTTTAACAACAAGTAGTAGTTATTAGTTGACTTAAGTCTAGTTGAACTCCATGGTATTGAGACTAAGAGAGAGTGTAGCATAAAAAAGAGTCAGGATTTTAATTTGACTTTCTTTCTATTAATGAGTAGATCATAGATGGATTTTGGTATCTAATAAAACCTTAGGGTAGACAATGTAAAACTCATGTCTATTGTTGTGTTTGCATTAAGTGTTCTTGTTCTTTAATTTCAGAACCATTACAGAAAAATGGATTGGCTATATGCTGGCATAAATTGAAGAAAACTATTGAATTACCCATCCAACCTCCTCCAAGACCTTGTCCAAGGAATGAATCACCTCCTTATCACCTACCACTTGCTTTCAAGGACATCAAAAGAGTACTTATCTTGGATCTAGAGGGTTACTTCTCAAGACAGTTGAAATGAAACATGGAGATTCTATGCCATCTTGGGCTCAACACATGCGACTTGTGGAGGACAAAGATGAAGTTTATCATGTGGTGCGACCAGACGCACAAAGTTTTTTGGATTTTTGTGCTGAATACTTTGAGCTATGGATATGGAGTTGCTATAACTTAACAAGGGTGCAACGCATCACACAAAAGTGTTTTCCTGAGCAGTATACCAAGTTCAAGGTGTTTATGAGTAACAAAAATTGCCAAAATCCAAATATCATGTTAGGATTTACAAGGGTTTATCACAAAAATCTGAGTGATATTTGGAAGATATTTGAGGATTTGGATGCAAACAATACCTTAATTTTTGATGACACTCCATATAGGGTGATGTGGAACATGCCAGGGACATATCTTATATTTCCAAAGATGTGGAGGCAAACTTCCGAGCAACTTCAAAACTTCTTGCAGAGAACCATAATTCCATGGTTGGTAGGATGGTTGTATGCAAGAGATAAGAGAGTCTATACATACAACACAATTGTAAATCAGTATAGTGATTCTGAGACAAATTATGTCCTTGGTGTGTACTTGTCAACATGAAAGCATTGAATAAATATGGCTATAAGATGCTTTTTTTATTCTAGTGTGTATCTTTCAACATTTGTATAATTTGATATAGTCTTTTTTTTTTTTTTTAAAGGTGTGTCAATTTTATGAACACTTGAATGGAGTGCACCCTACTCTAAGGGGACTTCAATGTACTATTGGAGTGCATCCTATTGTAAGGGGACTCTGATGTATTGCTAGAGTGCACCCAAATTTTTGGGGACTCATTTTTTATTTGATTGGGGCATATGTTGGGTCATATAGTAAAAGAAATTCATTTTTTGTCAATTCATATCGAGGTTGCATTTATTTGGAACTATGAAAGAATTGATGTTTGATGTCAAAATAAAACTTGTAAGTGTGGATCAGAGAATTCATGGACTTTAAATATGTGAGAGGGATCTTTTTCTTGGGCACAAATGTTTGCTTCAAGAATTTTGTCATTACATACTTTATGTGAAAGAGTTTTAGAACCTAAAAGACTTTGAAAACAAAACTATGGAATCTAAGTGCATGTATTCTTGAATGGCTTGAAAGTTGATGTATACATGCATGTCGCCTTGATGAAGATTTAGATCTGACAAGATGGAAAGATATAATTCTTGGACGTTACCTTTGTCAATTTGGTAATAACATATTTAACTTTCTTTTAATATGGGTGGAAAATATATTATTATGTGCATTTGGAACCTAATTGCTTGACCTTCAAACCAAGATTCCTATGTTATTTTTCATATACTTTTTTGTACTGAATTAAGATTGTGGATGCAAGGTCCACCACTTGTTCAAGCTAGATCTAAGAAAGTATATATACTCAGTCTTCAAACTAGTAAACCAAGGGAAGAGAGAAGCAGGGTCCATCACTTGTCCAAGCTCATCTCTAGACAACATAGAGAGATGTTATGTCTACTAATTGTCCAATATAGTCATGGAGAAATAATAGAAGGTTGATCCACTTGTCCAACCTATCATCTCTAGTAAAATGGGAGGTTTGGCCTTAAGATTCACCATGTAACCAACATATACTTCATTGTATTATGAAGAGTAGAAAAGAAAAGCTCCACCACTTGTCTAAGGTAGTTCCAAAATCAACATGGAGAGAAGAAAGCTTCACCATTTGTCCAAGATAGGTTCCATTAAAACATGGAAAACCTCATATATGTTGTACATGGAAGCTTTTTTCCAAGGTCCACCACTTGTCCAAGCTAGGATCCATTAAAACATGGATAGAAACAAGGCTCCACAACTCGTCCAACCTTTATAGCTGCGAAGTGTACCGGTTGTCTAAACTAGGCATGGGAAAATAATAGAAGGTCCACCACTTATCCAATATATTATCTCTAATAGCATGGGAGGTTTGGTCTCAAGATTTAGGAATTGGCTGACCTGTATTTCATTGTATTATGATGAATTTGGTTTTAAAGTCAACTACTTATCCAAGCTATAATTTTATATCTTGAATGGTATTCCTTCCCATCACTTAGAAAACCAATGATATGTTGTACATGGGAGGGTTTGTTACAAGGTCCACCACTTGTCCAAGCTAGTTTCATTGAAACATGGATGAAGACAAGCTCCACCATTTGTTAAATCTAGACTCCATTGAAATCTAGAAAATCCATTCTATGTTGTACATGGGGTTTTTGTTTTAAGGTCCAACACTTGTCCAAGCTAAGATCCATTGAAACATGGAGTAGAGAAACACTCCACCACTTGTCCAAGCTAGGCAACATTGATAGTAGTTGGTTTATTTTGAAGATCCACCACGTGTCTAAGCTAACTCTATTGAAACATAGAGAGAAGCAAAGGTCCACCAACTATTCAAGCTAGGCTCCATTGAAACATGGACAGAAGCAAGCTCCACCATTTCTCCAAGATAGACTCCATTGAAACATGGAGAGAATCAAAGGTCCACCATTTCTCCAATCCAAGATCTAGTTGTCCAACCTATAAGGTTATATCTTAAATGGTAATCTTTCTAATCACTTGGAATACCCATGATATGTTTTACATGGGGGTTTTGTTCCAAGATCACCACTTGTCCAAGCTAACTCTATTGAAACATAGAGAGAAGCAAAGGTCCACCACTTGTCCAAGCTAGTCTCCATTGAAACAAGGAGAGAAGCAAGCTCCATCATTTCTCCAAGATAGGCTAGCATGGATAAGTGCACCTTGAAACCAACCTTCCTATGAGGCAATAGAGCATATGCTACATATTTTATGTATGCCCCATGCCTCAAATTAAGAAGTTATAGATTAGAAGTGGACCTTGCTTAAATGTCACATGCAATAAATTAAGGAAAAATAGCCAAGTGGATTGTATTCCTCAATGGATCCTTGCTTTCACAAGTTGTGAACTTTGAGTCACTTTTACATTAACTTGGACAAGTGGTGGACCTAGAAACCAAGCTCTCCATGTTGAGATAAGTTGTAGGTAGGACAGTAGAACATAGACAACGATAATGGATGCAATATACTCCTCTCCTAATAATCCAATTGATTGAAACCATGATATTTTAGTTTTTTTCATTGTGTATTGTATGTGCATAAAGTGGAATGAGACCTTAAGAAAACTCAAATTTTTGACAAAATCTCTATATTTTATAGATGATATATTGAAAGTTGTCCAACCTGGGAATTGGGATTTTCCCACTTTACCTAATATGGTCTTCTTTGCTCTCAGGTGTTTAGACAGTACATAATAAACACCTTGAGTGAAGTACTAAGTGATTTAAAAGACAGAGTCATCAACATGCTTCATGACGAATTTCCCATTTCAACACGGGATGACCGCTTCAATGAAGACCTGATAAAGATTCGAATGCGCGAATATTGTAGGCACAAGCGTTCCGAAGTGCAAAAAGCAATCAAGCATGGGTGGAACAGACCAGATTGGCTGGCCAAAGAAGATTGGAAGAATGCGAAGAAAGCAGCACGCGAGAATCTTGACAAGTGGAAGCAACAAAAGGAGGCAGCCAAAGCACGAGTAGAGACAGGGAGCTCGCACCACTTGGGGAGCGGTGGGTGGGCATCAGTTGAGGTCTATTTTGTAATTTTTTTTGCATTTCTCTTTATGTTTGATAGTTTAGGGTTTAGGGGTTTTTAAATTCTAACATAATGGATTCTTTGTATGTTTTGACAGTGGTCGATGATGACAGGATGTGACCCACACCGTACGAGCGTGAGTACGCAGGCAGGAAGGGCTTAAAAGCCCTGATGGACATTCTGAGTACTCGCGGCGGCATGGTTAGTATCAGGGTTTACTCTTTTCTATTTGTTGTATTGTTTTATAAACATCGCTATATGTTTATACTTATAGAAAGCTGTCTAGCCGGGGGTTATAAAAACCCAATGTATTTACGTCACTAACAGCGTCACAAGAGCACACAACCTCTTGTAGTGTGTTGCCTCTTTTTAGTGATGGAAGTTTGAATGTAAATTCCAAGGAGGCAAATGTACAAACTATGGGGGTTTTTGAAAATGTTACAAATCAACCTATTATTGATGCAGATGTACACGATGTACTTGATGGGGAAATGGTTGAAAATGAGCATGCTAGAGGTATGCAAAAATGGATGGTGCATACATTACATGACATTAAATTGGATGCACCATTGTCTAGTCGCACTCATTCAGGCTCTCTCCATGCATCTTATGCATCAGATTGTTATGCTTTGGCTGTGTCTAGCTTACATGATGTTGATGAACCTCTGTCTTTTGATGAAGCACAAAATTTAGGACATTGGATGGTTGCCATGCAATCAAAATATGATGCACTTATAGAAAATGACACATGGAATTCATGTGATTTGCCTCCTAGCAAAAAGGCCATTGGTAAGAAATGGGTTTACAAGTTGAAACGCAAGCCAGATGATGAGATTGATTGCTATAAGGCTTGGCTTGTTGGAAAGGGTTATGCACAACAAAAAGGCATAGATTATGAAGAGGCTTTTTCTCCCACTTATTGTATGACTACTGTGCGTTTTCTATGTGCATTGGAAGCTCATTTTAGTTGGGATGTACATCAATCAGACATTGTTACTGCTTTCTTGAACGGTGACATATTTGAGGAAGTTTATGTAATGCAGTCTCGCAGTTTTGTCAAGAAAGGACAAGAGAATAAGGTTTGCAAATGTCACAAATCTTTGTATGGGTTGAAGCAATCTCTTCATGCTTAGTATGAGAAATCACATTGTATGTAAAGCGTGAAGGTGATGTACTTCTCGTTGTGGTTCTTTATGTAGATGATTTGCTGATCACTAGACCAAATGAGAGACATATTATTGAATTTAAGGTTGATTTGAATGCTACTTTCAAGATGAAATATTTGGGGTTGTTGCATCATTACTTGGGTATACAATTTAAGCACTGTGATGGTGGTATTTCCTTGTGTGCAAGAAGCTACATAGAGACATTGCTATGTCAGTTTGGACTTGAGGATTTCACACCTATTGTCACTCCCACGAAAACAATTTTAAAATTTAGTTTTCATGATACTGGTGATCCTGATGATATCACTCTTTACCAAATTTTTATTGGTGGATGCCTCATTTATGTATGCAACACAAGGCCGGATATTCAATTTTCAATCTCACAAGTCAGCAAATTTATGCATAGCCTAGGGTCTGAGCATTGGTAGGCTGTCAAGAGGATTTTTCACTACTTGAGTGGAGCTTTACATCTTAGCTTGTTTTATCCCAAGGGGGGGATCATTACCGCCAGACTTACATGCTTTTTCAAACTCAAATTGGGTTGGTTGTTTCGACACATGAGTGTCCACAAGTGGTTTTTGTCTCATGCTTCCCAGCTCATGCTTATCATGGTTGAGCAAGAAGCAACCTATTATGGCCAGTTCCAGTTGTGAGGCGGAGTACAAGGAAATCTTCACAGATACGGTTGAGTGTGTATGGCTTAGATGCCTTATGGATGATTTGGGTGTTTGACAAGACACTACCAATAATATCTACAATAACAGTTAGGGTGCATTGGCAGTTGCGAGGAACCCAATTTTTCATGATCGCACAAAGAACATTGAGGTGAATTACCACTATGTTAGGGAGAGGCTCTCAATAGGGGAGATCATCTTGGCTTATGTGCCAACATAGGACAACCTTGCAAGTCTTTTCACAAAGGTATTGTCTTGTGAGAAGTTCAAAGCTTTCTGCAAAGCTTTGGGCTTACTCCCATTTGTGGAATGATCATGTCCTCAGGGCATGGCACTTCTCGTTACTGTATGTGCTAGTGCTAGTTCACCACATCACTCCAAGGGGCATATGTTACCATATACATGTGGTAATGATATGTGTGAACACACTTAGGACCACCGAGGCATGTTTCCCTCTTTAGGAGGTTTTTTCACCCATGCATTGTATATAAGCCCATGATTCTAGGGCTATCTATCTTTCCATTGCACACTAAATAAAACACTCTCAATTGTTTGCCTTGAGCTTCCTTCGTCTTCTCTAAGCTGTGTGTGTTTTCCTGCAACCCTAGTTCCAACACATCAAATGCCACATTTCTATGCTTAATAGACCTATGGAAGTCTTTATTGTGTCCAAAGACCATTGATAGTGCTTATCACCAGTAAAAATTGCTTTTGGGAATATGAAAACTTTGTGGAATTGAAAGGCTATCATTGTGTCAACGTCTGCATATGGCAAGCTCAATAGCTAAAGAAATGTTTGGATAACTTTCTTGATGATGTAGTGGTGTCTGCATTAGATTTTGCAGAGAACTAGTTCTTCAAGGTACAGAATGAGATTTATTCAATGCATTTGTATTCAACTTATGTAACAATTAGGTTCACATTTCATACTTATGTGATGCGCTTGGTGCCATTCAAAAGACGAGTCAATTCTACATCTCTGATGAAAAAACACAAGACATTTTGTTTGTGCAGCATTGTTTTATTTTGTACAATGAGTGACTAAAAAGTCAAGGCTATAGTGTCAAGCAACACTGGGTGTGTTTTGATGGTGCTATTGTGAAATTCAAAGCAAGGTGGAAACTCTATTTTGTATTCCAATTCTGCAATATGACCAATATCGAGATGATGCACTTTTTGTTTTGGCCATGGGAAGGTTGAATATGATGGGGTTAGTGTAGTGCTCAAAAGAGATCTCAACAGTTGAAATCTAATGGATGGGTGCTTCATAATGCTTAAAGTGGTGTTGCATTCCTCAATGCAACCCTCACAAAATAATGTCCACAGATAGGCAACAAAGTCAATCGCTTATTATGGGAGGTCAATCTTGGTGATGTCGACAGAGACACAATGTGGGATTGCATGTGCATCGATCCTTTTATAGTTGTGTTAATGGCTACAATAATATGCACGAGCTAAGGTGCAGACTATTGGCTTTCTTTTTCCTTGCGTGCATCAAAGGTCAGTGGAGGATATGCATGAACAAAGATCACTTGGAGGGGTGGAAGTTAAGGCGCATACTATTGTATTTCTTTTTCCATGTGTGCTTCAAAGAGCACGTGGAGGGGTGGGAGTACTTGCAACCACAAATGATAGTTTTCAATGAAAGGGATGGACAAGCATCAAGCAAGGACAAGGATGAATATGCCCCCATATACGTTGGATACCATGATGACTTGAGAAATTTCTTAATGGTTGACCAAAAATTTGTAGTGATTGCAAAGGAGCTAGAAGCAGACTTCTACATCCTCAAATGCACTAAGACAAAGTGCTTGACCATAAAATTGAAAGCGGTGAATTTCATACAAGAGATAGAGAAGGAGAGAGATTGAGCTCTTGCAAGCACATACACACACACACACAGATGGAGGAAAAAGACTGTACTTCTTATTCTTCACAAAAATCAAGATAAGAGGTCTACAAAAAACACAAGGGAAAACAAAACATAAAAGGAAAACTAGTACAACGGTCTAGTATGAACTGCTAGTGAGTGAGGTGAGTAGGCAAGTGTGCCATCACTCCGGTAGGTAGACCAACTCGGTGTAGTCCAGCTGTAGTATCAGTTGCAAAGGTACGCGTATCTACTAAGGTGTGCTAGTGATGATGACTATCGGTGATAGTCATCTTGGAGTCGTACATGTTGATCTTGACATCTCAACACTCCCCCTCAAGCTTAATGCCATCTCTTCTATTCCAAGCATCGCTTGAAATTGTTGTAGCTTTATCTCTCCAAAAGGGCCTTCATGAAGATATCTTAAACCTGCTCATCTATAACATGTACTCTAGGTCGTTGTCGCCTGCTAAGACCCTCTCTCTGCTCGGGGGGGGGGGGGGGGGGGGGGGGGGGGTCACTATGTACAGATTGTGTATATCACCTGAATTCAAGGACTATTTATAAAACTCCTTATCTGTTAATTTTTGACATATAAAAAAAACCCCTTTTCTATTCAATCAATAAATTTATTTTCCAATTCCATTTTATGGTACCCTTCTCAGGGGGTGCACTATGTACTCATGTTAATGTATAACGTGAGTTCAAAAGGAGGGGTTTTAAAGTGCAAAATTTTTAGGAAATTTAATAGAGATACTACAAAATAAGGAGTTTTTATATTCAATTTTGGAAAAATTTCCTAAAATAAGGGGTCATTTTATTCATTCAGAGGTATTAAAAGAGGGGTTTTTTTAATACCCCACGAATGCACGTTATATAGGGGGGAAATGAATGGTGAACCCCCTGAGATACCCTTCTATATGTGAAAATGTGAGAAAAAATAAAATTTAATAACCCCTTCTCTTGCACTCACGTGATAGTCACATAATTATTAAGTGACACCCCCAAGTCTCTTTGATGAAGTGGTAGTGCACCTCAAGGTGCTTCATCCTGGCATGAAACATGATGAAGAAGAAAGTTCAGCCCTCTACCGTGTGTATCTTCTTCTCTGTGTGTAGACGTGTGTAGCTTGGGAGAAGGTCTCTCTCTTCTCTCCTCTTTCTTTTCATGGTATTAGAGCCAAGCTAGAGCTATTGACACACTGCACTCACACGTTGATCTCCAGTAGTCTATAAATGACACAAAGTTTGGTACTAGGCTCAATTTAGGCTCTATTTGAGACATAGAATTCAAGTACAGGTAATCAAACAGGGACGACCAGATTTGCAATTTTCTGGTTTCTATGCAGGTTGTAGATTTGCATGCAAAATTGTGTGTAAACAGAGTTGGTACATGTATGCCTGATTGTGGATACATGTATATGAGCTGTGGTCACTCTTGTTGAGTGTTTAGTAGATCACAGTTATAATTATAGCAAGGTTGCAGGTTTTGTGTAGGTTGCAAATTTTTGGAGTTGTGTAGAAATATGGTAGACAAGTTCAACCAAATCGTTAGTGAGAAGTTGGACAGTAATATTTTCCCTGCATGGAGGTTGCCGATGACAAACTTCCTACAAGGAAAGGGCTATTGGGATTACATTGAAGGTGAAAATGATGAATCTCCATGGTGTCTCGAAGAGAACGCACTCCAGAAGAGAACAAAGCCTTGAAAGATTGGAAGCAAGGCAAAAGCAAAGTCATGTATTGGCTATCTGTGAGTGTTGCAGATAGTATGATGGGTTACTTAGAGTGCACCCTCTTTTTCCATAGCATGGAAGAGCTTAGAAAAGCTCCATGAAGACCATACTAGAGTTACGAAGTTGTAGCTCAAAATAGAGCTAAATATAGTGAAGCGAGGCAACATGTCTATCAATGACTATGCCTCAAATATCAAGATAATAACAAATTCTCTTGGATCTATTGGTGTCACAGTTGATGATGATGATGTTATTGCTGCGACATTAGAAGGGCTTGGAACAGAATACAAAAAGTTCAAGTCCTCTATGAATACTAGAGCATATGTTCCTGACTTTACAAAAATTGACAACCATGTTAATTCGTGAAGAGAAGATTCTTGGTCCTGGTGCATCCTCTTCTCAGAGCAATATCAGTTCTGATCATCAAGCATTCTATTCAAATAGAGGCAGAGGCAGAGGTCGTGGCACAGGTGGTGGTCACTGCGGTCAATATTAGAATATGGTAGAAAAGTCACAGTCAAGGTCGTGGAAGAGGAAGACAAAATTATAGAGGCAGGGGGAGAGGTGAAAACTAGAATGCAAACAGAGATCAAAATAATGCATCTGATGTTGAATGTTGGACATATGGGTAGCGAGGTCACTACTCAAATGAATGTCCAACAACACGAAGGAGGCAAAATAACAGAGGTAGAGGGAGAAGGCATCAAAACAATTATGCTGCAAGAAACAGGAACAACAATGATGATGATCGATCCGAGCAGTTATTTGTTATGCAGCATATGGTAAAGGCTATGATTGTAGATGTACATGCTAGTGACAGTGTATGGCATGTGGATTCAGGTGCTTCTAACCACATGACATCCCATGGTGAGTGGTTCAAAGAGATGAAGCAACTAGATGGACTAGGCTATGTAGAAACAGGTGATGATTCAGCTCATCCTATTGCACATGTTGGAAAAGTTCCCTTGCAAATGGAAAGATGGTAAAATGAAGTACTTTTCTAATGTGCTTCATGCTCCAAATATTACAAAGAATCTTGTTTTAGTTGGGCAAATGATAGAACAGGGATTGTAGGTCGAGTTTGATCCAAATGGTTTCTATGTGGAAGACTACAAGAATGACTGCAAGTTGATTACAGAAGGAAGACGTGTTGCAAGGATGTTTACTTTGGATGTGAATATGCCTGCAGTAAAAGTTGCTATGTTTGCACAACGTGCAGGTGTTGTGGCCAATGTAGATCTAGACGTGTCACGCGACCTCCGAAACGCATAGGTCATGTAAATGAACAGCGATTGCGCTCTATGCAATCAAAACATATTGTCGCAGGTTTGCCAAAGTTTAAGGTTGATGGCATGCATAAAGTATGTGAGGCATGTCAATTTGGTAAGCAGTCACATAATTCCTTTCCACAAGAACGTAATGTATGTAAGAGGCCACGTGAGGTGGTACATACAAATGTATGGGGCCCAACAAAGACTGCCATCATTCATGGAAGCAAGTATTATGTGTCATTCATTGATGACCATACTAGAAAAGTGTGAGTTTATTTTATGAAGCAGAAGAACGAAGTATTTGATCATTTCAAAAGCTTCAAAGCTTCTGTTGAAAAGGAAACAAGTGAACAGGTAAAGACACTAAGATCAGATGGAGGGGGAGAATACTTCTGCAAAGAGTTTTCTGATTTTTTGTACAAAACTGGTATACGCAGGCAGTTCTCATGTCGATACACTCCACAGCAAAATGGAGTTGCTGAGTGGAAGAACATACATATTGCAGAGGTGGCAAGAGCCTTGATGGCTGAAAAGGATATGCCGTATCATTTTTGGGTTGAGGCTGTAAATACAATTGTTTACATTATGAACATGACTCCTACTACTACTGTGCACGGAGTCACTCCTGAGGAACAGTACAATGGCAAGAAACCAGATTTGTCACATATAAAAGTGTTTGGGTGCATTGTGTATGTGCACATTCCAGATGATTTGCGCACAAAGATGTCGGCTGAAAAATGTATTTTTGTGGGTTACTCAAATGAGCAAAAAGGGTACAGGTGTTACAATCTTGGTACTCGTGAACTGCGTCTAAGCAAAGATGTTGCCTTTGATGAGATGGTGGGCTGGTACAGTGATGTAAAGGACAATATTGGGGCTGATGTAAAAGACCCTGTGGATGCTTCAAGTGGGAAGCAAGAGTCACATACTTTAAGTGGACCAAGAGAGTCCTCTTCTAGTGGTTCTATTGATGGGACATGGAGTGGCAGATTACACACACAAGTTACACCGCAAAGTGTACCACAGGTCTCTCACAAAGGAAAAGAGAAGGTAGGTGAGTCCCCATGTATGACTAGTGTGTCTTCAAGTTCCTCACACATTGATGCAGATTCTGATGGTTCAGGTCAGAGTCTTGATGAGGAGCTTGGTATACCAGCAGTCAAGACCCCAGGTGTTAGAAAACAGATTGCAAGGACACCTGGCGGTGATTTAGGACCACGCAGGTCTAATAGGGTCATATTTCTTGTGGACACGTTGACTTATGATGGGTATGTTACTCATCATTATGCTTACATGGCAAAGGTTGTTCAAGATGTAGAACCCACATGTTTTGAGGATTCAATTGGCAATGAGAATTGAAAAAATGCCATGGATGAAGAAATGGTTGCGCTTGATGTAAATCAAACTTGGGAGTTGGTGCCATTACGAGAGGGCAAGAAAGAGATTGGGTGCAAATGGGTGTATAAAGTAAAGCATAAGGCTGATGGTACAATTGAAAGATATAAGGCAAGGCTGGTCCCAAAAGGGTATGCACAGACTCATGGTATAGATTATGAGGAAACCTTAGCTCCAGTAGCAAAGATGGCTACAGTACGCACTGTCATTGCGGTGGCTGCAGCAAAAGGGTGGTTTATGCATCAAATGGATGTCAGGAATGCCTTCTTGTAGGGGGAGCTACAAGAAGAAGTGTATGTGGAGCAGCCACATGGTTATGAAGATGGTAAGCATCCAAATTATGTTTGTCGTCTTCGTAAGGCCTTGTATGGGCTGAAGCAAACACCTAGAGCATGGCATGACATAATTACATAATTTCTTTTGCGCATTGGATTTCGTATGTCACATGCTGATCACTCACTCTATGTACGTCAGAGTGATGATGGATTTGTGCTTATTACCATCTATGAAGATGACTTGATTATTGTGGGTGACAATGACATAGAGATTGAGCATGTTAAGGGTCTTCTCAAGAAGGAGTTTGAGATGAAGGATTTGGGAGAGATGTGCTACTTTCTTGGACTTGAGGTGATTCGTATGACAGAGGGAATATGGTTGTCTCAGAGACCATATGCATTGGATATGTTATCCAAATATGGTATGGCTAATTGGAAGCCTATTTCTATGCCCATGGATGTCAATACAAAGCTGAGTGCACATAATGGTGATGTACTCGAGGATCTCACTATGTATCGCAAGATTGTGGGCAGTCTCATTTACTTGACTATCACGCGGCCAGATTTGAGCTATACAGTAGCACTTCAGAGTCATTTTATGCTATTTCCACGGAAGCCACACTTGGATGCAGTGCACCGTACATTACGCTATGTGAGCGCTACATTGGACCATGCACTATTTTATGTTGCAGATGTTCTAGTGGAGTTGCATGGTTACACAGGTGCAGATTAGGTTGGTAGCACCACTGATCGATGGTCTACCAACGGGTTTATGTTTACACTTGGGAGTGCTGCGATCACTTGGAGCAGCAAAAAGCAGCCCACAGTTTCCTTGTCTAGTATAGAGGGTGAGTATAGAGGTGCTATAGCTGTAGCATGTGAGGTAGCTTGGTTACGCAAGCTACTTATGGATTTGAGGCTGCAGGTGGACAGAGAGGTTGTCATTTACTTTGACAACCTTAGCAGTATTCAGTTGGCTAGGAACCCAGTATTTCATGCACGGACCAAGCACATAGAGGTCCATTACCATTTTGTTCGAGATCAGGTTTTGGCGCGCGGTATCGACTTGGTTTACGTCAGCACAGAGGAGCAAGTAGCGGGATATCTTCACCAAGGCCCTGGGAGCTGAGAAGATCCTTCATTTTCGGACTATGATTGGAGTCCTTAGGTTGGCGTCGAGCTCGAGGGGGGGTGTTGAGATGTTGAGCTCTCCATGATCTGACACTCTTGGTACGCCTTGGTGACTGTTGGCCACATTTACATCACCGACACGGTTGGTGACCGACATGGCATACCTCGGCAGGGATTCTACAGCTGGTATATCTATCTAGCCAGCATAGCTACTTAGCGGGTTCACATTATGGACCGCATCTCTCTTTTGGCTGTACTACTTATTTTTTCATTATGTACATACACACTCATTTTGTGAAGTAGATGAAGAAGAAATTTCAGCCCTCTACCATGTGTATCTTCTTCTCTGTGTGTGTCTGTGTGTAGCTTGGGACAAGGTCTCTCTCTTCTCTCCTCTTTCTTTTCATTATAGGCATCTATGGCGCTCATAGAGGCCTTCTCTTTGGGTTGGTTAGGTTACACCTCTTCTCTTGACATTATATCCCAAAGTTGGGATAGAGATCCATTCTAATCTTACATACTTGGTAATTTGTGCCATTGAGCTTGTCAATGACATAGCGGGTTTTGTAGGTAGCTGTAGTAGCAGATGTAGAGGCAAGCTCGGTCATCTTACAAGGTTCCGGATCCCTTGAAGATGATTTAGAGATTAAGCACTAAGTAGGAAGATAAGCTCGGGAGATTAAAGCTTCTTTAGCTTTGATACCATGTGAAGACTTTAATATATACGAGCACTGAAAACTTAATTAACTTAGTAACAAAGATAGAGAGAGAGAGACTGATGCGAAACAGAGGTAACTGGACTACTAGGAACACTGAAATTAATACAAAGGAATAGCTGTGCTCAAATGGAAGAATGAGCATATTGGTGTGAGGCTAAGTAGCCTTTATATAGATTGGGATAATCAATCAGTGCCTAGATTATAGGTGGTTGCTAAGTCTGTGGTAGGTGAATAATGTTGGGTTGTTGAATGCTAAATCTATGGGATATTTGATGGTGGGAATTCACCCTTACAAGATAAAAGTAGTTTGATTTCTAACAGCATCATGGCCCGCCCTCAGACCCAGCTCTCTTATTCCCGACTTCTCTAAACCTCCTCACGATGTAGTGATCTTGCCCTTTTTTGTACCTGCAGCTAAACTCAGCCTTTTTTTTTTTGAATCCATGCTTGTTTCCCCCCTCTCTTTCAACTTTTCACCCTCCCCTCGCTTCTCTCAGTGCACCCCCTTCTGATTCTTCAATGCCCTTTCCTATAGCCTATCCACCTTCCCTTTCATGGTGGCATTCCATTTCCTGCCCACGCCCTCAGCACTAAAGGGCACGCAAAAATTTTGAAGCTCAAGCGGTGGGATCCACGGCAGCGAAGTCAAGACACGGCGATCGAGACGTGCACAACCGTAGGATGCCGAGGTAAACTAGGACACAAAAAGGTAAACTTGGACAAGCAGAGGGGGCTGTCCGAGTTTATTTATCATTATTTGGTTTGCCCATATGTCAAATTCCCCGTCGCGGGTGTAGCGGTTAAAGCATTGGGCTCTCATGGCGGTCGCGCGGGTTCGAGTCTCCGAGCCTGCGATCGACGCCCATTTTTTTCCACCATCCATCCGCCTCGATTCCCCCTTTGGACCCCCACCGCGGATCCCATCTCTTTTCTCCCGTGCCCTTTAGTGTTGTGGTGCCCCCGCCCTCCTCAATCATTCCTGATGACTTGCATTTTTTGAGATTGGCGGCGGCGGCAGCGGCCCATTTCCTGCCCACGCCTTCCTCAATTATTCCTGACGACTTGCATTTTTTGAGATTGGCTTCAGAAAACTTGAATCAAGGGCGGGTTCCCACTAACCTCCCCCTTTCAAGATCTTGAGCTTCAAAGCCTTTTCCCCTTCCCCACTACTGAGCATCTGACCCTAGCCATCTGACCCTAGCCATGGAAAGTGCAGCCTTTGACTCAAGTTGGTGTTCACATATGATCGTAGATCGCCAAAGCACCTCGACGAAAGTGACTACCTCGCAAAGAGACCATGCCGACGTAGAGACATATAAATGCAAAGTAGTTGAAAAAGGGAATATTGACCATAATTCTTGGCCGAGCACACTTCAACACTTTATCTGTCTTCCATGATGGTGCAATATACAGAGACGCTTCCAATTGGAAGGCCATTTCCAAGACTCTTTGGAGATTGTCTTACATGATGCTCGATTTGAAGCTTCTAAACATACTCCAGACAGATCACAATGAGCTCAACTTTGAATCTTCTACTTAGATACACCTCAAATTCTCTTTAGCACTTGCATAGTCATTAGGAAAGTGGTCGATCATAGGGTTTCTGGCCCTCAAATGCACTGGCCAAGCAGGATTTGGATTCCATCATCATTGCCTAATTCTCTAATTGAGCATTCATGCTCAACATTAACACATCTAGGCTCTTGCAAACCTGGTGAAATGGTGAATTGTAGATTATAGCCAAGAGCACACATCAAAGATTGGCATTGCCCAACACTATACAAGCAACCATAGCACACTCAAAAATGGAAAAAATTAGCACATCATATATACATGGGCTGGTAAACTTCGAACCAAAAAACTTCAGGGAGTGATAGGTTACGTGAAAGAGTGATATGCAAACTTCTTAAATGTATTAAGGAAATGAAAATATAAAGTTCATGATGTCCCTAAGTTGCCAAGTTTGAGTGTTGGTTATGATGATGGCGATAGTAGTGGTTCTGATGAATAGAGTTTGGATGAGGATTTTAGCATACCCTCTGTGAAGACTACATGTGCAAGAAGAATGCAAGTAGGGAATAGGGAACCTGGAAGTGATCCTCGACCACGCAGGTCAGAAAGAGCAAGAAATCATGTGTGGAGGTTGACTTATGAAATTTATGTGGCTCGTTGTTGTGCATGTATGGCGATGATTAGAGACAAAGCATAACCCACATGTTTTGAGGATGCTGTCAACAATGAAAAATGGAGGCAAGATATGGATGAAGAGATTGTTGCACTTGATGCAAATTAAACATGCGAATGGGTGCCATTACCAAATGATATTGCATCAATTGGATGTAATTGGGTTTACAAAATAAAGCATAATGTTGATGGCATTGCGAGTAGGTACAAGGCTAGACTCCTAGGGATTCACCAGGAAAACTTACCACACCACGTAAGTGCAAGCGAGGGGGTTTTTTTACAAGTTACATAAGAATATATGTTAGGGGTAGGCCCTCAACAATTTAACTCCCAAGCTTGAAAATAAGGGAGGGGGTATCATGTTTGGGGGGGGGGGAGTGAGAAAAGGGAAAAAAAAGAGGATTTTTTTTGTGTTTCAAAATCATGACTTCCCAAAAGAGTCCATCCTCGAACTTATGAGTGAACAGCTACAAAGATACATGCAAGAAGTAACACTACATTGATGGTACATCTAGTTATCAATAGAAGTCGTTCCTTACTACGTTGCCAATCACTATGCTACACACTCTTTAACTATTTTTACTCAAGTAGATCATGTGAGCCCTAGATTTTATATGTAAGATAGGGGTATGATAGTTTCTTTATTTATTGTTGTATAAGTGTAGAAAGGGAGGTAATATTCCCTAATATGAGTCGTAGATAGGGGTTTTATCAAAGTTATCCGCTTGCAGGTGGTGTCCTGTTTTGTATATAGAGTGAATCCCCCGAGGCTAGACTTGTGGACAAAGGTTATGCACAAACTTATGGGACTCATTATGAGGAGACGCTCAAGCTAGTTGCTAAGATGGCTACCATTTATGTGTTTACTGTAGTGGTTGCAACATTAAAATGGATGTTGAAACAAATGGATGCAGTGAGGTGTACTTTGTGTTATATGAGTGCTACTTTGGATTACACACTCTTTTATAGGACTGATGTGGAGTTGCAGCTCTATGGAGACACAGATGCAGACTGGGCTAGTAGTACATACAATTCTAGGTCTACCACCGGACTCATGTTCTCACTTGGGAGTGTTGCTATCACATGAAACAGCAATAAGAAACCAATGGTTTCTTTTTTGAGTACAGAGGTAGAGTATAAGGGTGTTGCAGTGGTGTCATGTGAGATAGCATGATTGGGATTTCTAGGCCCATAATGTGAGCCCTCTAAGTATCTATGCTCGCTAGATAGATATGCCATCTATAGAATCCCTGTCGAGGATACGCCATGTTAGTCACCAACCGTGTCGGTGATGTAAATGTAGCCAACGGTCACCAAGGCTTACCAAGAGTGTCAACTCATGGAGAGCTCGACATCTCAACATATAATGCCTGGCAAACGAAAAATACTAGTGCAAAGATGGAGTTGATTCTGCATTGCCAAGATTGGCAGGTTCAAATGATAAGAATTCTTCCTACTACTCATGCTATTTGGAAATTCTTTGAGAAAAGCTATGAGCATACAGACCTTGTTTACCAAGTTTTCCTAATCAAGAAACTAGTTAACACTACCATGTCAAAAAGTCGGTCATCTTTCAAGTTTTTAGAATCTTGCAAATCTTGATTGTTAATCCTTATATCTGGACTAACAATACCAAAGCAGCTGCAATCTATGCTTTTATTAGCATCTCCCCCGTCATCTTGGAGAGCCTTTATTACTACTCAAGCAACATTCAAAAATCTACAACTACATAATCTTGTGGCAAAGGTTAAACAAGAGGAATCTCTTAGAGAGCAAACCTTTGGTTCTCATAAGCCTCTGGCTCTTATTACTAATGGAAAGCATCAGAGTCATTTTCAAAGGAAACCATATAACCCTCAGTACCCTCAACAACCTGAACAACAAGGTCAAGGAAAGAAGTCCTATAATAGTCCGCAAAGTCATAGTCACAACAACAAGCACAAGAAATGCTCCAACTGCCATGAGGCAAAGGACTGTCGACAACCCAAGCATCAAGGTAATGTTTATCAACGGCCCCCTATTATCTCTCTTGCCTACATACATCATCACCCATCTTATCATCAGGGGGGTAGGCCCTCATTTCCCTCCACATCTCTCCCCGATCAAGCTCAATATGCTAGAATCTCTACATATGATAGTACCCCTCATTACCCTATGCAAATATATGTTACTACTATCTCTTCTGCATCTAACAACCTATGGCTATTAGATATTGGAGCTACACATCACATGACCCATCAATTTTCTTGGTAATCAAATCTCACATACCTTGATCATTCACTTGAGGTTTCCCTTGGAGATGATAGCATTCAATATGCCAAAGCTTATGGAGATGTTATCATTGATCTTCCCAATGGTCTCCAGACAACCATCTCAAAGGTATACTATGTTCTTGGACTCAAGAAAAATATAATTTGTGCCAGGGAGCTCACCTCTACAGGTATCAAAGTTAAATTCAACAATGAAGGTTGCACACTTCTAGCTAGAGATACAAATGGTCACCCAGTCAGTCTACATATTTCCAAAACTAGCCGCCTCTACCTACTTGGTCACTCCTCAAATGCACAAGCTTTGTCCATTAAAGTTAATATCCCTTTACTAGAAAACACTCTCAAATGGCACTATAGACTGGCATATTTCTCATCGTGTTTTGCATGAGCTCACACACCTCCAACTTGCCTTAGGTCTCCCTACACAAATCACTCCCATTTCACTCTGTGTAGTGTGAATTATTGCCAAAGCTCACCACACCCCATTTCCAAACTCCACTTCCCAAGCTTCATCCCTCCTTGATCTCATCCATTCTGATGTTTGTGGCCCATTGTCTGTCTTATCGGTTACTGGCAACAAATACATGTTGGTCTTCATTGATGATTACTCCAAATACACATCTACATACTATATGGCAGAAAAATCTCTCACCATCACTCATTTTCGGCATTTCATGGCTCTAATCAAGAATCACATCAATTGCACTTATGGGGGCTTTTCACAAGCCAAGCTCCCATACCCCTCTTCTCTCGTCCCCACCCCATGAAAACCCCCTCTTAGGGAGGGAGTGATAAAAGACATTGAAAAAAGTAAGAAAAAAATAAAGTATGATTATGTAAATATATGAGAAAGATAAAATAGGCCATCTCATGCCTGCGGGGCAGCCCATCCCCACCTTGCCTCCTTTTTCTTCATTGTTGCCCCGCCGCGTGTCCCTTTTCCTCTCCTCCACTCAAAAGATCAACCCCCTCTCTCTTCCCCTTGTCCTTTCTTCTTTCTCTCTCCCCTCAAGCTACCTCACCTCTCACCAATAATGCATTCTAACTCACCAATAATGCACCCTAACTCACATGCAACTTACCCTATCTTCCAAAATAGTATACCCCACCCCCCCTTTCTCTCTCCTATCATATCCCATGACCCAAATACCCCCCCCCTCTCTCTAAAGGGCACCATGTCTCTTGTCTTGTAGCTAAATAACCTCCCCCACACTCACACACACTCAGTTTCACTAAAAAAGGTGTCCACAGACCCATCCCCACCCGGTGGTTACCTGATTTTTCTTGTGTTCACACACATCTGCACACAGATTCACCTCTGAACACACTCCTCTCTCTCCCCTCTTGTAATTACTTTATTCTCCATGTCACCTCTCACTTTTTTTCATCAACCCATCTCTCTCTCTTAGTCTCTCTCTCATGAGACTGCTGTTCTGGAACATATACACACAGCCAGACAAGTGGGGCCCACAGTCACATGGCCTACGTAGATAATGATTTCTTCATTTCTAAATTCTAGACTTTCTCCCCCCCCCCCCCCTCCTCCCCTATATAAAGAGGGGTCACCATCACACAAAAACACACAACATCACCAAAGAACACACTATGCACTGTGTGTGCCTAGTGCACACACACACACCCACACCATCACCATCACCATCACCGCAATCACCATGCTTGTCTTGAGCATGACCTCTACACCCTTGGCTATGGAAGATGAAGGGCAACTAAATGAAGGATGATGGCCATAATCCTCGTGCGAGTCTTCACCATCAACTCCCACCTATCCGCCATGTGCTCTACCACTCTCTCCCTTCTCATTCCCCTACCCTATGCTCCCCATTTCATCGCCTAATTCTCTAAATAAAGCTTGAGGTTTTGTGAGTATGTTTTCTTGCAATGTTTTGCCCATGTGAGGTGTGCGGAATCGCCACTTAGTCTTGTGTTTTGGAGTGAGCTTGTGTATGTGTGAAGGGTGTGCAGATTCGCCATCCTTTTGTGATGCCTAAGTACTAAGCCGCTATACCCCCTCCCTCACTCACTCACTCTCTCTCTCTCTCTCTCTCTCTCTCTCTCTCTCTCACTCTCACTTGATCTCATTCCCTTTCCTTTTCATCATTACTCCCAAGCATCCATCTCTCTTAGATGAAAACTTTGTTATGGTGGTGTGTTGTTTGCGTCCTAGCAGCTGAAGCTAGGTGGTGCCCCCTGTTTGATTTACCATGACAGGCTCGAGGCACGCCATTTGGTCCCCGGTGTTTTAGAGGCCGTCGGGGTTCGGGGTTCGCTTTGCTCCCGTCATTTGGTGCCCCCACTGAGGATATTTTCATGAAACCCTTCAGTTTACAAGACTGAAACCCTTAAACTATTGTGAATGGATGAATGGCTAGCAGGATTTGCTAATTGGACCACAGAAGAAGAAGAGCTCCAAGCACAACTAGACGAACTCCGCATCTCCATCGAAGCTCGAGTGCCAGGCGTAACGGTAATCAATTTGCAGTGGGAGAGTCAACCAACACGCCAAACCCAGTGGATATACATAGGCCAAGTGCCAAGAAGAAGAAGGAGAAGGTCGAAACCATGTCCGCAACCTACAACCAACCCACAACAACAAAATGGAAGGAGCTCTACACAATAGAGAATCAACACTATTCTACTTTGAGAATCGGGTAACTCAAGTCACCAAGGTAATTATCACAGTCAGTTTTCAAGTCGCACCTGATGCTGCAGCACAGATAACGAAAGCATTGGCTCACACTCTCACTAGAGAAACTAGGGATCTACTGAGTTTGTTTCAGGAAAGAACACCACCCTCTCCCACAAGCTTGGACAGTGACTAAGCACCTCTAAGCTTCACATGAATCAGTACAACCTACCTCAAGACAGATCACGCATACCAACACGTGTACGCTCAATCAAGGTAATACTGGATTTGAAGGCTCACTACCAGCACGTCATTGACACCATGCCGGGTGGGGAGCGGTTTTTGGAGGTTCTGGCATCAGATCAACCATTTGTCTTACCTTTGGTACAAGGCAATGTACTGTTTGAAGTTTTAATCTATGTCCTAGTATAAGAGGGTATACACGCCTCCTTGTAAAGAAGAAAAAAACTTTTGCAAGTTAAGCAGTGTGTCTTTCTAGCTCTCTCTCAGTAATCATGGAAAGTGTAGCATTTCCAACATTTAAAGGAAAGAAGGGGGAGGATTTGGTAACAGACTTCCTAGATGACTTTGAAGTAGCATGTGTAGTGAGCAACAAAGATACGAATGAATCCCGGGTTAGAATCTTTAAGCATCTCATGAAGCTAGAAGCTAGATCATGGTACAATGCACTTCCACAAGCAACCAAGGATGACTGGGAACCCTTAAAAACCGCTTTTAAGAGGGGCTTTGGGGGAGGTACCACTTCAGAAAAGTTGTGGGACAAGTTGAGAGACTTGAAGCAGGAGGGTCTTTTAGAATATGCCACCTATGAGTCTAAATTTGTGGATTTGTGGGAACGGTGGGTTGAGTCACTGGCTAGGAGGGAAGCTGCACCCGATTTCCTAAAAAAAGATCGGTTCACACATGGCTTATGGACGCTTCTCAAGGAGAAGGTGAAAGGTAGATTCCCGGCTACGTACGAGTTAGCCGTTGAGATTGCTCGCCTTAAAGACAAGAAGCTGCGAATGAAAGCCAAAGAAACCGAGTCAACAGAATCAGGAACATCGCATCGACCAACAACTACGACAACCACCATTCCACCACTGGCTCTTGGGGTAAGAGATGACCAACAAGATATGTTGGCCCATATTACTGACCAATTGAAGAATTTGTCTGTCCACTTAATACAACAAGGGAGGAGTCAAGAAAGAGATCAAGACCCTGGAAGAGCACGACGACAAAACAGGGAGTATCATTGCTACAACTGCGGAGAAGACGGTCACGGTATGTACTACTGTCCCAAACCACGACAAAACTGTAATAGAGGAGGTAGGAGGAACCAATTGTCACCCCCTAGAGAAAGAACACCCCCACCCCGAGCACCACCCCCACCAACACAAATTCTACGTCTACCCCAGACACCACTACAAGCATCCATCCCACCTCTTCCACCAGCCCCATCACCTGATCGCCCTGTAAACATCATAAGGCTAGAAGAGAAAGGAAAAGCCATAGTAGTGGATCCACCCAGAGCAAAGGAGAGGGACAAGGGTAAGGAGAAGGTAACCTTTTTAGAACCACTTGAAGCCATGACTGTGAAAAGAGCTAGGAGGGAGAAAGCTACACAATCAGATGATGAGAAAAGCATGAGAGGAGAAACTAGCAAGAGGCCATCCAGGCCACGACGGAAATTGGGCATCACCGACTTCCAGCTAGGGGAAAGTTCTAAGCCCTATGATCTAACATTGGATGTGGTAGAGCAAGGACCAAAGATTACATGGCCACAACTGCTACATCTTGCACCAAAAGTAAGGCGACAATGGTCTAAAATGGTAAGTACAAGACGCTCCAAAACAAAGGTAGCCGGAGCAATTTCGGGATGCAACATGGATGACATCCTTCCAATTGTCGACGTAAACATAAAAGGAAAGAGGGTTGGAAACACCTACATTGATGGAGGTGCACAAATCTGTGTAATGAGCGAAGCTATGATGCTTCGATTAGGGCTCGAGGTTGACAGGCCTTCTCCATGCAAGGAAAAGATGGCAAACAACGCAAAAGTAAAGTGTGTGGGTGTGGTAAGTGCCGTGAAAATCAAAGCTTTCAACACTGAGGTAGAGGTAGATGTTTTTGTAATGCCTACTAAGGGGGAGGGCTATCCACTAATTTTGGGAAGGCCATGGTTGATGGCCATGAAGGCAAAACAGGACTCGGGTACTGGCCTTCTACGCATGACCGGTAAGAAAGGGGAGACAATCTACTACGACATGAGGATTGGCAAGCAGAAGAAAATGAATCTGGAAACATCGGGAGATGAAACCACTAGCGAATCTTCCAGTTTTGAGGAGGAGACCACATCCACCGACGAAAGTGAAAGTTCCATTGATGTGATGGGTATCATTATGAAGGATCCACAAAGGGTAAGCACAACTAGTGATCCATCACCAAAAGGGAAACCCAATGAAGAGGAGAGAAAATCACCTGGCCTAGGAGGAAGTAGGTTGAAGGGTATGTTGTCTACGGAATTAACACTTGAGGAGAAAGATAGTTTTTTGCAAATGTTGATGGGATTTCCTAACCTGTTCATTGACAACTATGAAAGAATCACAGGCATTACAGTGGTGGAACATCATATTAAACTGAAGGAAGGGGTAAAACCAGTTGTGCAAAAGCTACGACGATTGGGGGTCATACAAGAAAAGACACTCTTGGCCGAGGTAAGGAAACTGCTGGAGGTGGGATTCATCTATCCTGTAGAAAACTCAGAATGGGTGTCACCCGTAGTGGTGACGCCTAAAAAGAATGGTAAGTGGAGGGTCTGTGTTGACTACAAACCACTAAATGCAGCTACAAAGAGAGACCACTTTTCTCTCCCTTTCTTGGATGACATTCTGAATGAAGTAGCGGGTTTTGAATGCTATACCGTCTGTGATGGTTATTTTGGATACTTTCAAATACACATAGCCTTGGAACATCAGCTAAAAACCACTTTTATCACGCCATGGGGTTGTTTTGCATACAGGGTTATGCCATTTGGTCTCACAAATGCACCTGCCACATTCCAAAGATATGTCACATATGTTTTTCAACCGTTCTTTGGAACATCCATAAGAGTGTTCATTGATGATTTTTGTATATATAGCTCCCGTATTTCACATTTAGAAAAGGTAACTGAAGGTTTGGCCAGGTTGCAGAGCCTAGGTGGGAAATTAAATGTGGATAAATGCCACATTGGGGAGAGTAAAGTCATTCTACTAGGCCATGAAATTTCAGCAAAAGGTATCAACGCCGACCCAAGTAAGGTGTCCGCACTCATAGCCCTACCTTCACCAACATCCGCACGTCAACTGGTCTCTTTTCTACAGAAGGTGAGGTACTTAAGTAGATTCATACATCTACTATCACAACTTGTTCTACCACTGCAACAACTCACTCAAAGATCAACTTTCACTTGGGACGAGGAAAGCGAACATCACTACAACAAGGTAAAGGAGGTCTTAGCCACTCTGCCAACTATCTCACCACCTAAGTGGGATGAAAAATTCTATGTCATCTCAAGTGTTGGTGATGACTCATTGGGGGCTGTGCTACTCCAAAAGGATACGACGACATCTTTCATGAGGCCAATCTACTTCTCTAGTCGAATGATGACAGCAAGAGAGAAAGGTTTCACCCATGTGGAACACTTATTCCTAGCTCTTAGATTTGCAACTACAAAGTTTAGGTCATATTTGTTGCCTAAGCAATTTGTGATTCTAACCACGGATGAAATATTTCCCTATGTTGTACAACACATGGATGTGTCTGCTAGAATTACTAAATGGCTAGTTCGTCTGCAAGAGTTTGACTACACGATACAGGTAAAAAACACAACAAGGGCAAGTTTGGGGGGACTCATGACCTACCAAGTCTTTGAAAGGAAGGAGAAGCAATCTAAGGAAGGAGAAGTCCGATTACCTCCAGTACCAGTGATGGTAGAAGGAGCATACTCTCTCTACTTTGATGGAGCTACAAGCGAGCGTCCGACAAAGCAGCTGCAGGCATAGTGGTCTTTGATGACAAAGGGACAAAGTATTTTCGTTGGGCCAATTGTTAGATTCACATTCTAACAATGAAGCTGAGTATGCAGCACTAACCAAGGGTCTACAATGGTGCGTCTCGCAAGGTATACAACGCCTTAATGTATTTGGGGATGCTCTACTTCTGGTAAGGCAAGTAAATGGAGCATGGACATGCAAGAATCCTAGTTTAAGGACTCACTTAAGTGGTGTAAAAACCTTGTTGGGTAAGTTTGAAGAAGTTCAAATACACCATATCCCAAGGGCTCAAAACCAAGAAGCAGATGCCCTAGCAAGTAAAAGACTACAGGAAGTGGTGGTTGGAGCAATAAAACTAAAGCTCCCTCTATTTCAAGGAAGTGATGCCTTGCCTGACATCATGCATTTTTTGGAAACAGGGGAATGCCCATCAGATTTAACAAAGGGACAGAAGCAATGGCTGACGCGGAAGGCCACAAGGTATCGACTCATCAATGATGGTTTGTACTGTAAGGGTAAGGACCATATACTCAGGAAGGTCCCTCTCTCTCAGGAAATCACGGGAGTAATTGCTAGCTGTCACGACGGGGTTTGTGGTGGTCACTTTGCCCTAGACATAACAAGTAGGAAAATCTTGCAGGCAGGCTTCATATGGCCTAGCCTCAACCGTGATGTACACCACTAGTGCAAAACATGTAAGTTGTGTCAAAAGGCCGGCACTAGGTCACTTATGCCTGAACCACAGACACCTATTCTCTCATATGGCCCATTTGAAAAATGGGGTATCGATGCCATTGGGCCATTACCTAGGGCCAACTCAGGAAAACTCTACATTATCATGGGGGTTGACTACATGACTAGATGGGCAGAGGCTACAGCCACCACTAGAATCACAGCGGTAGAGGTAGCTAAATTTATCTACGAGCACATATGTTGTAGGTTTGGCACACCTTTAGAGATCATCTCTGATAGAGGGCCAGGTTTCAGAGCAGACTTGGTAGGAGAATTAATGCAGAAACTGGGCATTACAAGGAGGCACTCTTCACCATATTACCCTCAATGTAATGGCCTAGTTGAAAAGGTAAATGGAATGGTTTCTAAAATTATTACCAAGCAGGTAAACAATCATCCTGGAGACTGGGATAAGTATCTACTACCAGCTTTATGGGCCTACAGAACTTCATTTCGTACATCCTTGGGATTCACACCGTATCATCTAGTATTTGGTAAGTAAGTAATCTTGCCCATTGAATTGCAACTACAAAGCCTCAGAGTAATGGCAAGCCAGCTTCAACAGCCCAACATGCATTTGAGAGATCACATCATCAACTTGGAAAGACTGCAGCTGGACAGAGAAGAAGCAATAAATTATTATGGAGCACAAGCAGAGCATAGACGGCTTAGCTTTAACGAGCATCTCCGGAAAAGATAATTGAAGAAAGGAATGTTGGTGCTCCGCTACGACAATCGCTTCGACACGTGCAAGGATAAGAAACTCCTACTCCGATGGGAAGGTCCTTTCATCGTCAGGAAAAAGTATGCCAATGGAAGCTACGAGCTTATGGAGGCTGATGGAAAACTTCATAAAACCAGGGTAAATGGTTGGCGACTTAAACCTTATTTTCTTCGATTTGACCAGGCTCCACCTATTGACATTCCAGATGAGGACACACCATCAGCCGCCACCTCCGACGATAATGATCAAACAGATGAGCTAGAGACATGAATGCCTCTAGCCAAAAGGGGAGGGCTAATAATGGGGGCTTTTCACAAGCCAAGCTCCCATACCCCTCTTCTCTCGTCCCCACCCCATGAAAACCCCCTCTTAGGGAGGGAGTGAAAAAAGACATTGGAAAAAGTAAGAAAAAAATAAAGTATGATTATGTAAATATATGAGAAAGATAAAATAAGCCACCTCATGCCTCCAGGGCAACCCATCCCCACCTTGCCTCCTTTTTCTTCACTGTTGCCCCGCCGTGTGTCCCTTTTCCTCTCCTCCACTCAAAAGGTCAACCCCCTCTCTCTTCCCCTTGTCCTTTCTTCTTTCTCTCTCCCCTCAAGCTACCCCACCTCTCACCAATAATGCACCCTAACTCACATGCAACTTACTCTATCTTCCAAAATAGTATACCCCACCCCCCCTTTCTCTCTCCTATCATATCCCATGACCCAAATACCCCGCCCTCTCTCTAAAGGGCGCCATGTCTCTTGTCTTGTAGCTAAATAACCTCCCCCACACTCACACACACTCAGTTTCACTAAAAAGGTGCCCACAGACCCATCCTCACCCGGTGGTTACCTGATTCTTCTTGTGTTCACACACATCTGCACACAGATTCACCTCTGAACACACTCCTCTCTCTCCCCTCTTGTAATTACTTTATTCTCCATGTCACCTCTCACTTTTTTTCATCAACCCATCTCTCTCTCTTAGTCTCTCTCTCATGAGACTGCTGTTCTGGCACATATACACACAGCCAGACAAGTGGGGCCCACAGTCACATGGCCTATGTAGATAATGATTTCTTCATTTCTAAATTCTAGAATTTCTCCCCCCCCTCCTCCCCTATATAAACAGGGGTCACCATCACACAAAAACACACAACATCACCAAAGAACACACTATGCAATGTGTGTGCCTAGTGCACACACACACACACCCACACCATCACCATCACCGCAATCACCATGCTTGTCTGGAGCATGACCTCTACACCCTTGGCTATGGAAGATGAAGGGCAACTAAATGAAGGATGATGGCCATAATCCTCGTGCGAGTCTTCGCCATCAACTCCCACCTATCCGCCATGTGCTCTACCACTCTCTCCCTTCTCATTCCCCTACCCTATGCTCCCCATTTCATCGCCTAATTCTCTAAATAAAGCTTGAGGTTTTGTGAGTATGTTTTCTTGCAATGTTTTGCTCATGTGAGGTGTGCGGAATTGCCACCTAGTCTTGTGTTTTGGAGTGAGCTTGTGTATGTGTGAAGGGTGTGCGGATTCCCCATCCTTTTGTGATGCCTAAGTACTAAGCCGCTATACCCCCTCCCTCACTCTCTCTCTCTCTCTCTCTCTCTCTCACTTGATCTCATTCCCTTTCCTTTTCATCATTACTCCCAAGCATCCATCTCTCTTGGATGAAAACTTTGTTATGGTGGTGTGTTGTTTGCGTCCTAGCCGTTGAAGCTAGGTGGTGCCCCCTATTTGCTTTACCATGACAGGCTCGAGGCGCGCCATTCGGTCCCCGGTGTTTTAGAGGCCGTCGGGGTTCGGGATTCGCTTTGCTCTCGTCAACACCATCAAGGTTCTTCGTACAGACAATGGCCGGAGAATACAATTCTCATGAATTGCAACGGCTTTGCAATGAAGTAGGTATCCACCATGAATTTACTATTCCAGATCATCCACAACAAAATGGCAGAGCCAAACAAAAAAACCGCACACTATTTGATGGTGCACGGGCCATGATACTTCAAGAAAATCTGGTAGATTCTTATTGGGAAGAAGCAACTGCTACAACTTGCTATATACAAAACCGCATCTCTTCTTCATGGAATCCCGAAACCACACCTTATACCCTTTGGCATGGCCACCCTACCAACCTCTCCCATCTGTGTATCTTTGGCTCCCCGGGATACCCTCTTGACACACATCACACTTCAAAATTAGCTCCCCGCACCCTTCGTTCTCTATTTGTAGGCTATGGAGATTGTTTTGGCATCAAAGCATACCACTTTCACTTATCAGAGCACCACTGCTTCATATTTTTACGCTCTGTTATCTTCAATGAAGGCGCTCTTCTCGGCCACCCACTTGAGCCACCTCCTCACCCTCGCGAGTACCCCTCCTCCCCAATCAACATGATGCAACCATCAATTATACCCCCCTTTCCTCTACGGGCGAACCTTCCCCAACCCAATCTTTTTAAAAATTTTCACACCCACCACCAACCCTTAGCGCGTCCTCTCCAAATTGTTCACCACCTCATCAACCTCCCAGTAAAATGGCGCCCACCTTGTACGCTCAATCAAAGGCCATTGGCCACCCCACTTTGCACGCTCACTCGCAGTCCATTGGCCTTGCTCTCATCCCCAAATTCTGTTGCACCACCTTGTCCCCATCCACCCACACCGCTTCTGCTTCCCCTAGTGTTGGTCACTTGCTTCCCCTGGTAGCTCATAAGACACCCATCAACGCTCCCTTACAAACCTCAAGCTCTACAGGCACCCACTTGAGCTGTCTCCCCACCCCTCCATCAATCTCTTACTTCTCAGCACCTCCTCACATCCCTTTGTCCACGCCCTTGATATCGGCCAGTTGCCGCCCTACCTCATCAACTGGCTGCCCTCCCCCTACAAATAACTCCCTTGTGCTCTCTTATAGAGCATTTCAGCCTCTCCCTTGCAACTCCTTCTCTGCACAAGCCTGCAACCCTCTGATATCCTGTCCCTGTGCACCAATGTTACCCTTAGCAGCGCACTCATTACCTATTTTAGCCAACACCTACAGACTTCATAATGTAAACCCTTTATTCACAAATCCACAGCTCCATTTGCAATACATTATCACACCCCCCTCAACCCCATTACCTCCAGCCATGCCTCGCTCCAGCTCACCCACAGTGCCTTATACAGAGTACCTTACTACAGCCCCACCTCTTGACCCCGCCATTTCAACCACCTCACGGCCCTCTTTACTCCCAAAATATACCTGTGTCTCACCCTCATCTTTGAACTCCCACGATGCCCCTCAACTACGACATTCCTTCCGACATCAATGAGGTTGAATCCCAAAATTCTCAATCGTCCACCTCCCCCGGCACACTGTCTTCGACGGATTCTTCTCTGGGAGCTCCACACCTTTATAGCTCTACCACAAGCCTCAATGTTCGCACCCGCTCCCTCGCCGACATCTATGCTTCCACCAGCTTTTCTGCAGTGATGAAAGAAGAATACTCAACAGACCCGCTTATGCAACCGCTGGAGGATGAATTACATTCTTGGTCAAAGATGCTCTATCTTCCTCTGAGGGTCCATTATGGCATGCGGCCATACTAGAAGAGCTTCACACCCTAAATATGGTCGATACTTGGGAGGTAGTTCCTTCCCCACCACACTTCAATATTGTCATTTGCAAATGGTTATTCAAGGAAAAGTACAACCCTGTTGGGCGCGTTGACCGCTACAAAGCACGTCTCGCTGCTCGTGGTTTCACTCAATGTCATAGCGTCAATTATTTCGACACATATTTGCCAGTCTTAGCCATGGCATCCTTCCGTTTACTTGTGGCATAGCCGCAAAATTTGGTTTACCTCTTCACCATCTTGATGTTATTACAACATTTCTACATGGATTTTTGTTTGAAGCTATCTACATGAAGCAACCACCTCACTTTGCTCATTCGGAATACCCACATTATGTTTGCAAATTAAAGCGTCCAATTTATGATTTAAAGGAGTCTTCTCGCTAGTGATACACCCGCATACATGAATATCTTACAAGTTGTGGTTGGCAACGTCTCTCCGTTGATTACAACATCTATCTCTAGAAGTGTCCTGAAGGTCTTTCTCTACTTGGTTTATTTGTCAATGATATTCCGCTTTTAGGTACAAATGATCTTATGGTTCTTGGTGCAATTGATTGCCTACAACAATAATTTCCCATCACCGACAAAGGCCCTATGGAATATCTTTTGGGCATTGAGGTCATCAGGGACCCCGCAGGTAAATGGATAAAGCTCTCTCAACTCAAATATATCGAGGAATTATTAGAATACTATGGTTTCAGCTCATGCTCTCCTGAAGCTGCTCCTCTCCCACTAAAGCATAACCTGCCCCTAAATATCATGCTTATACAGAAGCTGACTCATATTTTTTGCCCTCTTTTCACTTCCCATGCTTCTGTGGGCAGCTATGCTACTTAATCTCATGCACTCGCTTTGATCTCTGTTCCATAGTCCACATTCTCACTCGCTCTATGGCTAAACCTTGTAAAGCTCACAAGCAAGCTGCTAAGCACACTCTTTGCTACCTCAACACCACTAAGCACTATGCCGCCACTCTCCATCTCTGGCTATGTTGATGCCAATTGGGATGGTGATGATCCACGCTATTTCTCTGCTGGAGGCCCCATTTCATGGAAAACAAAGCGTCAAGCTTCCATTGCTTGCTCATCTACCGAGGTAGAATATGTGTCCGCTGCTCTTGTTGCTCGTGAAGCACTTTGGCTATCCAAACTTCTTCAAGAATTTAGTTTGTCCTATGCTATCTCTGACAAGCCCTTGATACTTTACTGCAACAATCAATCAACCAACAATCGTGTTAGCCACATCGCCTGGTTTTTCCTCGAAGTTCAAACATGTTCGCGTTAGCTTTCACTTTTCGAAGGAGCTCGTTGCTGACGGTTTTCTGCACCTATGCTATGTGCCCACAATTGAAAATTCGGCCGATTTCTTCACAAAGTCATTACTTGTTGCAAAGCAAACTGCTTCCTACCGTGAATTATCCCTTACACAGCATGGGCGAACTTCCTCTTGAAGGAGAGATTTCCAATTCGTTCGTTTTTTACAATAGAAAATTCACCCTTAAAGGAGGATGTTAGAAATCAAATTATTTTTATCTTGTAAGGGTGAATTCCCACCATCAAATATCACATAGATTTAGCATTCAACAACCCATTTTTATTCACCTACCACAGACTTAGCAACCACCTATAATCTAGGCACAGATTGATCATCCCAATCTACATAGATTGATCATCCCAATCTACATAAAGGCTATTGAGCCTCACACCAGTATGCTCTGAGCACAGCTATTCCTTTGTATTAGTATCAGTGTTACTAGTAGTTTAGTTACCTCTGTTTTGCATTAGTCTCTCTCTCTCTCTATCTATCTTTTGTTACTAAGTTAATTAAGTTTTCAGTGCTTGTACTAAGTTAATTAAGTTAATTAAGTATCAGGAGGAGGCGGATGCCTTCCACATAGAACCATCTAAAGGATTGCCCATAACGGCGCAGGGTTGCATGGTGCTCCGTGAGTGCAAGGGCTGCTGACCGGGTGTTGAGCCAGGGCTCGTCAACAGGAAACCGAAAGAGGTCCCTTCAAGGCTGCAGGTCAGGGTTGGTGTGCAAGGTTACGGGGCTCTACAAAGGTTGTACAGAGCATCAAGTTACGAGGAAAAGGCTGCAGGAATTGAAGGTGGGCTATGTAAAGCCGCTCGGGCCATGTAAAGTAAAGGTCGCCATTTGTACGATTGCAGCATCGCCGACTACATGAAAGGAGGCCACCCTATCATATGGAGAGCAATGCTTATTCAAAAGGCCAAAAGCAACCAAGGCGTAAGCTAGCCCAGAGCTGTAGGTCTGTGGGCGGGGATACAAGGCTTGGAAAGGTGGCTGCCAAGAGAAGAGAGGAGGTGGTCAGCTACATTTGAAACACAAGGCCGTGGGTTGCAGGACAAATAAAGGAAAAGAGAAGGGGGGAAACAATTCCAAGTTGGGTGACGTTTTCTTGTAGGTTGGGATTATAGAACATGACCAAATGCTGTAGATGAAAGAAGCCGCATGCTGCAAATTGTCACAGGAGAATAGCGCTTTCTTTTTGCAACATTTGTGTAAATACCCTCCTTACATAATAATGTCCATTGAAAATGTGCCTTTGAGTTTTTAAGTGAGCAGCATTCGGTCAACAAAGGTACTTTTATATGGGTTGAGAGAGAGAGAGAGAGATCTCATGCGGGCTTAAAAAGGGCAGCCAAGAGGGTCAAGTAAAAGGGGAGAGAGGTCTTTAGGTGCTGAGGGTTGTGGTACAGGGCTGTAGAGGGGACCTACCAATTGCAAGGGCATTGGGTTGATAGCTGGATACAACCTTTGGAGTTGTAGTTGCAGGTGTTTGAGTGGATAGGTTTGGGACCCCGAACTGGCAGAGAGGCCAAGCTATAGAGGTGTTTTGCTCCGTCTTTCTTCTATCATCGTTTGGTGCCCGTCACTGAGGAGCGTGTTGTTGAGTTCCTTCAGTAACAAGAGTAGTTGTGTTGGTTTTGAGCATTCAACAGAGGCATCACAAGCCTCTGCAAACATGGCATCATGAATGTATGGTTTTGTGGAAGGAGAGATGAGGATGTACATGCATGGGTTGTTGAAGCAAATATGTTGCTTTTAGAGCTTAATATCTTTGATGATGTAGAGAGGGTTGACCTCATGTATAAGAGGTTGTACAAGGATGCTTGGCATTTTTATGAATGCCTTCATCAGCATGTGCAATATAGTTGGAAACTCATGAAGTATGCTTTGTTAAAATATTATGCATCTTCAAAGCCGCCAGCAAGAGGTCATGTGTACTTTTGTGGCACTTCAAGTGAATGCATACAGTCTTGGATAACACTAGTTGAGCATGAGATGATGCGATTGGAAATTGATAATGATGTAGCAAAAGCTGCATATGCTTCACAGGGCCTCTCTCATGATGCTTTTATGTTTTTGCACATGCTTCCGGATGCCAGTGGTGTTACAACTGGTCAACCTTGAAGGTCTCATTGCTAATGCGTTATTGGAGGTTGCTAAACCCTCAAGATTCAATAGAGGACTCCCTTGTCACCACTTTCGAATCACTACAAGGTGAGTTTCGGCATATGTTGTGGAGTTTGTTTGAGGGAGACACTTGGGCGTCGGATCTATATGGCTTGCCCCTTATGGAGAGGTCGGTGGTTGACATGGTGGAAGATTCATCTATCACAGAGCCTATGCATTATGATGATGAAGTTTTAGAAGATGGATATTGTAGCGATTTTGAGTCTGATACATCTAGCTTTTTGTGTGAAGATGATTTATGTGATAGTGCCTCGCTCGATGATGCATCTGTTGATGAAGAGGCTTACTGCAATGACTCAATAGTGTTTGACTTGGCTCCATTCACGAGGGACATCAAATCACTGAAAGAAAGATGGTTGGTGGTATTTGCAAATGCCGAGAGGAGAAAAGCAAACTTTGGAATCTCCTAGGAGGAGTGAGGATGTAAGCATAGGAGAGGGAGAGCAAGGACTTGTCTCTTGTGAGGAGTGTGTGCAACCAGTAGCAGAGAAGAGTGAGGATGCTTCATTTAAAGTCGAGGCTATGAGTTTTTGTGATGATGAGAGTATGTGGTGTAGATGGAGAGTTTGTGTGATGATATAGGTTTTTTTGACAGTCTCTTATCAGAAGCAAGTGTTGATGTATCCTTTTCTTTTACCTTTGATAATGGTATGTTGGAAGATGTTACTTGTGAGTTTTTTGATTGTTTACTTGATGAGAAAGTGCCTCTTGAGACGGTCATAGATGCTCTGAAGAATGGTAATACTTTGCAGATGCTGTGAATGTGTTTAAGGTATTTGTATGCCTCTTTGTCGGCATGTATGCTTTTAAATGCCTCTTGAAGGCCACAACTTCTTCATCATATTGTTACAAGTGTTTCCCAGGCCTTGGAATGCGGTGTGGCTTATATTGGCCCAACTACAAGTTTTTGTGCAGGAGATTACGAGGAGGGAAGTCTTATGATTCATATGCATGAGGATGACAGGGTCGATCTATGATGCGTTCTTTGGTGTGAAGTTGATGCATGGCAAGTTTTTGGAATTTTCTTGGGAGCCATGTGGAGGCTTGGTTACTTATTTGATGCTTGAAGTGCCAAGTATTTTTGTGTGGGATTGAGGTGGAACGAATATCTACTAGTATTGCTACTAGGCATGAATGTTCTAGCAGACTAGGGGGGTTGGCAAACTATGATAGGAGTTTTTTGGTTCGAGGTTTACCAGCCCATGTATATGTGGTGTGCTCGTTTTTTCCATTTTTGAGTGTGGTATGGTTGCTTGTACAGTGTTGGGAAATGCCATTCTTTGAGCGAGAAAGTATTGTACCAGTTGTGGAAGGGTTACGTCAATGCTTGCCTATGTAGGTAGTTGTACTAGAAGAGAGCAAAGAAGAAGAACATTTTAACGCCATGGAAAAGTATACCAAGATATCTTTAAAAAAATGTATCCAGCTCTGTAGGTAGAGGGCGAGAGCAAGAAATGAAATGAAATATTACATGAACTCTCTTTAAAAGGCCAAAATGACGGATGGAAATAAAGTGATACAATCACAGTGGATCTAATGCAATGTCTGGGTACAAAGAAATAAAATAAAATAAAGTAAAGTGAAAGACTGAAATGCAAAGTCTAAAATCATTGGAGTAAACCATCATCATCATCGTCTCACTGGCCGACATTGTCAACGAAAGTATTTTACTGCACGTGGAAGAACTTCATCGATGTTTGTCGCTGTAAGAGTGGTACTACTGGGAGGGGGAATAGAGATGAGAGAGAAAAATGAAATGAAATGTTACGTGAACCGTCTTCAAAAGGCACAATCCTTGTGTATGTACTCCAATGATTGGGTATTAAAATAAAATGACATAAAGTAAAATACTAAAAAGAAAATACAAATGAAAATAAAAAATCAGCAACAACATCAATGCCCGTGGATTCCTTTGGCATCGGTGTCGTTGGAGAAAGTATTGTATAAGTCAGTGAAGTGCGTCATCAATGTCTGGCTCTGTAGGTAGTTTGAGGGAGAGAGATGATGATCACACACGCACACACGTATCCGTATACACTAGTAGACACAACCTTCATTCTTTTGCCCTACAGATCTTACAGGAAGCCCTCCCCGCCTTCAAGCCCACCGCTCTGCACCTGTGGAAGAAGCCCTACTCGTTGCAGTTCCCTTAGTCCTCATCATCATCATGGTTGTGATCGTGGCCTTCATCCTATTCATGATTCTTTGATGCATCTGTTCCTGCTTGCGTGACTGCTTTAACTGTGTGTCTGAAGCTGCCAGCTCCCTTGTTAATGGATATGCTTCTTGCAGGTGATCCTTCTTCAAATTTCTGATGGTCTTTGTAGAGTGGTGTCAACTATGTGCAGAATAGATCTTTTCCTCTTTTGCATGGTAGTTGTGTGTGTGTGTGTGTGTGTGTGTGTGTGTGTGCATGAGAGAGAGAGAGAGAGAGAGAGAGAGAGAGAGAAAGTAGGTAGAAAGCTGAGAAAGCATGAGAGTGTAATTCGATGGCAGTTTTGTCAAAAAGAGAGAGAAAATAGGATGGTGTGTGTGGCCGCCAGCTGAAGAGCGAGAGAGGTACGTTACTATCTAAAGCCAAAAAAGACCAGGTGAATTTTATTTTATTCAAAAAATGCTAATGAAAAATAAATTCCGCAGCTAGTGGTCTGAATGGGAGTTGCATGGCCACAATTGATTCACTACAACAAAAAAAGGTGTTATCGACGTATATAGCGACGCTTAACGTCGCTATACGTGTCTCTATATGCGTCCCTGTGAAACTATCGCAAAGAGCGTCGATATACGCGTGGAAAGGATTTATTGGCGACGCAGATAGCGACGCTTATATAGACGCCGATAGCGACGCGGATATCGACAGCCAAAACATAATTTTTTTTTCTTGGGCAAAGGGTAGGTAGCCTGGCCTGTGCCTAGTGAAAAGATGGACACAGCCACCACAGCCAGACTTCCTGCCCTCTGCCCAAGAAAGCGAGCAGCACCAAAATCAACCGTGCTCCCGCAAAAATTTTGGCAGAGTTCCCTTGGTTTTTACATAAACTTTTCAAAAAAATTATATCATGTATACGCCTCCTACATGCTATCCATGTAGGATCTCACATGAGATTTAAGGCCAATGACCATAACGAACCATAACCATAACTTAAAAGCATAACCATAATGAACCATAACCATAACTTAAAAGAATAACCATAACCGACCAATATAACCACTTTGATCATAACCAGAAACAAAATTAACAATAACCATAAGCATAACCAGAAAGTTAAACATAACCATAAACAAAACCTTAACCATAACTATGTCTATACAAGAATAGGAGAAATAACCATGTCTATACAATGACAATGAAAATAACCATAACCATAAGAAAAACAATAACTGTCTGAATAATAATCATAACCATATATATATGTCTATACAAAAGGAGACATAGAAGCGTGTCTGTGTCTCACAAAGCATATATATGAAATCCGGTCCACTGATGACTAGGCGTCACAACCTGCACATAGGACAACTCACAAAATTAGTATTGATATTACTTCACATATACTTACTTAATTAAATCAACTCACACATATGAACGTCTCACCTCAAGCGATCAAAGAGACTGTAAGGCCGCCCAGTCAACAGGCTCTCCTGAAGCATCAAGATCATTCAATACTTTATAGATACCTCTGCGATATCCATCTGACTCCTCCTGACGTGTCGGGGCTCGATGCATCGCAAGATTCTGCATTTATACAAAAATCAGAGTAATAAGAATACACAATTCATCGCGTTTTAAAAACCGCCATAGTTAAGATTGGATTAGAAACTCACAAACTCATAGCGAAAGGTGTCGAAGCCTCCGCTGCCAAGATGAGATGTCCCCCTGGTCATCTGTCGTATCTGCGCGGCCTCACGCTGCTGTCTGAACCACGTGGCCACTGTCCGCTCATCCTCCCTGATCTGCAGCCACGTCTCGTGTGGGATGCCCGAAGGCTTCGGCGAGCCGGTCCTGAAAGCCTTCCGAGCTGCATCTCGTCAATGTTTCATGGCGTCCCGTGCAACACCCTTGATCCACCTCCTCAAAAAAATGTCAGAACCCAGAGTAGGCTAGTACTCTCTCAGGATGGTCTCCACTATGTAAGTGACTTTGTCCTTTTCCTGCTGATCCCAAGACGTCAGAATGCTGGTCGAAAACTGTAGCTCTGCGAATTGGCGAATCTGCTGTCTCATCTCAGTTCCGAATCTATCCATGTCAACAGAACCATCTTCCCGTACAATATAGAACTTGGGGGTACTAGGTTCATGTGCCCGCCAAGGTGTCCGAGGTGTGCCAAGAGGTGTGCCTGGGTAGGACGGGGGTCGTGGAGCGAGGAGGGGTCAAAGCATCTATGGAACCTCCTCCACAGCAACCATCACCTCCACCTGACGATGGCCGAGATCGGCGAGTGCACCTGTGCTGCGGAGATGAGGACATACCCGCCTTTGCCCCACCCCTAGGTGTCGAAGCGGCCGTGATGGAAGAAGTAGGCGTCATACCCATAGGCTTCCCCCCCCCATAGGCGTCGGACCCTCGGGTGTGAAGCCTGGAGGCATAGTACCCGTGCCTTTGGCTAACTAGTATTGAGAAGCCTCTTCCATCTGAGCAGACGTCATCCGTATAACGAAGCCCATGAATGCATCTGCACTCATAGAAGCAGGATCTGGAAACTGGTCTGTCATACTAAAGTCCTACACAAAGAAAGTAAAATAAAGCGTCAAAACACAGTTGTTTAAATTAACTTTAAGCTTAATTTTAAATCAACGTCTTCACATAAACACTTACAGGCCTAGGCCTCAACGAGTGAGGCATCGTCGATAAGATCTTGCACCGTTTCATCGTCTATCTCTAATTGCAAACATAACTCTGTCCCAACTCATTCTAGCAGATTGTCTTCATCCATTGCATCTTCATCTACAAGTGTCAATTCTGGCTCGTCTGCGTCCCTCGTATATCTGTCAGCTTCCTCTGCCATACCTTCGTCCATCTCATCTAATGTCACAGTAGTATGGACGTCGTCTGACTGACTTTCCTTCAGGAGACTCTTTCCCTTCAAATACTTGTTTATTTCTTGGAGCAACCTGAACCACAAACCACCATTGTCGCTCTCGAGGGTCCGGTACAAAGACCACTTGCTTGCAATGTTTGGGGAGAGCAAATGTGTCGCTCGCATCTGTCCAAAACTTTGTAGAATCTATTTGCACAAGTTTGTTTCCATCTCTGCGTACCATTGCATTGCGACCAGAAGTAATCACCTTGAACCACTTCACATCCAACAAAAACATCTCAAACCGCCTGAAGCTTACTTTCAGGATATCTGACACCAGACCACAGTAATCTAGGTTGCTAGTGCTCTCATTCGTGTCTCTGGCACTAGCCCTGCTCTTTTGCATGAAACTAACCATTACCCCACTGTCAAACGTGTTTCTTCTGCTGTCAATTTGTTATGTTCTGAAATGCTTTCCATGCGACCACAGTGCCATGTATGTATGATACTTCTAGTCACATCCAATAGCTAGCTCTTCCTCTTCTAGAGATATGGGTTCTCCAATCTGTCGAGCTGCTCTCACTGTCTTGTCCAACCATGCCATTGTAGGGAATTCAGGTAGAGGAGCGAGATAGTCTGGCAAGGGTAAACCTCTAGTCGTTCGACTTCGCCTGAAATCCTGTCGCTCCCTATTGCGTCTCTCTTTCTGTTCTTCGTATCTTTCAAGCCATTTTTGCATCGGCGCTGAATTTAGTATACAAAACTTCATGATCTTTTCTTGCATGGCGTCGTTCATTTTCTTCAGCACCCCTTGCCCTTGCGGCTCCTCTCCCACCAGTCTTGCATCCTCCTCATCGCTCCACAGTCGAGGCATTTCTGGGTCAGAAACGGATAGAAATTTGGTTGTCAATACAAGAGACTCTTGCACCAGCCATCCTTCTGCCATGCTCCCCTCTGGACGCGCTTTTTGGCGAACAAAACCCTTAAGTGTTTTCATGAACCGCTCTAGAAAGAACATCCAATGGCTGTGGACTGTACCTGCCACTGCAACCTCATCTACTACATGGACGAGCAAGTGCATTTGGATAGTTAGGCAGCTCGTGGATAGATACTTCTCAATCATGCAAATTGCTTCAATGGAGTTAGCCCTTGCGACTGCAATAGATTCCTCCTGTATCTCCTTGGAAGAGATCCACCGCACTACCTCTGAAATCTTGTATATGCAGGTCCGCACTTCCTCCGTTAAACACCCCTTGATCGCAATTGGAAGAATGAATTGCAAGAACTTATGCTAGTCGTGCGATTTCAGTCCTGACAGTTGATCGCCACGGGTGAATGCTGTCTTGAGACATCGCATATATCCTCTTGGCGTCTTGAACTCTAAATCACCCCTTGAACTTTCCGCTCTTCGTTTTTTAGTAATACCCATGGCGCTCTTGGAAGTTTTGTTTGGCCAGCTGCATTGGTGAAAGGCCACAGCTCTGGCATCTTTCCAACTGACTGCAAATCATCTCATGAAGATCCATTGTCTTTCATTCCCATGATTGTCTTCCAGAGGAGCTCTCCGACATTCTTGAATATATGCATTGGATCCAACAAATGGTTATTTAGTAGATCACCTCAGTACGGCAACCTATGGAGAATGGACAAATGTTTCATTCCTGGAACAGGTTGCCCCTCATGTCGCTCCCATCGGCAACGCCACTCTTGTACATGCATAGGAGGACATTCGATTCGACCAAGCTGACCTTCGCGCAAGTGATGGCCATCTGGAAGATAACAGTGGTGACCTTGATAAATTGTCTTTCGAAGAGAGGCAGAATAGCGTACATCCAAAGATTGCCCGCAAATTGGACATGCATTGTATCCCGAAGTTGTTAGCCCTGCATATATTAAAGCATGAATTAGGCCAAGGCAAAGTGCTTGCGAATAGCGAGAATTTTGTAAATCAAGAACCATTACCAGAAGCTTCTCCGTATCCTGGCCAATCATGCATAGTCCACATAAGAAGTCCATGGATCCTTGCATGTGGTTGTCCTACTGGTTCAACCGCATCTGCTATGTCGATCCCATGCCATAACTCCTGGAGCTCGTCAACTAGTGGATCTAGATAAACATCCATGTTTTTTGCCTTGAACTTACCAAGTACAATCAATCTTAATATCAAATGACCCTTCTTGATGGCAAGCCACGGTGGGAGGTTGTAATTGATAAGGCACATAGGCCAAGTGCTCCATGACGAGCTTCTCAAGCCAAATAGATTGACTCCATCCATTGCCATGCCCAAACGCAAATTGCGTGGTTCACTCTTAAAATGTGGCCAGGTATCTTCAATGTGTCTTCAGGCCTTTGAATCAGCAAGCACCCTAAATGTTGCATCAATGGATCTATTCGTAGAATGCCACCGCATCAACTTTGCAATGGAACCACAATGAAACATGCTTTTTATCCTAGGAATAATAGGAAAATGCCGCAACACTTTAGCTGGCACTGTCTCGCCCTTGACCAGATACAACCATAAAGTTAAGTAGAGGCTTCACTCACCGGAGAAGATTACACAGAAAAATAAAAGAAAATCTTTGAGGAATTTGGCAAACTTGCCAGCGCCATCACATCCGGAACGGCCCAAAACCCCAGTCTACAATGTCAAAGTGCTCAAATCCGACCTCGGATGAGCAGTTTACGGCCAGAACAGGCTCCAAAAACCGCAAAAACACACCTGCGGCTGTTCCTCCTCTCTTCTCCACGTTTTCTCTGGTCTTCTCTCCGTTTTTTCAGTTGCCACACTTAGCTTTATTAGTTGGGCACCCTTGGCCTTTCAGATGACCTCAAACGGACCCCGAACAAGCGAAAAACTGACCTCGCAGTGCATAGTTGTCACCCTTTTTTGCATCATCCGCACACCTGGCACTCATTTCTTTTCAATAATGCGTCTCACAACCACGTGAAGTGGCCCCAAAAAGTGGTCCTAATAATGATCTTTCTGCATAACTCTCACAAGAAAACACCCACGTCGTGTCCGTACTTCTCTGCGTGCAAGTACTGACCCCATTCGACGTTCTGACGCCACTAGATGCCATCTGACGCACTCGCTTACCTCATGTCGTCGGCCCGCGGATAGATTCCTCGACATGATACCAACTCCTCATTATTGTAGAAAAAACACACTAGTACTGGTAACGATAAAAATCGATGCACTATGTACATGTTGCCGTACCTGTACACATGTGGGCCCCACGTAACCACCTGGCTCTGGCAAATGGGCAATCCTTTATTTGATGCACCATGCATGGGTATGAACATATGCACAATCCCTTGCTCCAAAAAACTCCTGACATAATTTGCCCATCCCCTAGCCTGCTAGATCATTTATGATCATCAGCAACAAAGAGAGATATGAGACTCGCTGCATCACAGGTCTCCTCATCCCTCACCAACACTACTTAATCCACAGACAACTCATCTTGCTCCACCATCATCAATCTAGCATGATACAATTCAAGATGCAATCCATTTACCCTTGACTTATGTAGAACACCATCCAGGTTAGCCAGCTGATATGTGCCATTTGGAAAACACTCCACTACCTTGAAAGGGCCTTCCCACTTAATTTGAAACTTCTTTTGGAAGGTGTTGTCCAGCTTACTGTTGTAGCGCAAAACCAAGTCATGTTTCTTCATACCCTTACTTTTGACCTTTTCATTTATCTTTGCCAAAGCCTTATCCTGCATCTGCCCATAATGCTCCAATGCGCTCATCCTATCCAACTGAACCTCTTGTAACTGCAAGAGCCTCTCTTTGAATGCATGACTAGGCGGCCCAAGCAACTTCTCTAACATCTTGACCGCAGGCAACTCTACCTCCACAGGCAATAGTGCTTCCTTTCCATACACCAAATGAAATGGAGTAAACCCTATACCTGTCTTCACCGAAGTACGGTAAGCCCATAATGCACTAGACAATTCCAAATCCCAATTCTTTCCTTGGTGCTCTATCACTTTAGAAATAATTTGTACCAACTCACCATTGAATCTTTAATTTAAGCCATTACACTGCGGGTAATAAGGAGTGGTATGCTGGTGCCTAATCTTTATCTTTGTGCATAAGAAGTCTAGCAGTTTAGCTCTAAATCTTGGCCCCTTATCTGAAAGTAGCTCTAATGGCACCCCAAACTTGCAACATATTTCATCATACACAAATTTTGCCACATCCTTTGCAGTGATCTGTTTTACTGCTATAGCCTCTACCCATCTAGAGAGATAGTCCACTGGCGTCAGCTTTTGCCTCTGCTTGTGATAGGTAACGGGCCTATTGCATCAATCCCCCACTTTTCAAACACATCAAACACCATAATGGTTTTTCGTAGCTCTGGCTGCAACACTCTCTTTCTAAATGCTTGACACCCATTGCAAGACCTACACCAATGGTGAACATCCTTGTGCAAACTAGGCCATACATACCCCTCTTGCAAAATCTTATGCAAGGTGATCTTTAGAGCAAAATGGCCACCACATGCGCCTTCATGATTCTCTTCCAACACTCTGTAAAGCTCCTCCCGCCAAGGTACACGTCTCAACACGAGATCAGCCCCTTTCATGTATAAGACATAACCAATCAATTTGTACCTGTATGCTCTACGCACAAAGCCATACTTCTTAGACTTCTGAATCTCCTTTGGAATGATTCCTGTTAGCAAAAACTCCTCTTCTTGAGCCAAACTTTCCCGGCCATGATAAAGAGGTAAAGCGGTCCTCAACACAAATAGCTCCCCAATCATGCCTTGAGTTGCTTCATGTGCCTCTCCATTTAGAGCACGTTCAATGTGTCTAATGATCCATGCTTCGAACTTTTTTAATAGGCCTTTAATTCTGAAGCACATTTCCTTCAATGAGCTGTTCTTGCTCTTCCACACACCCAGCACTTGCTTCACCACTAGCAAGGCATCACCTTTTATGCTCAACCTTCTAACCCCATGCTTCAAACAAATGTGTAATCCGGCTTCCAGAGTAGCATATTCAGCCTCATTGTTACTATGAGCATCCAATTTGAATCCTCTCTTGCATACTAGCTTCCCCTCTGGATAATAAAGTGCTATACCCCCTGAAGCTGCATCATGGCTCTTTCTGTATGAACCATCAAAGAACAACACATGTGCATTGCTGATCTGTGGCACTTCTTCAACTACCTTTCTCACCACCTCTTCCTTAACAATAAGGGGATTCTCCTTGTAGGTCAACAAATCAGTTAGGGTAGCCCTTGCACTATCTTCCACTAGCAACTCAAACTCTTGCAGCTCAATTACCCATTTCTTCACCACATTTGACATGTTAGTATCATTAATTAACTGTGGCAAAAAGGCATAACTCGTCAAGAAAACAAAAGGCTGTGGTAGCAAGTAATGACGAAATCGTCGACAAGCAAATATTACACTGGCCATCACTAGCTCTACTTCCGAGAACTTTCTCTCCGCTACCAACTTCACTCGTCTTACACAATACACTGGCCTCATATAATGGCTGCCCTTCCCCTTTTGCAATAGCATGGCTCCAATGGCATCATCCCCTACTGATGGATTTACATAAAACACTTTCTCCCAATTAGGAGCCTGCATGGCTGACAACCCCCCTAACACCTCTTTCACCTCTTGAAACACTTCTTCACACTTGTTATCCCATTGCAATGGATCATGCTTTGCCACTTGCTGGAATGGATAAAGAAGCTACGAAGACAATGGAATAAACCGTGCCATGTACTTCACTTTGTGTATAAAAGTTGCCAATTGCTTCGTACTCGTAGGTGATGGAAGAAGAATAATAGACTTAACCTTATCTGGATCAGCCTCAATGCCATTTTCTGACACCATATGGCCCAATAACTTCACCCTTGGCTGTGCTAGATGACATTTCTTTGTATTTAGTTGTCCTCCACATTCATCATATCGAGCCAATACCATCTGCAGCTTCTCATGGTGTTCAGCCCTACTGCTGTAGACACAGAAGTCATCCATGAAAGCTTTAACACAACTACCAATGAATGGTTCCAACACCCAATTTTCTCTCTCTTGATAGAAGGAAGGTCCATTTGACAACCCAAATGGCAATACTGTGTAGCAATAGCAGCCCCATGGCGTAATAAAAGTGGTCTTTGTGCGGTCTTTAAGAGCAATCTTCAATTGAAAATAGCCTGAAAACCCATCACACACACTGTACCTCTCATAACCTGCCACTGAATCCAAGATCAGATTGATGAATGGAAGAGGATATGGGTTCTTCTTAGTGGCTACGTTTAAGGGTTTAAAATCTACACAAATTCTCCACTTCCCATCCTTCTTTGAACTGACTACAACTGGACTCACCCATTCTGTGGTCTCCACAGGGACTATGAACCCTGCCTTTAACAACTTGTCCACCTCTTCTCGCAAGGCTTCCATTTGCTCTTGACCCATCTTTCTTAGCCTTTTCCACACTGGCTTAGCACCTTCTTTCATCTCTATATGCATCTCTTCGCCCTTGAACCCTCTGATCTCTTCATATGAAGTAATGAACAAATCAGGAAAACTAGCCAGCATGTGCAAATATATATCCTTCTCCATAGCTGAGAGGTCTCCACTGATCATTTGTGTCATCAATTCCTGCTTCTTTGACAACTCAACCTTGGTTTGCATCAGCCCTTCAATCACTTCATAAGGCCCTTCACTTTCATCTTCAACCTCATTCGCAAATGCAACTAAACCAAACTCCTGGATTTCTTTGTCCATCAAAAGAAATGCAACATCAGCATCCTCATCATTGTTGGTAGTGCTATCACTGTCCTCATCTGTCACCGTGGAAGAGTCTTCATCACTATACTCATCCTCATCTTCATAAAGCTCCTCTAATCGTTTCCTTGTGTCCATATTATAAAGCTTCTTGGTACCTGTCTTTCCATAGAAGCTAATCGTACCATGTCGCCAATCTTGAACAGCTCCCACTGCACGTAACCATGGTCTGCCCAGTATAATACGATATGCTCCCAACCCTGCTGGCATCACATGAAAATCAACCACTACCTTTGCATCATATGCCTCCACTTATAAGCTCTTTACAACACCCAAGCATTTTACTTTTTGATGGTTTGCCAATCTGATCCGAAAAGCTGGCACCCTAGCCACTGTGAGACCCATCTTCTCAACGCATGAGTGTGTTATGACGCATATTTGGGCTCCGCCATCCACATAACCTTGTCCCAAATTTTTCCTTTTATGCCACACATCTACTATTGGACAAATGTCTGGTAGCTTATCCATTGCCAACACCTTTACTGAACCTCTCTCTGGCTCTTTCTCCATTGGGTTAACCATCCTCTTCCACTGTCGCTTTAGCTTAGGCACCATCTCTATAAGCTGCCCAAAAGTAACATTTCTCTTTCTGCTCGTCAGATCCTCCTTCAAGTCATAGCTTAATTGCCCATCCGCTAGTGGAAAATGTGAAACATGAAACTTTTGACGAGCTTTCCTTTTCCTCTTGGCCTTGACATCCTCGCCTTCATGGCTCTTTCCTTTCTTCTTACTAGGACCTGGGGCACTTCTTCCTTCCTTATCCTCTGTGGTCCTCTTCCCAATAGACATCACTAATGTATCCTCTAGATTTGATGCCTTCTCCAAGGTGACTACACTTAGCACTTTTATCTTTCCCTTTTCCTCCTGGGTCAGTCCACTGGTTCCTTCATCTCCCTTAATTTCGATGCCATAATCATTTGACCTAGTTAGCACCTGTCTTGGCAATGGATACATGTCTCCCCCCATCCTTGGTGGCTTATCACATTGCGGGCTGATGTGACCCAACTCTCCACAATTATAACATGTGGGCGTCTGCCTCCAAAACCTACCATTGCTTTGTCCAACACCATTCCTAGGCCTTTCTTCACCTCCTGGAGGATTTGCAAACCTCCCTCGACCTCGATTATTTCCCACTTGACCTAGCATGTTTAGGTTGAGATTCTTCATCAAATCTACCACTTGCCTCATGTCTTGCCTTAGCCCATCATCTTGCACCGATGTAGTGACCACTGTTGGTATAACCTGAGTAGTAATAGGAACCACTGGTTCATGATGAGCCCCTGACATGCGACCTTGTAAAGACTCTATAGGCTGAAATTCAGACCTCATGGGCAAAGACTCCACCCCCAACTGGCTCATTTTCCTCAACTTCCACTCTTTGTTCCTTGCTACCTCTAGTGCATCTTCATATGTCCTAGGCTTCTTTAGCTCCACTCTCCAGCGTATATTCTCCCAAAGACCAGCCAAGAACCTGTCCTTCTTCATCATGTCAGGTGGGGGTACCTGTGGTGCTAAGGCCTTGCACATCCGCTCCCATGCCAATGAGAACTTACGTATGTATGCATCTACTGGCTCCCCTTCCTTTTTCACCAAACCTTGTACTTCTTGCCACACTTTGTCAGGATCTTCTATCTTCACAAACTCCACTTCCAACACATGCCTTAGATTGTCCCAACTCAATCTTACAGGTGGATCCGCTGCACGCAACTCCTCTTCAAATGTTTTGGACCAGACTCGTGCATCACTCTTCAAACAAATTTGGAGAAGACGCAACATCTGCTCAGGGTCATGAATCTGGTTGCTAATGCAGGCAACCTCCATCTTTTCCAAAAAATCTTCCACATCTTCATCACTTCTTCCATGAAACTCCGGATAAGAGAAATCCATGGCTACCCAAGTTACAATGCTTTGAGAACCCCTTTGAACACACGTGCAAGAACCCAAAACTTTTGACTACCCAATCCCCAAAAACTTCAATGGAGCTCAACTTTAGATAAGGACAAACACATGCACATCAAATGAGTTTTCATAGTTGATCATCGGAATTACAACAGGCAAAGGACATTCCAAGATCTCTCGTAATCTTCTTGGTGCAAACATAAAGACTATGCGCTGCTGGACAAAAATCTTCCTGGACACATGAGCATTTATCTGGATTCTTTGAGTTAAATGAAATGGAGTGAATTGAGGGCCATTTTGATCATCCATTAAAGCCAACCATGAAGCTCCCAAGAACGCACACCTGACTTAACCTCTGATTTTGCCAAAATTTCAGCAACATAACAGCATAAATGGCTCAAAAGACCAAAAAACCAGCCATCATAACTTGGAAAATTTTTGGCAGAGTTTCTCCAGAAATAGAGCAATAGGAACCCAAAATATAGACTATATATGTATGCATAAACTGTCAACAATAGAACCCGAGCATCAAGTAGGACTCACTAGTACATAGCCTATGGCGAGGTCACGAAAAGGGTGCTCCAGCTACCTGTATCACCGAAAGGATCTCCACATTTGAGAATCCCCCAGCTCAATAAAAACCTCACGCTATCGACCCTCACACGAAGGCTAATGCAAATCGCGTATAGTCAAGTCTCAGAAATGACTATCTTCCAGACCAAGTCTCAGAAATTGCTGGGAATGCCAAATACAACCAAGTATGGCTCCACAAATGCCTACAATGGCAGTTTCCACAAGTAACGTACCATCCAGCAGACAATGCGCTCAAATAGGCGCCAAGTGATGCATACCCACAACAACTGCAAGTGACATCACTGCTAGTATATCACTGTACTCCAGCTACCTGTACCTGTGTGAATCACCTATACCTGTACCTGTCCCTGTAACCTGTAATCCCGAATCTCGAAGCTTGAAGCTCGAAGCAGAAGGTACTCGAAGAAGATCCTCCGTGGGGGCACCAAAAGAATGTGAGTGGGATGGAAACACACAGAACGCCTCTATAACGTACCCGACATACACTATTGAAATGATGCACACACACACTATGGGGCACCACTCGGCTTACAGAACACACCTGGCCGAGACAGGGAACACACCTCTGGAGTGAGAAGAGAGAGATTTCCCACTTGCCCACTCAACACTCACACATACACACTCACACACACACTCTCAATTCAGCTCAAAGGAGGCAAATTGCTATTTTTTAGACTCAATGAAACTCAGCCCAACACCAATGGGGAAAATAGTTTACACAGTATTGAGGAAATACACCAGATACAACCATAAAGTTAAGTAGAGGCTTCACTCACCGGAGAAGATTACACAGAAAAACAGAAGAAAATCTTTGAGGAATTTGGAAAAATTTCCAGCGCCATCGCGTCCGGAACGGCCCAAAACCCCAGTCTACAATGTCAAAGTGCTCAAATCTGACCTCGGATGAGCAGTTTACGGCCGGAACAGGCTCCAAAAATCGCAAAAACACACCTGCGGCTGTTCCTCCTCTCTTCTTCACATTTTCTCTGGTCTTCTCTCCATTTTTTCAGTTCCCACACTTAGCTTTATTAGTTGGGCACCCTTGGCCTTTCAGATGACCTCAAACGGACCCCGAACAAGCGAAAAACTGACCTCGCAGTGCATAGTTGTCACCTTTTTTGCATCATCCGCACACCTGGCAATCATTTCTTTTCAATAATGCGTCTCGCAACCACGTGAAGTGGCCCCAAAAAGTGATCCTAATAATGACCTTTCTGCATAACTCTCACAAGAAAACACCCACATCGTGTCCGTACTTCTCCGCCTGCAAGTACTGACCCCATTCGACGTTCTGACGCCACTAGATGCCATCTGACGCACTCGCTTATCTCATGCCGTCGGCCCGCGGATAGCTTCCTCGAGAAGTTTTACGTGATACCAACTCATTATTGTAGAAAAAACACACTTGTACTGGTAACAATGAAAATCGATGCACTATGTACATGCTTCCCTACCTGTACACATGTGGGCCCCACGTAACCACCTGGCTCTAGCAAATGGGCAATCCTTTATTCGATGCACCATGCATGGGTATGAACATATGCACAATCCCTTGCTCCAAAAAACTCCTGACACCGTTAATTTAAACCCATTGACCTACGGCTTGTCATACACACTCTTGACATTGCTTTAAGACTACTTAATAAACTACGAATGGTTTCGATAGACATAGAAGCCATTTCCGAAGTCCGTTTACGTTTTTCCGTAGAAAAACGCAACCGGATTTGACCTACGGCTTGTGTATTTGGCATTTCTTCTATCCGTTTGACCTAGAGCTTGCCATAGGCGCTCTTGACATTTCTTAAAGACTACCTAATCGTCTACGGATGGTTTCAGTAGGCATAGAAGCCATTTTCGAAGTCTGTTTGCGTTTCTTCATGGAAAACGCAACCGGATTTGACCTACAGCTTGTGTATTTGACGTTTCTTCTCTCCGTTTAACCTACGGCTTGCCATACACGGTCTTGACATTGCCTTAAGACTACTTAATGGACTACGGATGGTTTCGGTAGGCGTAAAATCAGTTTCCGAAGTCCGTCTGCGTTTTTTCGTAGAAAAACGCAATCGGATTTGATTTACGGCTTGTGTATTTGGCATTTCTTCTATCCGTTTGACATACGGCTTGCCATACGTGCTCTTGACATTGCCTAAAGACTACCTAATGGACTACGGATGGTTTCGGTAGGCATAGAATCAGTTTTCGAAGACTGTCTGCATTTTTTCGTAGAAAAACGCAACCGGATTTGACCTACGGCTTGTGTATTTGATGTTTCTTCTGTCCGTTTGACCTATGGCTTTCCATACGCGCTCTCGTCATTGCCTAAATACTACCTAACGGACTACGGATGGTTTTGGTAGACATAGAATCAGTTTCCGAAGATCGTCAGTGTTTTTCCGTAGAAAAACGCAACCGGATTTGACCTACGGCTTGTGTATTTGACATTTCTTCTGTCCGTTTGACCTACGGCTTACCATACACGCTCTTGATATTGCCTTAAGACTACCTAATGGACTACGGATGGTTTCAGTAGGCATAGAAGCCATTTCCGAAGTCCATTTGCGTTTTTCCATAGAAAAACGCAACCGAATTTCACCTACGGCTTGTGTATTTGACGTTTCTTCTATCCGTGTGACTTACGGATTGCCATACGCGCTCTTGACATTGACTAAAGACTATCTAATCGTCTATGGATGGTTTCAGTAGGCATAGAAGCCATTTCCGAAGTCCGTTTGTGTTTTTTCATAGAAAAACGCAACCGGATTTGACCTACGGCTTGTGTATTTGACGTTTCTTCTATCCATTTAACCTACAGCTTGGCATACATGGTCTTGACATTGCTTTAAAACTACTTAATGGACTGTGGATGGTTTCGGTAGGCATAGAATCAGTTTCCGAACTCCGTCTGCATTTTTCCGTAGAAAAATCGAATCGGATTTGATTTACGGTTTGTGTATTTGGCGTTTCTTCTATTCGTTTGACCTACGGCTTGCCATACGCGCTCTTGGCATCGCCTAAAGACTAGCCAATGGACTACGGATGGTTTCGGTAGGCATAGAATCAGTTTCCGAAGATTGTCTGCGTTTTTCCGTAGAAAAACGCAACTGGATTTGACCTACGTCTTGTGTATTTGACGTTTCTTCTTTCCGTTTGACCTACGGCTTACCATACGCGCTCTTGACATTCCTTCAAGACTACCTAATGGACTACGGATGGTTTCGGTACGCATAGAATCAGTTTCCGAAGATCGTCAGCGTTTTTTGTAGAAAAACGTAATCGGATTTGACCTACGGCTTGTGTATTTGACGTTTCTTCTGTCCGTTTGACCTATGGCTTGTCATACACGCTCTTGATATTGCCTTAAAACTACCTAATGGACTACGGATGGTTTCGGTAGGCATAGAAGCCATTTAGGAAGTCCATTTGCGTTTTTCCATAGAAAAACGCGACCGGCATTGCGTTTTTCCATAGAAAATCGCAACCGGATTTGACCTACGGCTTGTGTATTTGGCGTTTCTTCTATCCGTGTGACTTACATCTTGCCATACGTGCTCTTGACATTTCCTAAAGACTACCTAATCGCTTAGGGATGGTTTCAGTAGGCATAGAAGCCATTTCCGAAGTCCGTTTGCGTTTTTCCGTAGAAAAACGCAACCGAATTTGACCTACGGCTTGTGTATTTGACGTTTCTTCTGTCCGTTTAACCTACGGCTTGTCATACACGGTCTTGACATTGCCTTAAAACTACTTTATGGACTACGGATGATTTCGATAGGCGTAGAATCAGTTTTTGAAGTCCGTCTGCGTTTTTCTGTAGAAAAATTGAATCGGATTTGACCTACGGCTTGTGTATTTGGTGTTTCTTCTATCCGTTTGACCTACGGCTTGCCATACCCGCTCTTGACATTGTCTAAAGACTACGGATGGTTTTGATAGGCATAGATCAGTTTTTGAAGACCGTCAGCGTTTTTCCGTAGGCATAGAAGCCATTTCCGAAGTCCATTTGCGTTTTTCCATAGAAAAACAAAACCGGATTTGACCTACGGCTTGTGTATTTGGTGTTTCTTCTATCCGTTTGACTTACGGCTTGCCATACGCGCTCTTTACATTGCCTAAAGACTACATAATCATCTACGGATGGTTTCAGTAGGCATAGAACCCATTTCCGAAGTCCGTTGCGTTTTTCCGTAGAAAAACGCAACCGGATTTGACCTACGGCTTGTGTATTTGGCGTTAATTCAAACCCATTGACCTATGGCTTGCCATACGTGCTCTTAAAATTGCTTTAAGACTACCTAATGGACTACAGATGGTTTCAGTAGGCATAGAAGTCATTTTCGAAATCCGTTTGAAATTTTTCGTAGAAAAACGCAACCGGATTTGACCTGCAGCTTGTGTATTTGGAGTTAATTCAAACCCATTGACCTATGGCTTGACATACACGCTCTTGATATTGATTTAAAACTACTTAATGAACAACGAATGGTTTCGGTAGGCATAGAAGCCATTTCCAAAGTCCGTTTGCGTTTTTTCGTAGAAAAACGCAATCGGATTTGACCTACGGCTTGTGTATTTGGCGTTTCTTCTATCCATTTGACCTACGGCTTGCCATACGCACTCTTGACATTTCCTAAAGACTACCTCATTGTCTACGGATGGTTTCAGTACGCATAGAAGCCATTTCCGAAGTTCGTTTTCGTTTTTTCGTGGAAAACCGCAACCGAATTTGACCTACGGTTTGTGTATTTGACGTTTCTTCTGTCCATTTAACCTACGGCTTGCCATACACGGTCTTGACATTTCCTTAAGACTACTTAATGGACTACGGATGGTTTCAGTAAGCGTAGAATTAGTTTCCAAAGTCCGTCTGCGTTTTTCCGTAGAAAAACGCAATCGGATTTGATTTACGGCTTTTGTATTTGGCGTTTCTTCTATCTGTTTCACCTACGGCTTGCCATACGCGCTCTTGACATTGCCTAAAGACTACCTAATGTACTACGGATGGTTTCGTTAGGCATAGGATCAGTTTTCGAAGACTGCGTTTTTCCGTAGAAAAACGCAACTGGATTTGACCTACGGCTTGTGTATTTGACGTTTCTTCTGTCCGTTTGACCTACGGCTTGCCATACGTACTCTCCACATTTCCTAAAGACTACCAAATGGATTACAGATGGTTTCGGTAGGCATAGAGTCAGTTTTCGTAGACCGTCAGTGTTTTTCCGTAGAAAAACGCAACCGGATTTGACCTACGGCTTGTGTATTTGACGTTTCTTCTGTCTGTTTGACCTACGGCTTGCCGTACACGCTCTTGATATTTCCTTAAGACTATCTAATGGACTACGGATGGTTTCAGTAGGCATAGAAGCCATTTCCGAAGTCCATTTGCGTTTTTCCATAGAAAAACAAAACCGGATTTGACCTACGGCTTGGGTATTTGGCGTTTCTTCTATCCGTTTGACTTACGGCTTTCCATACGCGCTCTTGACATTGCCTAAAGACTACATAATCGTCTACGGATGGTTTCTGTAGGCATAGAAGCCATTTCCGAAGTCCGTTGCGTTTTTTCGTAGAAAAACGCAATCGAATTTGACCTACGGCTTGTGTATTTGGCGTTAATTCAAACCCATTGACCTATGGCTTTTCATACGTGCTCTTGACATTTCTTTAAGACTACCTAATGGACTACAGATGGTTTCAGTAGGCATAGAAGTCATTTCCGAAATCCGTTTGAATTTTTCCATAGAAAAACGCAACCGGATTTGACCTGCAGCTTGTGTATTTGGAGTTAATTCAAACCCATTGAACTATGGCTTGACATACACGCTCTTGATATTGATTTAAACCTACTTAATGAACTACGAATGGTTTCGGTAGGCATAGAAGCCATTTCCGAAAGATTTGACCTACGACTTGTGTATTTGCCGTTTCTTCTATCCGTTTGACCTACGGCTTGCCATACGCACTTGGAAATTGCCTAAGGACTACCTAATTGTGTACGGATGGTTTTAGTAGGCATAGAAGCCATTTCCAAAGTCCGTTTGCGTTTTTTCTTAGAAAAATGCAATCGGATTTGACCTACGGCTTGTGTATTTGACGTTTCTTCTGTCCGTTTAACCTACAGCTTTCCATACACGGTCTTGACATTGATTTAAGACTACTCAATGGACTACGGATAGTTTTGGTAGGCGTAGAATCGGTTTCCAAAGTCCGTTTGCGTTTTTCCGTAGTAAAACGAAATTGGATTTGATTTACGGCTTCTGTATTTGGCGTTTCTTCTATCCGTTTGACCTACGTCTTTCCATACGCGCTCTTTACATTGCCTAAAGACTACCTAATCGTCTACGGATGGTTTCAGTAGGCATAGAAGCCATTTCTGAAGTCTGTTTGCGTTTTTTCATAGAAAAACGCAACCGGATTTGACCTACGGCTTGTGTATTTGACGTTTCTTCTGTCCGTTTAACCTACGGCTTGCCATACATGGTCTTGACATTGCCTTAAGACTACTTAATGGACTACGGATGGTTTCGGTAGGCGTAGAATCAGTTTTTGAAGTCTGTTTGCGTTTTTCCGTAGAAAAATGCAATCGGATTTGACCTACGGCTTGTGTATTTGGCTTTTCTTCTATCCGTTTGACCTAGGGCTTGCCATACGCGCTCTTGAAATTGCCTAAAGACTACGGATGGTTTTGGTAGGCATAGAATCAGTTTCCGAAGACCGTCTGCGTTTTTTCGTAGAAAAACGCAATCGGATTTGACCTACGGCTTGTGTATTTGACGTTTCTTCTGCCCGTTTGACGTACGGCTTGCCATACACGCTCTTGACATTGCCTTAAGACTACCTAATGGACTACGGATGGTTGCGGTAGGCATAGAGGCCATTTCCGAAGTCCGTTTGTGTTTTTCCATAGAAAAACGCAACCGGATTTGACCTACGGCATAGAAGCCGTTTATGTAGTCCGTTTGCATTTTTCCATAGAAAAACCCAATTGGACTTCAAAAACGGCTTGTATTTTGGGCGTTTCTTCTATCCGTTTGACCTACGGCTTGTTATATGCCTCCGCGCAACCTTTTTTGAGGAGGAAGCTTGTCTCTAAGAGCAACGACGGCGCTGTTGTTTCTCCCTAGAGGACTTTCATTTGTATAGGTGAGAGTTGAGCTTCGAATGTATTTTGAGCTGGTCAAATGAAGTCATAGGCTGCATCAGACGATCCAGGTCACTTTGGCTCGACATGCACAACGCCCGGTCAGACTACTGACCATGGAGGAGATTGATGAGGTCTGCGAGCGAGACAGATGTTGGATCTCCTATGATCTACCTATCCCATCTAGTTGTTTTAGCTGCTTAGTTCACACCCAGCAGTTTAGGATTCCATAGTATTTTATTTTGTCATTTTGTCATCTTGCTATTCTGACTTTGTATCAGTGTACCACACTGTAACTTTTTGGTCTCATAGGTCACTTTGGCATTTTGAAGAGTTAATATAACATTTCATTTCATTTCTTTCTTTAATTTTAATTTTTTACGCAAACCATAACTCTCTCTCTCTCTCTAGTTTTAATTTCCTACGCACATTTTTCTCTCTCTGTCTCTCTCTTTAATTTCCTACACACACACACTTCTCTCTTTCTCTCTCTCTCTCTCTCTCTCTCTCTCTCTCTCTTTTTAATTTCCTACACGCACACATACTTCTCTCTTTCTCTCTCTCTCTCTCTCTTTCCTACACACACACACACACACACACTTCTCTCTATCTCTCTCTCTCTCTCTCTCTCTCTCTTTCCTACATACACACACACACCGCTCTCTCTCTCTCTCTCTCTCTTCTCTCTCTCTCTCTCTCTCTCTCTCTCTCTCTCTCTCTCTCTCTCTCCTACACAAACACACACACACACACACACTGCTCTCTCTCTCTCTCTCTTTCCTACATATACACACGCACACACACACAGCTCTCTCTATGTCTATCTCTTCTTTCCTACACACTGCACCATGGCTCGACGTCACCCGTTATAGCCGAAACCAACATTACACCTCTATACATATTCAAAGACAAAAAAAAATTATTGTCATGTTTATATGGATGTAGGTGAGAAACTCAACTCGTCTATAGACACACTAATGTCCTGATGTATAGGATAACTAGAGCATGGGGATTTGTGTACGAGAGAGTGATTTGTGCTATGAATAGAAGAAGAACATAGGATGTGGTGGAGTTGCAATGTGCATAATGCCTCACAGGCTTCTTATTTAGATAGATAAGTAAGTATAGTAAGAGGTCTGGTTATTCAACCAGGCAATGGCCATTACCCCAGCAACCTCGTACTTAATATAGATAAGCCAGCTCCTTATTTAGAAGATAAGTAAGTATAGTAATGGGTTTGGTTATTCAACCAGCCATTGGCCATTACCCCAACAACCTCCCAGTTAATCCAATGTAGCCTAAGTGGAGTAAAACAAAACTATGTACAAAAACCTATACAATTGTGAAGCATGATGGTGGCTTCACCTCACACCCATAACATCTATGCAATATGCAAACACTCCAAATCTAGGCTCTTTGTAAGAGCATTCATAGGGTTTTCATCCAAAGTATAAGTGTTACCATATACATGTGGTAGTGATGTGTGTGAACACACTAGGACCGCCGGGGCATTTTTTCCCTCTTTAGGAGGTTTTTTTCCCCGAGCATTGTATATACGCCCATCACTCTAGGGCTATCTATCTTTCCATTGCACACTAAGTAACTCTCTATTGTGTGCCTTGAGCTTCCTTCGTCTTCTCCAAGCTGTGTGCGTTTCTCTGCAACCATAATTCCAACAATTGGTATCAGAGCAGGTTGTGTCCTCCTGGGCTTAGTCCTTAGCTTCTCCAACACACGCCTACTCACTTTCTCGATTTTAGGTCGACAAATATTTCGGGAAATCTTGTAGACCTTACTCTGCTCCGATTTTTGATTCGGGCTCATTTGGGCCTTTGTTTCCACTATAGGAAGTACTGCACAAGCTATTTTGTCATTTTGTGTAAAATTTTTGAGAGTACCGTTTTCTGCATAACAGGTGCCTCATAGTCTTCTATGGTTTGTGCTGTATAGCACGTGTCGTTCCCGCTCCGTTTCTCCTATTTTTGGGCAATTTTCACAAAAGGTGCAGCATTTACCATGGCTGACAACAACACAGATGTGTTCAAGATGTTTGCTGCTAAGGATAGGTTGGATGGGGACAACTATCCTATGTGGGCTTATATGATGCAGCATGTTCTTGTGTCAAAGGGCCTCTAGAACATTGTGCAGGGCATTGATGTACGTCCTAGTTCTGAGGATGTATGCGATGTTGCAGGTCTTGCTGCAAGGATTGCTACCATTAGAGTTGTTTTGCATACGGCAGACCAAGCTCGTTGGGATGTAAAGGATGCGCAGACTCATGCATTGATTACGTTGTCTGTGAAGCACACCATTGTTCGTCACATTTGTTCAACAAAATCTACAAAACAGGCTTGGGATATTCTAGCAGGTCTTTATGCAAGCTGCAATGAGGCTAAAATTGCTTTGCTACGTAGAGTGCTGGAGTCGAAGATTATGCATGAGGAAGATGATATGGACACTTTCCTTGCTGGTGTCAAGGATATCAATGAGCAACTTATTTCTACAGATGAAGTCATTTCAGGCAGCTTCCTTGTGCAGACTATTCTTGATGCCTTACCAGATTCCTACCAGACTTTTGCTAGTACTTGGAGACTTATGACCCAAGGAAATCCAGAAGTTGTCAAGTTTGATGCATTATGCACATTGCCGTTGCAATAGTCACCTTCCAGAAAAAACAGAACTAGGCAGCGTGCACTTGAACAGGCTTTTATTGCTTCTCAAAGAAAGGATGGTAACAGCAATGCAGCCACTTCTTATGGTTTTGCTACGAGTGACAAAACTTCTGTTCCCAATGTTTCTGTTGGAAACACTTCGTCTGGAAATTCTGGTGATAAGGGCAAAAAGAAAATGCGTTGCCATTATTGTAAAGCTAACAATCACTTAATCAAGTCGTGTCCTAAGTTGAAGGCCAAAGAGGCTAAGAAGAAAGAGGGTGGTTCCACTACAAATGTTGGTTCCAGTACAAATGCAACCATTGTTGACTCTTTCCCACTTTTCAAGGCTATAACCATACCCCATAACTCTCTCTTTATCTGTCGGTAGTTTCTTTGGCGAGCACTTAGCACCTTTGCTCCAAATCTTACCACATACTTGTGTCCTTCTTTGTCATCTTGCCCTATTGCCCATCCAATCCCTGTAGGATTGGTGTCTACTATCACAATTACTGGCCTTTGACACTCATAGTCTACCTTTCTCAAAGTTGTTGTTGACTGGAGCAACTCCTTTAGTTTTTTCATGGATTTTACATGTGCTTCTGTCCATTTAAACTTTTGATTCTTTCTAAGCAGCTAATAAAGAGGATCAACTACATGTGCATAATGTGGAATCCAAATAACATACAAGACACATGCTCTCAGAAAACTTCTAACCTTAGTGATGCTAGTGCATGTTTCTTTCATTCTTTGGATGGCATCTACCTTTGTTGAACAAGGTTTCCTACCATATGGCCCGCACATGTGTCCCACAATAAGCACTTCATTGACACCAAACATAGACTTTTTTCCTGACAATGTAAGATTCACTTCTTCCAACCTAGACAAAATTTTATCACAATCATTTATGTGATTTACCACAAACCTGCAACATCCCTTGAGATCCAAAGCTTCATCTTTGTCACTTTCTTCACATCCTTTGATAGGCAAATCCTCAATGAAAAGCATTGAGATTTGAGGAATAAAGTCACGTAAGACCTTATTCATCCCATTCATCATATGTGCAACCGAGTTGGTTGCTCCCTGTGGCAAGGTACACATCCTTACCAAACCCAAAGGTGTCCTCATGGTTGTCAAGTCTCTGCTTTCAATTGCAAGCTGAAATTGATCATACCCTGAGTAGAGATCCCCCATTGAGTAGATTGCCCTGGGCCTACAAATGCCTTTGCAAACTCATCCACAATTGGACCTGTACCTACATTTCTAATTGTTACCTTGTTCACTGGTTGCATATCTTGGATGAAGCGTAGAGAACCATTCTTCTTCGGAACTGTGAACCACCTGTTTGAGTATGGAGCACAAGAAGGCTCCAAGATTCCCATTTTGATTTTCTCATTCAGTAGCTCTACTAACTTTGGCAAATGAGTCTTTGAAACCGGAATAGGCCGCAGATTCCAAGGCACATGAGGTATTGTGAAAATTACCATAGGAGTTACAATAGAAGGATCAACACATCCTATCTCATGTGGCTCAAATGCGAAAGCCTTACCATGCTTTGAAAGCATTTCTTTGAAGCACTTTGTCTCCTCCTGTGTTAGAAACTCCTCGCGACCAATCTGCTAGTCTTGGAAAGACTCCTTTGTGAAGGTATGCCCAATCTTTTTCGGATTCCTCAAACTTGGTTGTAAAGAAGCTTGCTCAATCTTTTCCCTGTTGTTGGGTGGTAAGGGTGAAGCTACTAGTTTCACCTTCTTTGCTACACCCTTGTATTTAGTTTCAACATGGACTTCTGGGACAACTGTTTGGCTTTCTTAAAAGGCTTCTATTACTTGATACATTTCCATAGAGCAAACTTCCACAACTTTATTTTCAAGATGCAAATTAAACCCCATTATAGCATCAAGCTCACCCATAGTATCTACAAAAGAAACTTGTTCACACAAACCCAAAACATTTTCAGTAAGCTCTAGCAACCCACTCTTTTTCATGTTTATTTGTACATGATGCACATATTGCCTCTCACATCTCTTCAAATATTCAAGTTTTGTAAAACATACTGATCCATTCTTTGTTACCAAGGAGCTCGTTGAAAACGCTTCACCTATTTTTGGATCGGGCGAGACCCTTTTTCTTTTTGTACCACTGCAATCCCGCTTTACAATGGTACTTAGCCAAAACCCATCATTTCTCTATGATCATGAAACTCTTTGCTCACCTTTGGTAGAGGATGTTCTCTGAGGTTGTCACGATTTCTTTCATGGTTCACACAAACTGTGAGAAATTGGACAGCTCGTTTACCATCTTTGCTACGTTCCTAGCATATGCTGAACCATCATCCATTACCTTTGTTTCCATTCGAACTCCCACAATGTAGGGTTGTCCAAGGATGAGATGATATGAATATGTATCCTGTACAAAGAAGTTTTGGTCAATCTTTACATCACCTATTGTTACCTTCACACCTGGACATGCTGCATACAATTCACCGGATGAATTGTTTGCCACTTTTACCATCCAGCCATGATCTGTGTCCATCGGCCATTTGCACTTGTTGTAGAGACTCTTTGACATTATGTTTATTTCTGAACTATGGTCAATCAAGGCAACAAATGGCTCTTCAAGATCACCTACCTTGACCAAAGTTTCTATAGTAGCCCTTGCCCAATGACTTCGTGAATAGTAACTCCTAGGAATATCTTCAACTTCTTCATCATCATTTGAGAAATGCACTTGCTTCACTCTCCCACTAGATTGGTAGCATCCTACCACAACTCTATCACTCTCCTTATTTTGCTGTTGCATCCCTTGTGTCTTTGAGGTTTCCCCTTCAACCTGTGGACGAGAAACTTCAGCAAGGGTTTGCCTCTTCCTCTTGATGATGTCAATGATCTCCTCATGGAATTCACGCTTTGCAATGCCAAGAACTTCTCTCAGAGTAAACTCAATCTTTCTATTCGAGATCCTTTCCTCCAAGACTTTCTTTAAATCTGTAGCAACCTCAATATCAGATTGTAGTTTATAAGTTGGGCCTTTTGTCTTACCTTTCGTTGGCTCTTTTTTCTTTCCTGTTGTAGACTCCTCCATGAGTACTTCAGGTGGAGATGCTCCTTGTGTTGAGGGTGTTTGAGAAGGCATTGAGTCGCTTCTTCCCCCACTTCTAGAAGCTCTGTTTGATGGTCCTTCATCAGCATTCTCACGTCTGCGCTTCTCTTCTACAATTGCCTCATTTTGTTGGCATTTTGTAATGTAGGCATGCACTGACAATGAGTCCACTGGATCATTCCATCCTGTTTCTAGACGTATGCAATTTTTTGCTTCATGTAGAATCTCTTTTGTAAGCTTTAACTTTTTAGCTAATTGCATGACATTTGGCCAAATTTGACCATGGTGGTCAATCACCTCTTCATCACAAAAATGCTCAATTTTTACTCCATAAGTAGCTGCCTCAACTGAAGAGCTAGCACGGTTAGTTGCCATATCTTCAACTAAGGTTTGCATTCCACCCTTCCCAAAGTTAGTTCTCAAAGGTAGATCTGTCTCTCTTAAGTGAATTTTACATCCTTAAAAAAGACAACATCTTTTGACAAAGCATCACTAAAATCATCACAATCCCTTCTTACATGGTATGTACTATCACACCAAATACATCTATTAACAAACCCTCCTTTGGGCTGTTGTCTTTGCCTAGGAAGTGGCCCTGATGGTTGGCCTTTTTCTTCAAGCTTTGCAAACTTCACCTTCAAGTCATGCATACCCTTCACAAGCTCATCTAGCATGGACTAATCAAACTTAGGAGTGATAAAAGTAGGCTTTACCATTTTGTCAGAAGTTGAGGTGGAAGGACTTGTAGTGTTTACTACCATCTTGGCCCTTCTTCTTTGTCGTTTGGCAAGCAGTGAGACAGCACCTTCAACCTCATTCTACTCTGTCTGTAGTCCTTGCTCAACATCTTTATCTTCAAGAAGAAGCTCCAAATTTTCTTGAAACTCTTTACCTGCAGCTTGTAAGAAAAGATATGTCTTCTCTGCATCTAGTGTGGCCCTTTTTGTCCTAGTGAGTTGTGCATAGCGCCGCTCAAATTCCCTAAGTAGCTCTGTTATTGATAGTCCTTGCTTTAGCTTGACTACCCATTCTAAGAATGTCCTTTTGGTCACTCTCTCAGAGTCCTCCATGAAATATTCCTCCTTTAAAGACACTTTGAGTTCTTCCCAATTTCTCCCATGCCCATCTTTAATTACCCTAACATGCTCTCTAATTTCAGGAGCAACAACTAGCTCAAAGCTTTGAATCATCTCACCTTCTGACACGCGATGCAGCTCCATCTCCTTCACATACTCGCGTAAGTACTTGGTTACATCTTTGCCATTGAACTGATCCATTCTATTGACGACTGCTTGTATGGCCTTCGCTACTGAAATCTCCCTTCTTTCAATGGCATGTTGTTGTTGCATGAACATTGCAATTTCTTGAAACATTTGCATTGTTGCTGGGTCAAAATGCATACCCTGTTGCTCAACATGATCACCCATGGTTATCCACAAAATCTCACCCTGGCAGTTTCGCGTCGGGTTCACCAAAAATATGTCGAGAAATTTGCGGTCTTGCTGGGAAAGCACCGGGCTTATGGCTGTGAGAGTTTGTGAGAGAACTCAACAAAAACTATATGAAGGAGTTAAACCATAGATGCCATGAAGACTAGGGTTTGGAAAGAAGTGCAATCAAAGAAGACTCACTCTTTCTCTCTTGCACTCACACATACAAAGAATGAACACAAAAGAGAATGTCAAAACAATTCAAAAATGAAAACATCAAGGCTATGGTCATATCGTATCATGGGTAATATGAAAGGGTTAACAGATGAGTTAATGGCATTCAATCTTGGCTGGCCAAATAGGCTATGAATTGTTCTTTGGAATTGTAGTTTTGTGCTTACCATAATATATATATTTTGTCTAGTGATTGGGATTAATTGTGTGTACAAATCCTCTTGGTTCATAGCAAGATAACTACGCTTACGTCAAAAGAAAAGTTATAGTCTATGAGAGGTAGTATGATGGGATCCGGTGATAGAAGTATTTCATTAAGCCTTTCTGGGCCAAAGAGAAACACTATACGTTGTTGAAAGTGTATTTTACGGCTAATCCATACGTTAATTCTAATAGATCGTACAGAGTGAAAGCGATAGAAATGATCATCATGTGGGTTATTCATCTAGGATAGTATGTGAGAAATGTAGATATGAGAGAAGTGAAGCAATGAGAAGTTTCCCTCCCAAGCCTTATTCTTGCCCGTAGGCAATAAGGATACTGCGAGGAGAGATGTACTTGTAGAAAAGAGAACCTAGAACTTGCAGAGAGGATGAGTTACTAAGAATGAGAGAGATAGGTTTGCTTAAGGAGATGAGATTAGATACATATATATATGTTGGATTAGAGATGAAAAAGAAAACAACAAGAAATAAAGAAAACATCAATGTAGAACACATCTTACTTGACAAACCCTTCGGCACCATTATTGATGGAGAGAGGAGAAGAGTGGATAATTCCACTTTGATTAATACACCAAGTGCAAGACCTTATTTGATTAGAGTTGATCTTCCAAGGTTAGCTTTTTTCAAGAATGGCTAGTCTCCCTCTAGGAGAAAGTGTAGGCTTGGGCTTATATATGTTAATGGCTAAGTACAATTAGGCATTACTACTCACTCCCTCAAGAATTCCTCTCATCAATGGCTTGAATGCTTGAGTTCCTTTTCAACGAAGAAGAGGTCCCCTTTTATAGGTGAACGAAACCCCCAAGGGATTACACAAGAAGAGAGGAGCCAGTGTGAATAGGAATTGGAAAAGTTGGAAATGAGATGTCCCTGCATGATGTGGGCAGACTGGGTCCAGTATTTTGATCATATCTCCTCAACCGTGGCTCCAAATAAAAAAGTAAAAATATTGGCAGAAACTTCAGCTCATTAGCTACGATTTTCATTTTAAAATCATTTTCCAATTTGGATTGTAACCTTGTGTAAAAAACTCATTAAAATAGGGTCCATTTCTGGCAGCCAAAGTCTTCCAGTGGTCCCCTTAGCCTACACTTTCATTTAATTCCAAAGGACACCTCATGCTATATGAAAGCATGACATTGCTCCTTGACAAAGTTTTGTAATCATGCTTGCAATAATGCATTAAAATAAGTGTATCTTTGAAATCATGCCACCTAGTGTCCCACTAGGATTTGATTCCCTCCTAGTAGCTATTTAAAAAGAAATATAAGAAAAGTATAAAAAATACATAGAATATATATATATTGGAGTTTACCATAGATATAGGATCTAGCCAGGGTGTGAGATGATAATGAAATAGTGGAAATAAAAAATCAATGCTTTTTGCCCCAAGTTAAAGAGGCGGAGCTATTGAGATTTTCCCATAGTATTTTCTGATGGTAAAGTAAGGATAGGTTACCCTTGAGAAAAATAATAGGATGAGATAGAAGGCTTATTATTATACTTAAATATGCATATGTACATTATAGAAAAGATAATTATGTATCTAAAAAGTTACAAGATAGATCTTGTATCATGCGTTCCCACTATGTACGTGTTACAGCACGACATCCACCCCCTCTAAACCTGCACATCCTCTGGTATGTGCCACATTATTTCTTTGTAAGATCAGCCCTTTTGTACATCTTCCTTGCTTTCTTCTTCACTGGATGATTCCAAATCTTCATCTTCACTTTGATCTTTACCTGTGGTTTACTCTTCTTCCTCATCAACATCTTCTAGATCATTGTCTCCTCTTATCTTAAACATTTTGATCCTTTTTCCTGCAACGGGAATCTTTAATTTTGTACCATCTAGTTCAGACAAGCTGTAAGTAGCATTTTCATGCACATGCTCTACAACATACGGTCCAAACTATCTTTCTGAAAACTTACGCATGACTGTGTGCTGGTTATCAAGGCTACTATCATACACCAAAACCCAGTCACCTTTGTCAATTGCTTTGCTCCTGAGTCGATGTCGCTTATCAAAGTATTCCTTGTTTTTCAACCTTGCATTTTTGAGTCGTTCTTTTGCAGCTTCAATGTCTCCAGGTCTTCTCTCTAGCTGCCTTATACGTAGTGCAAGGAGATCTTCCCTGCTAAGCCCCTCTTGTCAAGGTAGTACATTCCATGTGGGAATTGTATCTTCAATCGGCATCACTGGCTTTTGACCATACATTAGCTCCGCAGGCATGTAGCCAGTTACTGAGCTATGTGTTGTACGATCAGCCCATAAAGCATATGGTAACAGTTTTGGCCATTCACCAACTCTTCCTTCACAAGCCTTGGCCAAAGCTGTGGTAAGAGAAAGCTTGATTCATAATCTAGAAAAGAACTCCCTTGCTTCTTCGGCATCCAGCTCACCTCTATCTGCAGTGATCTTTCTCACACAACCGTAACGGAAAATCACCTCATCAAGAAGGAATCTGCACACAGCTTCTGTCGTTTTAGCTCTTAATGCTCTTCCTTCAACCTGATTAGTTAGGTCTTCTCGTACAAGAACCAAGTATCTCATCTGCCAGAGTCCTAAAGGCATTGTGACTAGATCCACAACCCCTCTTTCTTCTTTCCTGTTGTAGAATCCTCCATGAGTACTTCAGGTGGAGATGCTCCTTGTGTTGAGGGTGTTTGAGAAGGCATTTAGTCGCTTCTTCTCCCACTTCTAGAAGCTCTTTTTGGTGGTCCTTCATCAGCATTCTCACGTATGCGCTTCTCTTCTACAATTGCCTCATTTTGTTGGCATTTTGTAATGTAGGCATGCACTGACAATGAGTCCACTGGATCATTCCATCCTATTTCTAGACGTATGCAATCACCTGCTTCATGTAGAATCTATTTTGTAAGCTTTCCCTTTTTAGCTAATTGCATGACATTTGGCCAAATTTGACCATGATGGTCACTCACCTCTTCATCACAAAAATGTTTAATTTTTACTCCATAAGTAGCTGCCTCAACTGAAGAGCTAGCACAGTTAGTTGCCATATCTTCAACTAAGGTTTGCATTCCACCCTTCCCAAAGTTAGTTCTCAAAGGTAGACCTGTCTCTCTTAAGTGAATTTTACCATCCTTAAAAAAGACAACATCTTTTGACAAAGCATCACTAAAATCATCACAATCCCTTCTTACATGGTCTGTACTATCACACCAAATACATCTATTAACAAACCCTTCTTTGGGCTGTTGTCTTTGCCTAGGAAGTGGCCCTGATGGTTGGCCTTTTTCTTCAAGCTTTGCAAACTTCACCTTCAAGTCACACATTCCCTTCACAAGCTCATCTAGCATAGACTCATCAAACTTAGGAGCGATAAAAGTAGGCTTTACCATTTTGTCAGAAGTTGAGGTGGAAGGACTTGTAGTGTTTACTACCATCTTGTCCCTTCTTCTTTGTCGTTTGGCAAGCAGTGAGACAGCACCTTCAACCTCATTCCAGTCGGTCTTTAGTCCTTTCTCAGCATCTTTATCTTCAAGAAGAAGCTTCAAATTTTCTTGAAACTCTTTACCTGCAGCTTGTAAGAAAAGATATGTCTTCTCTGCATCTAGTGTGGCCCTTTGTGTCCTGGTGAGTTGTGCATAGCGTCGCTCAAATTCCCTAAGTAGCTCTGTTATTGATAGTCCTTGCTTTGGCTTGACTACCCATTCTAAGAATGTCCTTTTGGTCACTCTCTCAGAGTCCTCCATGAAATATTCCTCCTTTAACGCTACTTTGAGTTCTTCCCAATTTCTCCCATGCCCATCTTTAATTACCCTAACATGCTCTCTAGTTTTTGGAGTAACAACTAGCTCAAAGCTTTGAATCATCTCACCTTCTGACACGCGATGCAGCTCCATCTCCTTCACATACTCGCGTAAGTACTTGGTTACATCTTTGCCATTGAACTGATCCATTCTATTGACGACTGCTTGTATGGCCTTTGTTGCTGAAATCTCCCTTCTTTCAATGGCATGTTGTTGCTGCATGAACATTGCAAATGCTTGAAACATTTGCATTGTTTTTGGGTTAAAGTGCATACCCTGTTGCTCAACATGATCACCCATGGTTATCCACAAAATCTCACCCTGACAGTTTCGCGTCGGGTTCACCAAAAATATGTCGAGAAATTTGCGGTCTTGCTAGGAAAGCACCGGGCTTATGGCTGTGAGAGTTTGTGAGATAACTGAACAAAAAGTATATGAAGGAGTTAAACCATAGATGCCATGAAGACTAGGGTTTGGAAAGAAGTGCAATCAAAGAAGACTCACTCTTTCTCTTTTGCACTTACACACACAAAGAAAGAACACAAAAGAGGATGTCAAAACAATACGAAAATGAAAACATCAAGGCTATGGTCATATCGTTGTTGGGGTATAAAGCCCAATGTGGTCGCCCAGGTAAGTGGGCGGGCCGCTAGGTATGTACACATATTCTTTTGTAAAAAGCTATTAAGAACTCACTATGCTCTACACATTACAGTAGAGCGAGTTTACCATATCGTAGTGCTCTTCTTCTTGCACTCTCTCTCACGTCGCACTTCCGCTCGTACTCCTTCAACTAGTATCAGAGCTCAGATCGAGGCTCGGGGCAGCACTACAGGAGGCTAGAGTCACCAGCTCAGATTGGAGTGAAATTCGAAAGGCGAAGACACGGCCCCAAATTCATTCTGAGGTCATCTCGGCCACCGTTCAGCTTCGACAAAGGTCTGCGCAGGCCATTTTCGACTACGTGGTCACAGCGAGTGCAGATCCGACTCTGCAAATTTGGGTTTTTCAGCCTACGACTGTAGGTGCTGAGGATATCGACACTCCCAGAGTGTTGATTTGTGGCTGTCTACACATCGAAGGACGGCTCACAGTTCTTGGAGACGTGTCACATACGACACGGGCGTATCTACACACAGACTGTAGGCGACATCCACTAGTTCATCAGGTAGCTTGTGTTTGCTGCTTGATATTCCAGATTTCATTCTGACATTGCAGGTACTTCCACATGGGATGTATTGTGAGAGATGATGTATGTCTGTTGAGGGTTTACTGGCTGTGAGTCACGCAGCAAACAACCGCCGTAACGGTTACGGCATACAGTGGGAAATTTGTGGATGTATGACTTTGTGGGAAGTCTATGTACTGTCAGATTTACTGCAGCCTTTGTTGAGGGTCGAGTGAGGTTTTATTGAGCTGGGGGATTCTCGAATGTTGAGATCCTTTCGGTGATACAGGTCTTGGAGCGATCCCTCAAGCACCCTTAGATAGGCAGCTAGGATGTATTGACTGTGAGTTAGACAGTTGGGATTGCATCTTTGCTTTACTGCCATTGAGGCATTGTCGTAGTCTATGCTTATAGGACAGTGACAAGACAGTGAGAGACAGTACAGGTGCAGGACAGGTTTACCCGCAGCTTACAGTGTCAGAGAGACAGTGTTTTTTGAGCTGTTTATTGGTCTGTTTTTAGTACACCAGAGCCATTTTACAAAGGAGACTCTGCCAAAATTTTTGCAGAATCTGAAGCTTTCTTGGTTCATTTGACAGGTTGATATTGGTTCAGAGGTCAGTTTACAGGGGAAACTCTGTTGAATTTTTCCCAGGAAAGAAAACTACTGTGAAGCGTAGCTATGGCTAGATCACAGGACACTACTCTTTACAATATCAAGAAGCTGGATGGAGAAGCAAGGTTAAAGCTGAGTGAAGAATTCCCTCAAGAATTCCTCTCATCAATGGCTTGAATGCTTCCGTTCCTTTTCAAGGAAGAAGAGGTCCCCTTTTATAGGTGAAGGAAACCCCCAAGGGTTTACACAAGAAGAGAGGACCCAATGTGAATAGGAATTGGAAAAGTTGGAAATGAGTTGTCCCTGTATGATGTGGGCAGACTGGGGTCCAGTATTTTGATCATATCTCCTCAACCCTGGATCCAAATAAAAAAGTAAAAATATGGGCAGAAACTTCAGCTCATTAGCTACGATTTTCATTTTAAAATCATTTTCCAATTCGGATTGGAACCTTGTGTGAAAAATTCATCAAAATAGGGTCCATTTCTGGCAGCAAAAGTCTTCCCGTCGTCCCCTTAGCCTAGACTTTCATTTAATTCCAAAGGACACCTCATGCCATATGAAAGCATGACATTGCTCCTTGACAAAGTTTTGTAATCATGCTTGCAATAATACATTAAAATAAGTGTATCTTTGAAATCATGCCACCTAGTGTCCCACTAGGATTCGATTCCCTCCTAGTAGCTATTTAAAAAGAAATATAAGAAAAGTATAAAAAATACATAGAATATATATATATTAGAGTTTACCCTAGATATAGGATCTAGCCAGGGTGTGAGATGATAATGAGATAGTAGAAATAAAGAATCAATGCTTTTTGCCCCAAGTTAAAGAGGCGGAACTATTGAGCTTTTCCCATAGTATTTTCTGATGGTAAAGTAAGGATAGGTTACCCTTGAGAAAAATAATAGGATGAGATAGAAGGCTTATTATTATACTTAAATATGCATATGTACATTATAGGAAAGATAATTATGTATCTAAAAAGATACAAGATAGATCTTGTAGCATGCGTTCCCACTATGTACGTGTCACAGCACGACATCCACCCCCTCTAAACCTGCACATCCTCCGGTATGTGCCACATTATTTCTTTGTAAGATCAGCCCTGTTGTACATCTTCCTTTCTTTCTTCTTCACTGGATGATTCCAAATCTTCATCTTCACTTTGATCTTTACCTGTGGTTTGCTCTTCTTCCTCATCAACATCTTCTGGATCATTCTCTTCTCTTGTCTTAAACATTTTGATCCTTTTTCCTGCAACGGGAATCTTTACTTTTGTACCATCTAGTTCAGACAAGCTGTAAGTAGCATTTTCATGCACATGCTCTACAACATACGATCCAAACCATCTTTTTGAAAACTTACGCATGACTGTGTGCTGGTTATCAAGGCTACTTTCATACACCAAAACACAGTCACCTTTGTCAATTGCTTTGTTCCTGAGTCGATGTCACTTATTAAAGTATTCCTTGTTTTTCAACCTTGCATTTTTGAGTCGTTCTTTTGCAGCTTCAATGTCTCCATGTCTTCTCTCTAGCTGCCTTATACGCTGTCGTGCTGTGACACGTACATAGTGGGAACGCATGCTACAAGATCTATCTTGTAACTTTTTAGATACATAATTATCTTTCCTATAATGTACATATGCATATTTAAGTATAATAATAAGCCTTCTATCTCATCCTATTATTTTTCTCAAGGGTAACCTATAGCTATCCTTACTTTACCATCAGAAAATACTATGGGAAAAGCTCAATAGCTCCGCCTCTTTAACTTGGGGCAAAAAGCATTGATTTTTTATTTCTACTATCTCATTATAATCTCACACCCTAGCTAGATCCTATATCTAGGGTAAACTCCAATATATATATATATTCTATGTATTTTTTATATTTTTTTAAAAATAGCTACTAGGAGGGAATCAAATCCTAGTGGGACACTAGGTGGCAAGATTTCAAAGATACACTTATTTTAATGCATTATTGCAAGCATTACAAAACTTCGTCAAGGAGCAATGTCATGCTTTCGTATGGCATGAGGTGTCCTTTGGAATTAAATGAAAGTCTAGGCTAAGGGGACCACGGGAAGACTTTTGCTGCCAAAAATGGACCTTATTTTGATGAATTTTTTACACAAGGTTCCAATCTGAATTGGAAAATGATTTTAAAATGAAAATCGTAGCTAATGAGCTGAAGTTTCTGCCCATATTTTTACTTTTTTATTTGGAGCCACGGCTGAGGAGATATGATCAAAATACTGGACCCAGTCTGCCCACATCATGCAGGGACATCTCATTTCCAACTTTTCCAATTCCTATTCACACTGGCTCCTCTCTTCTTGTGTAATCCCTTGGGGGTTTCGTTCACCTATAAAGGGGACCTCTTCTTCCTTGAAAAGGAACTCAAGCATTCAAGCCATTGATGAGAGGAATTCTTGAGGGAGTGAGTAGTAATGCCTAATTGTACTTAGCCATTAACATATATAAGCCCAAGCCTACACTTTCTCCTAGAGGGAGACTAGCCATTCTTGAAACAAGCTAACCTTGGAAGATCAACTCTAATCAAATAAGGTCTTGCACTTGGTGTATCAATCAAAGTCGAATTATCCACTCTTCTCCTCTCTCCATCAATAATGGTGCCGAAGGGTTTGTCAAGTAAGATGTGTTCTACATTGATGTTTTCTTGATTTCTTGTTGTTTTCTTTTTCATCTCTAATCCAATATATATATATATATCTAATCTCATCTCCTTAAGCAAACCTATCTCTCTCATTCTTAGTAACTCATCCTCTCTGCAAGTTCTAGGTTCTCTTTTCTACAGGTACATCTCTCCCCGCAGTATCTTTATTGCCTACGGGCAAGAATAAGGCTTGGGAGGGAAACTTCTCATCTCTTCACTTCTCTCATATCTACATTTCTCACATACTATCCTAGATGAATAACTCACATGATGATCATTTCTATCGCTTTCACTCTGTACGATCTATTAGAATTAACGTATGGATTAGTCGTAAAATACACTTTCAACAACGTATAGTGTTTCTCTTTGTCCCAAAAAGGCTTAATGAAATACTTCTATCACCGGATCCCATCATACTACCTCTCATAGACTATAACTTTTCTTTTGACGTAAGCGAAGTTATCTTGCTATGAACCAAGAGGATTTGTACACACAATTAATCCCAATCACTAGACAAAATATATATATTATGGTAAGCACAAAACTACAATTCCAAAGAACAATTCGTAGCCTATTTGGCCAGCCAAGATTGAATGCCATTAAGTCATCTGTTAACCCTTTCATATTACCCATGATACGATATGACCATAGCCTTGATGTTTTCATTTTCGTATTGTTTTGACATTCTCTTTTGTGTTCATTCTTTGTATGTGTGAGTGCAAGAGAGAAAGAGTGAGTCTTCTTTGATTGCACTTCTTTCCAAACCCTAGTCTTCATGGCATCTATGGTTTAACTCCTTCATATAGTTTTTGTTGAGTTCTCTCACAAACTCTCACAGCCATAAGCCCGGTGCTTTCCCGGCAAGACCGCAAATTTCTCGACATATTTTTGGTGAACCCGACGCGAAACTGCCAGGGTGAGATTTTGTGGATAACCATGGGTGATCATGTTGAGCAACAGGGTATGCATTTTGACCCAGCAACAATGCAAATGTTTCAAGCAATTTCAATGTTCATGCAACAACAACATGCCATTGAAAGAAGGGAGATTTCAGCAACGAAGGCCATACAAGCAGTCGTCAATAGAATGGATCAGTTCAATGGCAAAGATGTAACCAAGTACTTACGCGAGTATGTGAAGGAGATGGAGCTGCATCGCGTGTCAGAAGGTGAGATGATTCAAAGCTTTGAGCTAGTTGTTGCTCTTGAAATTAGAGAGCATGTTAGGGTAATTAAAGATGGGCATGGGAGAAATTGGGAAGAACTCAAAGTAGCTTTAAAGGAGGAATATTTCATGGAGGACTCTGAGAGAGTGACCAAAAGGACATTCTTATAATGGGTAGTCAAGCCAAAGCAAGGACTATCAATAACAGAGCTACATAGGGAATTTGAGCGGCGCTATGCACAACTCACCAGGACAAAAAGGGCCACACTAGATGCAGAGAAGACATATCTTTTCTTACAAGCTGCAGGTAAAGAGTTTCAAGAAAATTTGAAGCTTCTTCTTGAAGATAAAGATGCTGAGAAAGGACTAAAGACTGACTGGAATGAGGTTGAAGGTGCTGTCTCACTGCTTGCCAAACGACAAAGAAGAAGGGACAAGATGGTAGTAAACACTACAAGTCCTTCCACCTCAACTTCTGACAAAATGGTAAAGCCTACTTTTATCACTCCTAAGTTTGATTAGTCCATGCTAGATGAGCTTGTGAAGGGAATGCGTGACTTGAAGGTGAAGTTTGCAAAGCTTGAAGAAAAAGGCCAACCATCAGGGCCACTTCCTAAGCAAAGACAACAGCCCAAAGAAGGGTTTGTTAATAGATGTATTTGGTGTGATAGTACATACCATGTAAGAAGGGATTGTGATGATTTTAGTGATGCTTTGTCAAAAGATGTTGTCTTTTTTAAGGATGTAAAATTCACTTAAGAGAGACAGGTCTACCTTTGAGAACTAACTTTGGGAAGGGTGGAATGCAAACCTTAGTTGAAGATATGGCAACTAACCGTGCTAGCTCTTCAGTTGAGGCAGCTACTTATGGAGTAAAAATTGAGCATTTTTGTGATGAAGAGGTGATTGACCACCATGGTCAAATTTGGCCAAATGTCATGCAATTAGCTAAAAAGGGAAAGCTTACAAAAGAGATTCTACATGAAGCAAGTGATTGCATATGTCTAGAAACAGGATGGAATGATCCAGTGGACTCATTGTCAGTGCATGCCTACATTAGAAAATGCCAACAAAATGAGGCAATTGTAGAAGAGAAGCGCAGACGTGAGAATGCTGATGAAGGATCATCAAAAAGAGCTTCTAGAAGTGGGGGAAGAAGCGACTCAATGCCTTCTCAAACACCCTCAACACAAGGAGCATCTCCGCCCGAAGTATTCATGGAGGAGTCTACAACAGGAAAGAAAAAAGAGCCAATGAAAGGTAAGACAAAAGGCCCAACTTATAAACTACAATTTGATATTGAGGTTGCTACAGATTTAAAGAAAGTCTTGGAGGAAAGGATCTCGAATAGAAAGATTGAGTTTACTCTGGGAGAAGTTCTTGGCATTGCAAAGCGTGAATTCCATGAGGAGATCATTGACATCATCAAGAGGAAGAGGCAAACCCTTGCTGAAGTTTCTCGTCCACAGGTTGAAGGGGAAACCTTAAAGACACAAGGGATGCAACTGCAAAATAAGGAGAATGATGGAGTTGTGGTAGGATGCTACCAATCTAGTGGGAGAGTGAAGCAAGTGCATTTCTCAAATGATGATGAAGAAGTTGAAGATATTCCTAGGAGTTACTATTCACGAAGTCATTGGGCAAGGGCTACTATAGAAACCTTGGTCAAGGTAGGTGATCTTGAAGAGCCATTTGTTGCCTTGATTAACCATGGTTCAGAAATAAACATAATGTCAAAGAGTCTCTACAACAAGTGCAAATGGCCGATGGACACAGATCATGGCTGGATGGTAAAAGTGGCAAACAATTCATCCGGTGAATTGTATGCAGGATGTCCAGGTGTGAAGGTAACAATAGGTGATGTAAAGATTGAGCAAAACTTCTTTGTACAGGATACATCTTCATATCATCTCATCCTTGGACAGCCCTACATTGTGGGAGTTCGAATGGAAACAAAGGTAATGGATGATGGTTGAGCATATGCTAGGATACGTAGCAAAGATGGTAAACAAGCTGTCCAATTTCTCACAGTTTGTGTGAACCATAAAAGAAATCGTGACAACCTCAGAGAACATCCTCTACCAAAGGTGAGCAAAGAGTTTCATGATCATAGAGAAATGATGGGTTTTGGCCAAGTACCATTGTAAAGCGGGATTGCAGTGGTACAAAAAGAAAAAGGGTCTCGCCCGATCCAAAAATTGGTGAAGCGTTTTCAACGAGCTCTTTGGTAACAAAGAATGGATCAGTATGTTTTACAAAACTTGAATATTTGAAGAGATGTGAGAGGCAATATGTGCATCATGTACAAATAGGCATGAAAAAGAGTGGGTTGCTAGAGCTTACTGAAAATGTTTTGGGTTTGTGTGAACAAGTTTCTTTTGTAGATACTATGGGTGAGCTTGATGCTATAATGGGGTCTAATTTGCATCTTGAAAATGAAGTTGTGGAAGTTTGCTCTATGGAAATGTATCAAGTAATAGAAGCCTTTAAAGAAAGCCAAACAGTTGGCCCAAAAGTCCATGTTGAAACTAAATACAAGAGTGTAGCAAAGAAGGTGAAACTAGTAGCTTCACCCTTACCACCCAACAACAGGGAAAAGATTGAGCAGGCTTCTTTACAACCAAGTTTGAGGAATCCGAAAAAGATTGGGCATACCTTCACAAAGGAGTCTTTCCAAGACTTGCAGATTGGTCGCGAGGAGTTTCTAACACAGGAGGAGACAAAGTGCTTCAAAGAAATGCTTTCAAAGCATGGTAAGGCTTTCGCATTTGAGCCACATGAGATAGGATGTGTTGATCCTTCTATTGTAGCTCCTACGGTAATTTTCACAATACCTCATGTGCCTTGGAATCTGCGGCCTATTCCGGTTCCAAAGACTCATTTGCCAAAGTTAGTAGAGCTACTGAATGAGAAAATCAAAATGGGAATCTTGGAGCCTTCTTGTGCTCCATACTCAAACAGGTGGTTCACAGTTCCGAAGAAGAATGGTTCTCTACGCTTCATCCAAGATATGCAACCAGTGAACAAGGTAACAATTAGAAATGTAGGTACAAGTCCAATTGTGGATGAGTTTGCAGAGGCATTTGCAGGCCCAGGGCAATCTACTCAATGGGGGATCTCTACTCAGGGTATGATCAATTTCAGCTTGCAATCGAAAGCAGAGACTTGACAACCATGAGGACACCTTTGGGTTTGGTAAGGATGTGTACCTTGCCACAGGGAGCAACCAACTCGGTTGCACATATGATGAATGGGATGAATAAGGTCTTACGTGACTTTATTCCTCAAATCACAATGCCTTTCATTGAGGATTTGCCTATCAAAGGATGTGAAGAAAGTGACAAAGATGAAGCTTTGGATCTCAAGGGATGTCGCAGGTTTGTGGTAAATCACCTAAATGATTGTGATAAAATTTTGTTTAGGTTGGAAGAAGTGAATCTTACGTTGTCAGGAAAAAAGTCTATGTTTGGTGTCAATGAAGTGCTTATTGTGGGACACATGTGCGGGCCATATGGTAGGAAACCTTGTTCAACAAAGGTAGATGCCATCCAAAGAATGAAATAAACGTGCACTAACATCACTAAGGTTAGAAGGTTTCTGGGAGCGGATGTGTCCCCATCCAACCTGTCCTCAGCAGCAAACATCTTGAACACATCTGTGTTGTTGTCAGCCATGGTAAATGCTGCACCTTTTGTGAAAATTGCCCAAAAATAGGAGAAACGGAGCAGGAAAGACACGTGCTATATAGCACAAACCATAGAAGACTATGAGGCACCTGTTATGCAGAAAACGGTACTCTCAAAAATTTTGCACAAAATGACAAAATAGCTTGTGCAGTACTTCCTATAGTGGAAACAAAGGCCCAAATGAGCCCGAATCAAAAATCGGAGCAGAGTAAGGTCTACAAGATTTCCCGAAATATTTGTCGACCTAAAATCGAGAAAGTGAGTAGACGTGTGTTGGAGAAGCTAGCGACTAAGCCCGGGAGGACACAACCTGCTCTGATACCAATTGTTGGAATTAGGGTTGCAGAGAAACGCACACAGCTTGGAGAAGACGAAGGAAGCTCAAGGCACACAATAGAGAGTTACTTAGTGTGCAATGGAAAGATAGATAGCCCTAGAGTGATGGGCGTATATACAATGCTCGGGGATCCAATGATCCAGAAGATGATGATGAGGAAGAAGAGCAAACCACAGGTAAAGATCAAAGTGAAGATGAAGAGTTGGAATCATCCAGTGAAGAAGAAAGCAAGGAAGATGTACAAAAGGGCTGATCTTACAAAGAAATAATGTGGCACATACCGGAGGATGTGCAGGTTTAGAGGGGGTGGATGTCGTGCTGTAACACGTACATAGTGGAAACGCATGCTACAAGATCTATCTTGTAACTTTTTAGATACATAATTATCTTTCCTATAATGTATATATGCATATTTAAGTATAATAATAAGCCTTCTATCTCATCCTATTATTTTTCTCAAGGGTAACCTATCCTTACTTTACCATCAGAAAATACTATGGGAAAAGCTCAATAGCTCCGCCTCTTTAACTTGGGGCAAAAAGCATTGATTCTTTATTTCTACTATCTCATTATCATCTCACACCCTAGCTAGATCCTATATCTAGGGTAAACTCCAATGTATATATATTCTATGTATTTTTTATACTTTTCTTATATTTCTTTTTAAATAGCTACTAGGAGGGAATCAAATCCTAGTGGGACACTAGGTGGCATGATTTCAAAGATACACTTATTTTAATGCATTATTGCAAGCATGATTACAAAACTTTGTCAAGGAGCAATGTCATGCTTTCATATGGCATGAGGTGTCCTTTGGAATTAAATGAAAGTGTAGGCTAAGGGGACCACGGGAAGACTTTGGCTGCCAGAAATGGATCCTATTTTGATGAGTTTTTTACACAAGGTTCCAATCCGAATTGGAAAATGATTTTAAAATGAAAATCATAGCTAATGAGCTGAAGTTTTTGCCCATATTTTTACTTTTTTATTTGGAGCCACGGTTAAGGAGGTATGATCAAAATACTGAACCCCAGTCTACCCACATCATGCAGGGACAGCTCATTTCCAACTTTTCCAATTCCTATTCACACTGGCTCCTCTCTTCTTGTGTAAACCCTTGGGGGTTTCCTTCACCTATAAAAGGGAACCTCTTCTTCCTTGAAAAGGAACTCAAGCATTCAAGCCATTGATGAGAGGAATTCTTGAGGGAGCGAGTAGTAATGCCTAATTGTACTTAGCCCCATTAACATAAGCCCAAGCCTACACTTTCTCCTAGAGGAAGACTAGCCATTCTTGTACGCTATCCTTAGAAGATCAACTCTAATCAAAGAAGGTGTTGTACTTGGCGTATCAATCAAAGTGGAGTGCTCCCCTTTTCTTCTCTCTCCATCAATAATGGTGCCGAAGGGTTTGTCAAGTAAGATGTGTTCTACATTGATGTTTTCTTGATTTCTTGTGGTTTTCTTTTCAATCTCTAATCCGACATATATATATATATATATATGTATCTAATCTCATCTCCTTAACCAAACCTATCTCTCTCATTCTTAGTAATTCATCCTCTCTGCAAATTCTAGGTTCTCTTTTCTACAGGTACATCTCTCCCCGCAGTATCCTTATTGCCTACGGGCAAGAATAGGGCTTGGGAAGGAAACTTCTCATCTCTTCACATCTCTCATATCTACATTTCTCACATACTATCCTAGATGAATAACCCACATGATGATCATTTCTATCGCTTTCACTCTGTACGATCTATTAGAATTAACGTATGGATTAGCCAAAAAATACACTTTCAACAATGTATAGTGTTTCTCTTTGGCCCAGAAAGGCTTAATGAAATACTTCTATCACCGGATCCCATCATACTACCTCTCATAGACTATAACTTTTGTTTTGACGTAAGCGTAGTTATCTTGCTATGACCCAAGAGGATTTGTACACACAATTAATCCCAATCACTAGACAAAATATATATATTATGGTAAGCACAAAACTACAATTCCAAAGAACAATTCGTAGCCTATTTGGTCAGTCAAGATTGAATGCCATTAACTCATCTATTAACCCTTTCATATTACCCATGATACGATATGACCATAGCCTTGATGTTTTCATTTTCGTATTGTTTTGACATCCTCTTTTGTGTTCTTTCTTTGTGTGTGTAAGTGCAAGAGAGAAAGAGTGAGTCTTGTTTGATTGCACTTCTTTCCAAACCCTAGTCTTCATGGCATCTATGGTTGAAATCCTTCATATAGTTTTTGTTGAGTTCTCTCACAAACTCTCACAGCCATAAGCCCGGTTCTTTCTTGGCAAGACCGCCAATTTCTCGACAGCTGCGTTGAGGAATGTTCAACAGACTCAATGTTAGAAAGAAAATGAGATAGTGAGTAACACAAGAAAACCTGTTCTATTTCATTATCAGAAACAAGCTGCAGAAGGTCAGCAGTACAAACTAGTGGTGATGAAGGTATATCCTTTGCTCCTAACAAAAACACATGTGTGCCATGGGAATCAAACATCAAGCTATTGTGCTCATAGCTACGCTTCAGTGATGGTCCTAGGCTATGCAACCACTCCCTACCAAGAACTACATCAGCCCTTTCCATGTTCATAACTTGAAAATCCAAACAAGTAGAGTACCCTTGTACTACCAATGGAACAACTCGGCATTGAGTATCCCATATTTCAGTATCATGTACATTCATCATTGCTACCTTGTAGCGGTGGGTACTCGGAGTTTGAGGCAGTTTGAGCTTTTTCACCAATCCATAATTGATGAAATTGTGAGTAGCACCGTCATCTACCAAGATGCACACCTTGTGCCCTTGCAGATATCCGTGCATACATACTAACTCATGTGGTCCAAAGGTTTGTTTCCAGATGGAAGCTATGAGACAACATTCATGCCCCACCTCAGTGTGTGTTACTTCCACTGTGGACAATTTTGAGGAAGACTCAAGAGGCAGTAGTTGCACTGTGTGAACTCATTTCTCCTTCCCCTGAGTAGAAGATTTTCCCTTGGTACAATACTTTTTTCTATGGCCTCTTCCTAAGCATTGAAAACATAGATTCTCTTTCTTCGCTTTATCAAAATCCTCAGGAGAGAGAGGACCCCTAGACCCCTTGGGTTTTTTAGATGCATCTGAATTAGAAACTAGAAATTTTATTTTATTATGCCCATACTGAGTGCGTGTATTACCATGTATACTAGCAGGCATGCTACTATTATGTGTTTTCTCATCATCACGGTCATCGTGAATATGTGCTTTCACTATGGCTTCCTCAAGTGTTTTAGGGTCCTGGGACTTGACATACTTCTATAGTTCTGGAGTCAGACCTCGTATGAACCCTCGTACTTGTTGCAAGGTATCCAAGCCTTCCAACTTGAGGATGACGTCCCAATAGTGAGAGATATATTCAAGGAGTGATGGATATTGGTGCATGGAACACGTGTCCTAAGCGGTCCAATTCTGATATGCCTCGTTTGTAGGCAAAAATTCCTTGCTAAACATTGATTCAAAGGCTGCCCAACTCTGTGGTATGATGTTCTTCTCCTTGAGAGACATCCACCATTTGTAGGCCTTGCCTTCCAGAGTTAAGCTCGTTTGCAGAGCTCTTACTGCATCCGAAGTACGCTGTAAGGCGTGAATTCCATCCCATTTACTGAGAAAGATGTTCACTACATCCTTATTTTGGTCTCGGTCTTCGCCCTTGAAATTTGGTGGTTTAAAGTTCTTTAACAAATCATCTACCTCTTTGGCAGTGAGAGTATGCAGTGTTTCATTAATTGGGCCTTGCCCTTGTGTTCCAACGTGCTCATGCATGTGGGTGTCAGCAGGACTCTTAGTTTGTTGTTGCATTAATTGAATGACTAATGTGGAAAGTTTAGTAAAATTTTCATTTAAAGCCTTCAAATTTTCATCCAGGACTGTCATGCGTGTCTGAAGTGCACGAAATTATTGAATATTGAGCAATTCATAAGTATCTTCTCCTGCCGTAGCATCGCGGGTACTCTCCTTGAGAGGATCCGGTTGTGAGCCGTCATTGGCAGGATCGGGAGTACTTTGCTCAAAATCTTATGTCATGTTGATATCTAAATCCATGGCCACACAGTGCAGTGAAAGAAGTACTCAGAAAAAAATACTTGAATTTGGTATTACTTGCCACGTATAGCTAACTCCCCTTGTGCGTCGTAGCCCCTGACCGTCGAAACAAGAAGAATTTGCAAAAACGGCGTAAAAAACAGACTTCACAAACTCGCCCGTGGTTCACCAGACGACTGAAATCGTATAGTGTAGATGGTTGAAGCGTCACCATTGCAAAGAAGGTTGATTATTGAAAGCTTACTTAATCGGCGGATGATTATGTTGTATGAATGCCAATTGAAACGTCATAACTGTAAAAATATGCAGGTTTCTGGAATTTTCTGCGATAACTGAGCATAGCCGTAAGTCGTGAGACTCAATAGAAAGCCGAGATGGCTTCTTGCTTGTGCCGCCTTTCTTGTGGGAAGGGCCACTAACAATGGTCAAGCATAGCTATGAGCAAAACATCTTGATGTTTGATTCCCATGGCACACATGTTTTGTTGTTAGGAGAAAAACGCAGGCAGCATGTAAAATCAACGCAAGGAGAGAGAGAAGCTTGGTGTGGCTTGGGGTAGCAAAAGTTGGCCACGAGATGTTGGACTCCCCCCTTGTTTCCCAGCGCGCCTCTGTCAAGCCCAAGAGGTCGCGTTTTCATGCACCATAGCTTCACTTCCAAAATGGGAAAGCATGCCCGATTTAGACAGTCCATTGCTAAAATTGGAAAAAGCCTGACAAAGGCCACGGTTCTCACCTAAAGGCCCTATTCTTAGGAGCAAAAAGTGACCACGCCTAGAGAGAGAGTGGAAGAGAGACTCCTAAGCTCTGATACCAGTGTAAGAACTAGGGGAAACTAGACTGAAGATCCACCTCCCAACCTCCCTTTATATAGGCGGGCTCCTAGCCCCTTGCCCTAGATGGATCCTCTGTCCACACTGTCTAGTCTGACCCTTGGCCGTAGTCCATGACCATCCTAGTTCTTAGGTTACAAGACCCTTGTCCTGACACGTTTTGATCGAGGGGGGGAGTATATGTCTCATGAATTTAATGCATTTCTGGCTAGTTGTGGGATAAAAAACCAATGTACAGTACCTTATACACCTCAGCAAAATGGTGTTGCTAAGAGGTCACTGACAGAAATGGCACGATGTATGGTCAGAAATGGTGTTGCTAAGAGGAAAAACAGGTCACTGACAGAAATGGCACGATGTATGGTCAAAAGTCAAACTTTGCCGCATTCTTTTTGGCTTGAGGCCATCATGTGTACCACTTATGTACTTAATAGGTGTCCTAAGAAAGCTTTGCAGTCTATTACTCCATATGAAGCATGGCATGATAGAAATCCTTCTATTGAGCACATGCGTGTTATTGGTTGTTTGGCATATGCTTTGGTGCAACAAACACAGCATAAAAATTGGATGATAAGGTTGTCAAATGTATTTTTGTTGGTTATAGTGCTGAAAGCAAAGGTTACAGGTTGTATCATCCGCAAAATAAACGTATTTTGGTTTCACGGGATGTAGTGTTTGTGAAAGATTCTGTTCAGCCCTTGTTGTCATGTACTAGAGACAGTAATGTAAGCTCACAGGACATTTATGACACTTTGTTGCCTCTTTTCAGTGGTGGAAATACGAATGTAAGTTCCAATGAGGCAAATCTACAGCCTATGGGGGTTTCTAAAAATGCTATAGATCACCCTATTACTAATGCAGATGTACATGATGTACTTGATGAGGAAAGGGCTGAAAATGAGCAAGCTAGAGGTATGCCAAAATGGATGGTCCACACTTTGCGTGACAGTAAATTGGATGAACCTTTGTCTAGTTGTACTTGTTCAGGCTCTTGCCATGCATCTTATGCATCAGATTGTTATGCTTTGGCAGTGTCTAGCTTACATGATGTCGAGGAACCTCAATCTTTTGATGAAGCACAGAATTCAGAAAATTGGATGGCTGCCATGCAATCAGAATGATGCACTTATAGAAAATGACACATGGACTTTATGTGATTTTCCTCCTGGCAAAAAGGCCATTGGTACAAAGTTGGTTTACAAGTTGAAACACAAGCCGGATGGTGAGGTCGATCGCCATAAGGTTCAATTTGTTGCAAAGGGTTATGCACAACAAAAAGGCATAGATTATGAAGAGACTTTCCTCCTGCTTGTCGTATGACTACTGTGAGTTTTGTATGTGCATTGGCAGCTCATTTTGGTTGGGATGTACATCAATCAGACATTGTTACTGCTTTCTTGAATGGTGACATATTTGAGGAAGTTTATGTAATGCAACCTCGTGGTTTTGTCATAAAAGGACAAGAGGAAAAAGTGTGCAGATGTAAGAAGGCTTTGTATGGGTTAAAGAAATCTCCACGTTCCTGGTATGAGAAAGCTGACACTCATTTGGTCAAACAAGGCTTTTGTAATAGTCCAACAGAAAGCACATTGAATGTAAAGCCTGAGGGTGATGTACTTCTCATCGTAGTTCTTTAAGTCGATGATTTGCTGATCACTGGACCAAATGAGAGACATAGTGCTGAATTTAAGGCTGATTTGAATGCTACTTTCAAGATGAAAGATTTGGGGCTGTTGCATCACTACTTGGGTATACAGTTTAAGCAGCGTGATGGTGGTATTGCCTTGTGTCAGAAAAGTTACATAGAGACATTACTATGTAAGTTTGGACTTGAGGATTGCAAACCTATTGCCACTCCCATGGAAACAGGTTTGAAGTTGAGTCTACATGATGCTGGTGATCCTACTGATATCACTCTTTACCAAACTGCTGTTGGCTGCCTCATTTATGTATGCAACAGGATGCCGGATAGTCAGTTTGTAGTCTCACAAGTCACCAGATTTATGCATAGCCCAGGGTCAAGATTTTCTACTACCTTAGTGGCATTGTACACCTTGGCTTATTTTATCCCAAGGGGGGATCATTGCCGCCGTACTTACATGCTTTTTCGGACTCAAATTGGGCTGGTTGTTTTGACACGCGAGTGTCCACAAGTGGTTTTTGTTTCATTCATGGCAATTCATGTATATCATGGTTGAGCAAGAAGCAACCTAATGTGGCCACTTTGAGTTGTGAGGACGATTACAAGGCAGTCTTCACAGCTACGGTTGAGTGTGTATGGCTCAGATGCCTTATGGTTGATTTGGGTGTTGGCCAGGCCACTGCCAACACTATCTACACTGACAGTCAGAGCACATTAGCAATTGCGAGGAACCCAGTTTTTCATGCTCGCACAAAGCACATTGAGGTGCACTAACTCTATGTCAAGGAGAGGCTATCAGCAGGAGAGATCAACTTGGCTTATGTGCCAGCACAGGACAACCTTGCAGATCTTTTCACAAAGGCATTGTCTCGTGAGAAGCTTGAAGCTTTCCGCAAAGATTTGGGCTTACTCCCCTTTGAAGATTGATCATGTCCTCAGGGCATGGAACTTCCCTTTACTCATGTGCCAGCTCTCGTTCACCGCATCGCTCCATGGGGGATTTGTTACCATATATATGTGGTAGTGATTTGTGTGTGAACACACTAGGACCGCCGGGGCATTTTTCCCTCTTTAGGAGTTTCTTTTCCTTGAGCATTGTATATACTGCGATCACTCTAGGACTATCTATCTTTCCATTGCACACTAAGTAACACACTCTCTATTGTGTGTCTTGAGCTTCCTTCGTCTTCTCCAAGCTGTGTGCATTTCTCTGCAACCCTAATTCCACCAATAGACTTTGACAAGCTCAATATCGTATCTACCAACACATCTCCCTTTAAAGTGATACCTCATCTCAATATGTTTTGTTTGGAATGCAACTTGGGATTCTTTACCAAAGCATTGGCACTTTGACAATCATAACATATACAACATTAGAATCTAACAATCCTTCTCTAGATTTCCCTCTAAATGTGCCAACCATAGAGCTCCTATCTAGGACTATGACACTACAAAATAATTTTCCTTTGTAGTGGACAAGGATGTACAAATCTTGACAACAGAATCTCCAAGAGATAGCTCCTCTAGAAAATATGCTAGATTTAGACATCCTTTTGTCTACATTACTACATGATCCACACTTACGTATCCAAAAATTGATGCATCACTATTTCCAAAGTGTAAGCACATTCTTACTATACCTTTCAATGATATTACTCAATATATTCCACTTGTTTTATGAATGCAAAAATCTTTGAGTGCAAAATCTTGTGTTGATGTTGAATATTGCTTCAAAATCTTGTGTTGCTACAAACACTACAAGAGGTTGTGTGCTCTTGTGACGCTCTTAGCGACGGAAATACACTGGGTTTTTATAACCCCCGGCGTCGCTATAACCGTCGCTACGAGAGCGTCGCTATAGGCGTCGCTATATGCGTCGCTATATAGCGACGCTCATAGCGACGCCTATAGCGACGCAGATAGCGACGCTCTCACAGAAGAGTATAGCGACGCATATAGCGACGCTACAGAGCCATAAATAGCGACGCTTATAGCGACGCCTGAGAGAATATTTTTTTGGTGGCAGGGCATTGAATGCCCTGCCACCCATCAACCATATTGTACTTGATTCACTTTTTTAAAAAAGTGCAAAGGTAAATAATAGACCCAAAATAGTCACCCACAAGACGCATTGTTTGCAAAATTGACAATTGTACACATCATAGACAAACTGAATTGATTGGCAAATGTAATAATGACAATTGTACAACATCATAGGCATAAAGAATTGATTGGCAAAAGGAATTGCGGTGACAAATGTAATAATATACATGGTTCAAAAAGACGTATAAAATCCGTCTCATGATACATAAGCTATGAGAAACCCTAAACTAATGCTATCTAGCTACGGCTAAACTGACGTCGTCTAATCAGACGTCTCATCGCGTCCAAGCGGCGTATCTGTCGGATTCTGCAAAAGAAGACAATAAGACAGCTTTCAGTAAGTATAAACATATAACGACATTTATAAAACAATACAAAAAATAAAAAAGAGTAAACCCTAATACTAACCATGCCACCGCGAGAACTGAGAATGTCCATCAGGGCGTTTAATCCCTTCCTGCCTGCGTACTCGCGCTCGTACGGTGTGGGATCACGTCCTGTCATCGACCACTGTCAAAACATACAAAGATTTCATTATGTTAGAACTAAAAAACTCATAAACCCTAAACTATCGAACATGCATAAAGAGCAATGTGAAAAGACTTACAAAATCGGCCTCAAATGATGCCCATCCACCGCTCCCCAAGTGGTGCGAGCTCCCTGCCTCTACTCGCGCTCTGGCTGCATGCTTTTGTTGCTTCCACTTGTCGGGATTCTCGCGCGCTGCTTTCTTCGCATTCTTCCAATCTTCTTTGGCCAGCCAATCTGGCCTATTCCACCCATTCTTGATTGCTTTTTGCACTTCGGAACGCTTGTGTTTGCAGTATTCGCGCATTCGAATCTTCATCAGGTCTTCATTGAAGCGCTGATCCCGTGTTGGAACGGGAAACTCATCATGAAGTATGCTGATGACTCTGTTTTTTAAATCACTTGGTACTTCACTCCATTTGTTTAGTATATAGTGTCTAAACAGCTGAGAGCAAAGACCACGCATGCGCGAGATCACCTTCTTGCCGTCATCATCCATGATGATGCCGCCGCTGATGTCGACGGAGTAAGGCAAGCCCTCTGGCCGGTGACGCGTGAACCTGGGTGTCCCGGCAGGGGTCTCTAGCGGCGTGTCGATGGGGGTACGGACGTCAGGTGTCTCCACCGGCGTCTGGGCCCCGAAGCGAGGAGTGTCGAGTGGGGTGGCTCCTGGCGGAGTAGGTAGAGGTGTGTAGCTTCTAGGAACAGTCAGCCGTGCAAAACCTGGCGTAGATGGCGATGCTGTGGCTGGTGTGGGGGCGGGCAAAGAAGGGGAGGGTAAAGAGCCTCGTCGAACACGAGGCAGTGTGGAGGCATCGGTGGCAGAATCCCCACAACAACCGCCACCGCCACCACTAGAGTGCCGGTGTCTAGACGAGTGTGACGCTCGTCTCGTCGACGCCGAAGCTTCGGAGCGCGCCGAATGCTCCGAAAGAGAGGGAGATGCGGATGGTGTAGGAACGCGCGATGATGCGCCAGAGCGATGACGCTCCACGTACCACTGTCTCTGCTGCGGTGACAAAGAAGAAAGAAACTCCTCATCATCCATACCTGCATTAAACACACGAATATTTAAACTTAATATTGAATGAATAGAGTAGACAATGACGCAAAGACCATTAAATACAATGACGTAATGACGCATTTCTAAGGTCAACTCTGGCTCCCAAAGTATCTTTCTTGCCGGTCAAATGGTCCCATAGTAGATTACCCACATTCTTGAATATGTGCATTGGATCGAGCAAGTGATTGATCACGAGTCGGGGCCAGTATGGTAACTCGTACCATAGAGATAGTCTCTTCATCCCTGGAGGCAATCCTTCATCGCACATCTCCTTCTGCTCTAACCATGCTTGTGCAGACATCCTTGGTGGCTCTCTTCCCAAAAAGCCGTCGCGTAACACATGATTCTCCGGAAGATACGCTTGATGACCTTCGTAGATTTGCTTCTTCAGTGAGGGTGCCCTACGTGCATTCAGTCTAGGTCCACATGTGACACATGCTCTGTATCCGCTTGTTTGAAGCCCTGCATGTATACACATGATAATAGATCAACTATGGGGAAAAACAAGATTTACAGTGTCTGAGAGAGGAGTGTCAATAGATCACCTGAGCATTCTGTTAGCCCGGGATAGTCATGCATGGTCCACATTAGAATACCTCTGATCAAAGCATTCCGTCGTCCTGTGTGTCGGCTCATATCCACCACCTCTATGCCAATCCACAATTGTTGTAGCTCTTCCAATAGTGGACGAAGATACACATCCATATTCCCCACTTTATATCGCCCTGGCACAATCAAGCTTAGCCATAGGTGCCCCTTCTTCGTAGTCAACCACGGAGGAATGTTGTAGTTGACGATGACAACGGGCCATACACTGTAAGATGTTGATCTTTGACCAAAAGGATTTACGCCATCCATAGCCAGGCCTAAGCGCAAATTTCGAGCTTCCCTGGCAAAATCCGACCATGTTCCATCTATATGTTTCCAGGCTGCGCAATCTGCAGGAATTCGTAGCACACCATCCGAAGATTTATTCTCCTCATGCTATGATGCTAGGGCGGCCATGGACTTACATTCGAAGAAATACTTGATGCGAGGAAGCAAAGGAAAATGTCGCAAAACCTTTTGTGGAATTTTTGTCCCGTGGAGATCTACTCGATATCTTTCGGAATCACATTTCGGACACTTCTCCATGTCTGTGTATTCCCCTCTGAAAAGAATGCAGTCATTAGGACAAGCGTGGATAGAATTGTAATCCATCCCCAAGTTTCGCAAAATCTTTCTTGCTTCATCTCGGGAATCTGGCATCACATTGTCAGCTGGTAGAATGTGCTCTTTCAGCAATCTACACAACATAAAAATATGATACAGTCGTGTAAAAATCTATCAGATCATTATACATTTAGAGTTCTATTAAAGTAAACTAATTGTAATAGATCACCTGAAAAGCGCTGTGACGCTAGTGTCACTCCATCCAAACTTTGCCTGCATGTTGAGAAGAACCAGGAGTGCTTTCAATCTAGACATACGTGCTCCATTATACAATGATGTATCGGCTTCACTTTTCATATCATCATAGATAAGCCTTTTTGAATCCATGATCGTCTCGATCATTTCATCAATCTCGGGCTCAAACATTGTCTCGTTGGGAATGTGCTCTGCATGATCATCCCCCGAGCTGTCAGAGGCTACATCTTGTGGCCTCACATATGCTGCTTGACCAAAGCGCCTGCGAATACGTCTATTGGGTTGCAAGATTGCTGCTTGTTGGCCAGCGTCAGAGTCCGACGAGTTATAATTGGCAACAACTCGATCTATAATAGATGGATCGAACTCGCCAAATTCGTGAACGTGCTGCAAAGAAACACGTCTTGTCCGTCGCACAGCATGCTTGCATTGATTACAAGGACATAAGACCCTCGTTGAGAGATAGGTGTTTCGGTTGGACGGTCCCACATCCTCGTCACTACTCATAATGAGGATAAAAAACTTATAACCTACACAACAAATTTAATATTCTATTGGCATTCTTCGTCTTATCTCTCTCTCTCTCTCTCTCTCTCTCTCTTTACCTCACATTCTCTAGTCATGTCCAATCCCCGCACACCTCGGTCTAGAGGTGCACGGAGATCAGAACCACCGGGTTATAATCTCGTCTTTATTGGTCAATACCTATATTTGTGGGTACAAGAAATCTAGACACCCACGTCTACATGATACTGCATGTAGTGGACAAAATCCCTTTGCCTCTTCTCTAGCTGTAGCACTTCACTTCATCTTAACATCTTTTCACAGTAGATCTCTTCACTGTTCGTCTAACTCTAAACCCTAAACCGTAAGTAATTCTTGCGTGGACTCGATCTAACGTAAATAAGCGTAAATCTAAATAAACGTAAATCTAACTAAAAATAAAGCTAAATCTAATTTAACGTAAGTCTAATGACTAGAGGTTGTCTAGATGGTCATTGTGTCGGGGATGTAGTGACTCTTGCCGCCCTGAAGATCCACCTTCTTCCCTATCTTCTGAAGACATTTCACCAGTACTTTTGGATCGACGGAGCCCACCATGAGTGAAGGCAGCAATACCCTATATTCCATTGAGGGCTTTCTTCACCCGCTTCATGCAGGCATCGCAGTCTATGGAGACCCGCATCTAATCTAATATAACGTAAATCTAAATCTAGCTTAAATAAACGTAAATCTAGTTAAAAATAAACCTAAATCTAATTTAATGTAAGTCTACATATAACCTAATCTTTAACGTCTTTTAAGATAGTTTCCTACGACGTTATAACTCTCTTCTTCCTGTGTGTGTGCGCGTGTGTGGATGTGTGTGCCAATAAAAAGAGATAAATGGTATAACCTTTCTATCACCCATGCCAAGTATGATAGATTGATTATGCCATTTCTCTCTTGAATAATAGGTCTTCAGTTCAACTCCTCGTCGGCTAGATCTTTAGGTCTTTTAATTTTAATTAGTTTCCTACGACGCTCCCTTAGTTTCTCTTTCTTTCTCTCTCAATGTGTGTGCGTTTTTTTGGATCGTATGCATGTTTTCTTTCTCTTTTCCTCTCTCAATGTGTGCGTTTTTTGTTTATGCATGTTCTCTCTCTCTTTTCCTCTCTCCATGCGTGCGTTTTTTGTTTATGCATGCTCTCTCTCTCTTTTTCTCTCTCAATGTGTGTGTGCATTCTTTGTTTACGTATGTGTGTGCGTTTTTGCACTCTCTCTCGCTCTCTCTCTCTCTCTCTCTCTCTCAAAAACACTATGTGTGTGTGTGTATGTGTGTGTGTGAGAGAGAGAGCAAGGGAGAGAGAAAGAGGGGAAGGGAACATGAGAATGAGGAGAGGGAAGGAGCATACCTGGCTCTCCTTCCTCTCCTCGTGTGTGTGTGTGTGTGTGTGTGTGTGTGTGTGTGTAAAAGAAAAAGAGAGAGAGAGAGAGAGAGAGAGAGAGAGTGAGGGAGAGCGTTACCTGCTCTTTGCTTGAGGGCGCCGAAAAACTCAGATCTGAGATCTGAGTTTTTGGGCGCGCTCGGTTATTTTTTTTACCCCAACTGGCGTCGCTATGAGCGTCGCTATAAGCGTCGCTATGAGCGTCGCAAACTTCTTTGTAAATTTGCGACGCTCATAGCGACGCCGGGAAATTTTTTTTTTGAGCGTCGCTGTGTGAGCGTCGCTAATGTGAAGAGTCTCTTGTAGTGAAAAAATATGACTCTAAAATCCTATGGCGATGCCAGAATCCTATATATCAAGTGTCCGATACTCTAACCACCTCTAACTCTACCTTCTGTGTGTGCACTATGTGGATGACGAGATCTCTTGTGTGTGCCTCCATGTCTGTATATGGCCACTCTCTATGTGTGTGTAAATCTATGGCTATTGGTGGTTGTCAAGTTTGTGTAACCGTTGGATCCATTCTCTCTAAGAGAGCCATCTATTTCTGCTAACAATTGTGAAATATTCACAAGATTTAGCCTCTGCTTGGGTTAACTTTATTCAAATATTTATGTTTCCTTCTGTTGATTTTTTTCACGTGATGACTATGGCATTGCTTCCCTACTAGGCTTTCTAATACTAATTGTGGAAATGTGTGTGTAGGAGAAATGAGTTTTGTGAAGGAGAAGAAGAACATGGAATGTGGTGGAGTCGCATTTTGATAATACCTAATATACTCCTTATTCATTTAGGTAAGTATAGTGATGGGTGTGGTTGTGTGGTCGACCATTTGTCGTAAACCCAACATAGAGTTATTCTTAATTTTGAATAAACTATAAAAACACTTCAAATGTATTTTTTTTGGGTGCATATACTTTATTTTTTTTTAAATCCAATTGTCTTTTGAACAAGGTGTTATTTTGTGTCCAAGTAAATTATTTAAAACCACAACATACACTCAAAGGATGAACACAACGCCCTTCTCAGAAACTGGATGGGTCGGGGCACTAGCTCTAGAATACATTTAGTACGTTGGCTTTGGTGGACCTATTTTTTGTAGTACTTGCCTAGGTTGAAATGCATTAGTCTTCTTAGATCTAGACCCTTTATTGATAGGAATATAGAAAACAAAAAGATTATTTATTGAGAATAAATGATGGATTGATAGCTAATATGCAGCTTTTTGATGTATAATATGCTTGGAGTTATTCTATGAACCTCTTTCTAAAGCTACATCTCTTTTACTCCAATGTATTAATAGTCTGGAGGTATTACATCTAATCTATGGCTCTTCTTTGATCGAAGAAAGATAGTAGCTTTCCACCAATCACAATCTTGATTGAACCTTGCAAGTGTAAGCATTGATTGACTCAAAGACATCCACAACTTGTAGATCACCTATGTACTGATATTATTTTTCGTCACCATGGAGGACGAGTTTCTTGTTGTGGCAAGCTACGTGTGAATCCTTCTTTCCTATGGAAACATCTCAAAAAGGAAGCCCCCATCACAGTACCAAAAATGAATACACAAGTTACAATAAAAAGGAAGATATTAGCAAACCTTGAAGCCACAAAATCTCCTATCTTGGAAAAGTTCTTATCCAAACTTGAAGAGATCAAAACTCATGTTCAAAAGGAGAATATATCATTCAAGGAGTATGAGCATTTTCTGCAAGACATTCAACACGATTACCCCTTAAAGAAGTAGGTTTCTGATTATCACCCTATTCATTTCAACTTTGTGTACTTTTTATCATGTTATTGATCTTTGTTTAGTAATCAAGCTCATGTTTATCACCCTATTTATGAATATTCATGTGTATGTTCCATCATGTGAATGATCTTGGTTAGAAAATTAAACAAGTTTTGGCTATGTAGTGCATCAAGTTCATGTGAACCTAGTTCTAATAAGAAGCCATTGAATTCCTATTCACTTGTTTTTAGATCATAACAAAAAAAAGAGTAGGGCTGAGTAGAAGCACCAAAGGTAGTCAACACATTCTCATCTTCATCTTGGGAAAATTACAAAACAAAGGATGAAGGAGCAAGGGGACGGCCATAAGATGAAGTCCACTGCTTGCATTTCTAGCAAAGTCTAGATTCCTCAAAGAGAGGACTCAAAAGATAGTTGCACCAGCTCATCAAACCTCAATGAAGATAAAGCTAAGAAAGTGATTGTGAAGGCAAGACATACTACTCTACCGTGGATAGAAGAGGACATGGAAAAGGTTCTTGCAGCCTGGGAAGAGGGGCTCTCTCTACAAAATTTTCAATTCAATTTGACATTAGGATATCACAACTGAAAACTATGAAGAGGAAGTACTAGCTATGCATAAACTGTCAAACTTACATATCTAAAGCCATCATGGCTACCAAGCACCTAGTCCTTTCTATAAATATCCTATGGCGAGGCCACGAAGGGGGATCTCCAGCTACCTATATCCCGAAAATTATCTCCACATTTGAGAATACCCGAGTTGAAGAAAGCCGCACATCGACCCTCTCAACGTACGATATGAAACAAACGTATAGCCAAGTCTCATAAATGGCTATCTTCTGGACCAAGTCTTAGAAATGGTCGGGACTGCCGTACAAGCCAAATATGGCTCCACAAAAGTGTACGATGGCAGTATCCACAAATAGCGTACAGTCCTCATTGCTAATCACACAATATGTGCACAAACAGACACCAAAAACGTGCAAGCAATATGCCAAAAAACTCCCACCCGATGAGAACTATGGGAGTAGACCAAAGTCATGGTCAAATGCATGTGTCGCAAATCCAAAGCTCTGATAGCAATTGTTGGATCGAGTGCAGGAGCGGGAAGAGAGAGAAGAGAGTACGCAGACAAAGGTGAGGGTGAGCCTTGCCCTCCTACATAGCACACACTATATTGAGATAGTGTGTATGGCTTGTAATGTATTATCTATATAGTTGGATGAAAGAAACTATAAGTAAGTTAGTTACAGGAGTTAGTGAGGATCGGCCAGACGCAGGCCAACAAACCCAACATTCTATATCCCAACAATCCACCAAGCAAAGATTTCGTTCATATTTCCTGTACGGAGCGAACCATTTTTCAAACTAATGAAGTGAAGACCATCTTAGACCCTCTCCCACGTACAAATTTGGATGGGCGACGAGACAAAGATGTTGACGATGGAAGTCTGAGACGAGAGAGAGAGAGAGAGAGAGAGAGAGAGAGAGAGAGAGAGAGAGAAGACTCCACAATTGCAAACCCCAAAAGTGTGTCAAGTAATCACATGAGATGAGTTTATATAGAGGGGACTAGGGTGCTATATATAGAGATAATATATATAGTTCAACACCCCCACTCAAATGAAGGTCCCTAACTGTGGATGAAAAAACCTTTGGTGTCTCAAGGGAAAAATCCACAGCTCTATATATACCCACCATTATTTTAAAATATTTTAAATATAAAATTACAATGTTCAAAGGAGCTACATCACTCCTGTTTTACAATGTGCCCTTTCAAGGGTCATGAACAACCCTATATATACAATTGAATTGATGCAAATTCTTCAATATTTTTGAATAGCTTCAATATCTTTGAGCAGCTTAAATAGCTTTGAGCTCCACATCATATCGACAACTTGAATATATTTGAGCCCCTTGTACACACTGCTTGATGTGACTTTCATATTCTTGTAAACAATATCAACTCAAGAAACATATCGAAACGTGAAGGTTAGAAATAACCACATCACATTGTCCTTAGAGAAGGTTCGCAACGCCGCTCTAGAGACGACATAGAAGCAAACATAATGCCGATGCAATCACATATGTAGACAACGTAGAAATAAATGCAATATTGATGTAATCACATGTACACACATATATACAAAGCTGGCATGTAATAAACATATTCGGGCTCCCATGATCTCAGTTGACACCAATCACCATCGTGGCTTTACGTACCATGGCATTAGAGACGCTTAGAAAAACTTTGAAATAGGAAATCATCATGGCTTTATGTACCATGGCATCATAGACGCTTTCAACAAAAAAAACATTGAAATAGCAATAATCATCATGGATTTACGTACAATGTCATCACGATATTCACCATGGCATTAGAGACGCTCAAAAAAACTTTGAAATAGTAACCATCGTGGTTCTACGTATTATGGCATCGAAGATACTTTTTTCGAATCAAATAAAAAATGTAAAATAGTAATCACCCTCATGGCTTTATGTATCATTGCATCAGAGATGTTAGTTTTGTGCAAAACGTGCAAAACCTAAAGACAATGACTAGTTAGTAGAGGTAACGGCTTGGTAAATATTTTCATCTCTCGAACCATGGAGGAAGACGCATCACCACTGGTCCTCATGTAATAGCGGTAATAAAGCTGACCAATTCTTGGTGCAATTTTGCCAATTTTCCATCTTCTCAAACCCTACATCAACTAAAGTTTGACGATCCTCCTGCATAAATTTCTATAGTTTTGCTAGAAAGCTTTATTATATTAAGAATCCCATTTGTTTCCACCCTAAGGAGGTAGATCACGGAGGCAAGAAAAACCTAAGGAGCCTTGGATGCAAGAGTCCAAAAGACCTTATCAACACTACCCATTGCAAGTTTATCAAGATATGTCAATGATGAGAAAGAGAACTACCGCAGCTTGCAAACAATACCTTTTGAAGCTGGTGCACTTTGCCATAGTAGCACAAATCACAAAGAAAATTTCATCGAGATGACAAGCTATAATTCCACCGCATGCAAACAAGCAAAATAAAAATGCATGATAAGTTTCCAGATGAGTTACTCTTACAAGCTCATGGTGACAAAACAAAATATGATGAAGATAAGGAGGCCTGATCAGATCGATCAGCAAAGCTCAGATGCGCAGCTCTGTTGTGCATCTGCATGTCGATGCATGCGGCCTTTAGTTTGTGCTCCTCGACAATGTGTTTGAGCTTGCACTAGACCAGCAAATCACAGGTGGTGCAGCAGAATATGAAGCCTTCGGAGATTGCCCAAAGCTAGATGAAGGAGAGTTACAATGAGGTTCTCTCTCTATATATATGAACCCGTCAGCAGCCCAGCACGTTAATTAGCACCCCCTCAAAAGTTTTATAATTAACAGAGAATTTTTATTGGCACTAAATAATTAGTAGAGCCTTGGCTGTTCTATAATTAGCAGACCCTCGACAGTTCTTAAAAGAATGCTATTTATTAAGCAGCGCAAAAAGAAAACAGGCTGAGACAGCGTCAAATCGGGCTAGACTATGCCAAGATCAAAGTCGCTCATGGCTACAACCAAAAGATTTACTGCATAAAACTAGTTGTATGCAAAAGCTGAGTGCCTAGCTATTATAAGAAGCAAACACCGCAATTGCACGCTTCTCGCCGCCTGTCCAAAAGCTGGTAGCATGCCCACGAATATAGAGATGTATCGCTCAACAAGAGCTATGGAGAACGATAGAGCTACATACAAGTCTATTTTTACATATGCGACTTTTAAATTGCTGCAGACTATAGACTACTGGCTTCCATGCAAAGTCTTCTTAGCAACCAACCATAAAATTTCAATCAAACGCAAGGATTTTACACACACAAACGTTGCTCCCTGGCCTAAAATTTTGCAACAGCTTGCAATCCTTCAATCCTGCAAGCAGGAAGCTCACTAACAATATCATTGTGTGAGCAATTGAATGCCTTTCGATCACATTGATGTAGTGTCACACCTCCTTGCTCACTCCAAATTCATGTCACTTGTTATTAGCAATAAGCAATACATAAAGGGTATATCATATTTAGAACAATCCTAAAGAGATATGCAACTACTATATATGGTGATTGCCATAACTGCTCACAAAGCACACATCATGTTCATGCTTAGGATGCCATAACTCATGAGTTTAAGCCCTTATGTCAATAAGAAACATGCAAATAAAACAACTATCTTTGATTGTTTCTGTGGAAAACTGATGACTTTTGTACGACGATGCTCTCCATTGCTCTGATACCATGTTGACGATGGAAGAGAGAGAGAGAGAGAGAGAGAGAGAGAGAGAGAGAGAGAGAGAGAGAGAGAGAGAAAAGACTCCACAATTGCAAACCCCAAAAGTGTGTCAAGTGATCAGACAAGATGAGTTTATATAGAGGGGATCAAAGATGATGAAGCCAACACATCCACAAACAACAATTCTATTTCTCTAGTTATTGATTTAAGAGCCATGGGCTTAGAATTTGATGATGCTTCTAGTAGAGATCTTTTGGAAGATGATTCATAAACATTTTGTATACTTAAAGTTACGAAATGTTTTTATCATGTCGTCCATTCATGTCTCTTTCACCTCTCTCCCCCCCCCCCCCCCCCCCCCCCCCCCCCCCCCAATTTCTCTCTCAAATTTTGTGAAGCATGGTAAACTATGTTAATCAAGTAGGTCTGATTAATTTAACTGATGAAAAAATATCAATAACTTTTTAGAATAATTTTTAATGAAAAAAATTCTTCGCATTTTTCTAAGAAGCGTTGTTATTATGAAGTGTTATGGGTGCAAGTGGAGCTAGCGTTTTGTGATATGCACAATGGGAGAGTGCTTTGAAGAAGAGCTTCTTTATTGTGCTCCTTATTGAACAGATTTTCATGAAAAGAGAGCTCTTTCACACCACTATATAAATCTTTTTAGAGCATGCAAAGAAAGCATTGATGCAGTCACTTGGGTGGGGAAAGCCTGCAATAGTAGAAGAGGTAATAAAGGCGGCAATAAAAGCAGAAGTATCCACGGTAAGCAAGAGAATGAGGAAGATTCTTACAAAAGTTTAGACCACGTTCACATTTTTGCAAGATAGAGCTTGAAGAAACTAACATAGGTGCTAACATGTTGTAAAATGTGGGCATGCTTCACTTTATCATGTTCAAAATGAAAAAATGTGGGCTCCAAAGGGGCTCTGAGAAAACACTGCCACGATTACCTTCAAGGTGAGGATGCTTTGTTAAACGAAGGGCTTTCTAACTCATCACAAGGTAGGCCATCCTCAAGCTTAGAGGGTGTAGGTAGAAGATGAGGGGTTCCATTTGTAAAATAGACTTGACTGTGTTTTTCTTTAACAGGATGAATCGGCTACCTCATTTTGTAATAGCCAATCCAAAACATGATGGATGGATTCATTAAAGAGATTGCTCCTATGGGCACATGCAAAGTCCAAGAAAGTAGTACCCATGCCTCGACAGAAGATGTCATCCATGTTTGGCTTCTCATCTCTGACGGTGCTTACTTTACATGAAGGTGCATGCATAACTCTAGAATGGAGCTTCCTCTTCGTAGTTCCATGTTTATCCACATAGCCATTGTTTCATGTTTTAATATCATTTGTTTCTTTTTTTTAATACTTTAAGTAATGTTCTTTAATTTTTACTCACAAGCAAAACATAGGGAAACACCAAAATTTGAAATTTTAAGTGCTAAAGAGAGGTTCGGTAATAAGCGCAGCAATGAAAGTGGCAATACAATGATAATAAACACAGTAATATAGACGGCAATATCGGTAGTATTTCAAATACAAAAAATTGTCGCCCCCCCTTCTTTGGCCAACCCATTTTGGAGTCTCTCTCTACAAAATGTGGTAAAAGGTCGTTGCAAACGTTTTGAGATTTTCATAGTGTTTGTTGGAGCCTTAAATTTGCTATGACTTTGGTGCACGCAGGAAACGATGGTTTTTTGAATAGATTACCTTTTGTAATAAATTCTGGCCGTTGTATCACCGATGATGGCCTGCAAGTAGGGCATGCATTATGACCCGATGTGGATAACCTTGCACACTTTTTTTCATATATGATATTCAGTTACTTTTGTCTCTATCACTATTGAAAATTTAGCTTAGGAGTACTCTAGTACTATTCAAACTCTAGAGCACATGTTCTTTTCTTAATTTTGAAGATTTTTATTCTAATTCTTTTTTTCCTTTCCTAACATAAAGTGGTTCTAAATGTAGTTTATAATTTATTGTAGTATTTTGAATTAGTCTTAGCATATCTTCACGTTGGTGCACCCAACACATGTCGATGCCAGATATGGGCTCATGCAAGGGTATGGATGCATACAGGTGCACGTAATGGTGCTAGGGCAGGTGTCTAAAGCCATATCAGCGAGAGGATAGCGGAAATGTATGCTTAAAGCGGCGTTTTAGGCCAAAAGTGCAGGTGAGTGGTCCATATGGGATGAAAGGTTCAGATGTCCGAAATGCCAAAACAGTGTCCTGAAAGGTAGTGCTCAGTGTGCTCTACAAGTCGGTCCAGACGGCTCGTCAAACAGAGCCCCAGTGCTTTAGATATTGCAGTCTAAATAAAGGGTATATAGCAGATCCCCGACGGACAGGGCAGCTAGGGATAGGTGGCCCCGATTGATGTCAGTGCATATGTGTGTAGTGCTCGAGTTGTGGAGCATGCCTGTCTTCTCGGATTGTGAATCGGAGCTCTGGTTAGCAAGTTAAGGTCAGTTGAGGATTTTTCGGGGGCTAGGTCTGAGCCCGGGTCTGCCCACTTGGCCGCATTGGGGGATGTGCCACTTGGAAGTTTCTCGGCGTTCCCAAGATTCTTGTGGAAGTGGGCACCATATGGAGTTAGCACAAAATGACTACACATCAATCGGATATTCGGTTAGTCAGATACAGCTAGACGAAGTTGGGATCATTTGATAGTGAAAGGCTGGCAGATGTTTTCTCCTGGTTTTTGGTGGCCTCGAATGAGGGCATTGAAGATCTCAAAAGGGGGCAAAAGGCGGATGATTTGAAGGCGGGCCTGGTGGGGTTCGATGGGGCTCCGAAGCCGGTTCATAGGCCCACTGAACAAGACATAACAGAGTACCCACTGCAAGGCAAAAAAAAGTTTTTTTAAGGCTTAAAAGATGGGTTTTTTGAGGCATTGGAGGCCGTTAAAACTGAGGACGGCCACGTGGCGCTAGGAAGATCCCATATGCATGGGGGCAGGTCGAGTTCGCACAGTATAAAGGCAAAGGCGTGGCCTATATGGGGGTATGAAGTGAGGGAGAGAGCTCCCGTTGCGTGTGGCTATGGAGGATGCCCGTGGGCGCTGCTGTGGCGGCGCTTCGTGGCGGATTTTGGCCGATTAGGAGGCGCGCGCCCGTGCGGGTGGCGAGTTGGAGGTGATGATGTGGCACCCCGCCCATGAGGGGGACGTTTCCCGCGGACCAAATTCGCCCACAACCTTTTTTGAGGGTAATGTGAATCCCTAGGAGCAACGATGGCGCCGTCGTTGCTCCCTAGAGGGTGCTCATGTGTAGAGTAAAGTGTGAAGCCTCGGGACAAGCACCAAGCTAGTCAAAGTCAACCTGACCATGAAAAATGCCTAAAAGCTCAAAAAACAAGCCCAATAAAGGAGCAAAACCTTTTGTAACAAGAGGGCTCTTTGTTTTATTTCATTGGATGTGTAGGAGAGCAATAGAGAGAGAGAGAGAGAGAGAGAGAGAGAGAGAGAGAGAGAGTGAGAAGCTCAGAGGAGCATTGTAATGGGGCTTGGAAGTTATTAATGAACAACCATCTTGGCCAATTGTGCCGTGTTGCATCCGCCTTCCCCTTTTCTCTTTGTCGTCTCGTCTGTTTCCAGCCGCAGTGCCGGTGAAGCGTGTGTACGCTCGGATCGTTGGTGCTTTGCAAAAGGAGAGAGAGAGAGAGAGCGTAAGTGTATGTGCGAAGGGAGGTAGAGCAGGTGCAGTGAGGTGTGGACTCATTTTGGAATCTTGGAAAGCGCGTGTGCATTTGGGAACTGTGCAAGTGAAGCGGATTATGTGCAAATTGTCGTTTTGAAGGTGTCTTCGAGTGGATTGGGGTGTTGTGTTGACCCTGGGCTATAGAGAGGCACTTCTGGTCGTGTCGGGCGTCGTCCCCCATTCCCCCTCTCCATCTTTTGGTGCCCCCACTGAGGAGCATGCTGATTGCTCCCGTCAGTGAAGGAAAATACAGGTTTTCGTATAGGTAAGGATGGTGTCTCGAAATTACGGTCCGGTTTTTACAGGTGAAGAGAATCTTGATGAATGGCTTGCAGATTTTTAATTGTACATGTTGTCTTTGCGAATGCCTAATGAGGACAGCAAGATGCAAACTTTCCCTTTGGGATGCGCGGAAAGGCCAAACTGTGGTTCAAAGATTTGGAGATTGAGCCGAGACAGGCATGGCCGGCTCTACGGACAATATTTTTGCATGATTTTCATAAAGAAGCTTCTCCAGTCGAGATGGATGCGAAGCTAAAAGCTCTAATCAAGATGTAGGTGACGAATTCAGCTTGTTTCTGGATCGTTTTGAAGTATGTTGGGCAGAGTTAGCAGCATCTATGCAGCTTGCCAATGGTGAGTACTTCAAATTCTATAATTTTATGGCATGCCACTACAAGAGGCTATTCATATTAGCGACGCTCACACAGCGACGCTCAAAAAAAAAATTCTCGGCGTCGCTATGAGTGTCGCTATAAGCGTTGCAAATTTCTTTGTTAATTTGCGATGCTCATAGCGACGCCGGCTGGGCTAAAAAAATAACCGAGCGCGCCCAAAAACTCAGATCTCAGATCTGAGTTTTTTGGCGCCCTCAAGCAAGGAGCAGGTAACGCTCTTCCTCTCTTTCTCTCTCTCTCTCTCTCTCTCTCTCTCTCTCTCTTTTTCTTCTCCACACACACACACACACACACACACGAGGAGAGGAAGGAGAGCCAAGTATGCTCCTTCGCTCTCCTCATTCTCATGTTCCCTTCCCCTCTTTCTCTCTCCCTCTCTCTCTCTCTCACACACACACATACACACACACACATAGTGTTTTTGAAAGAGAGAGAGAGAGAGAGAGTACAAACATAAACAAAAACGCACACACACATACATAAACAAAGAATGCACACACACATTGAGAGAGGAAAATAGAGAGAGAGCATGCTTAAACAAAAAACGCACGCATTGAGAGAGGAAAAGAGAGAGAGAACATGCATAAACAAAAAACGCACACATTGAGAGAGGAAAAGAGAGAGAAAACATGTATACGATCCAAAAAAACGCACACACATTGAGAGAGAAAGAGAGAGAAACTAATTTAACGTCGTAGGAAACTAATTAAAATTAAAAGACCTAAAGATCTAGCCGACGAGGAGTTGAACTCAAGACCTATTATTCAAGAGGGAAATGGCATAATCAATCTATCATACTTGGCATGGGTGATAGAAAGGTTATACCATTTATCTCTTTTTATTGGCACACACATCCACACACGCGCACACACACAAGAAGAAGAGAGTTATAACGTCGTAGGAAACTATCTTAAAAGACGTTAAAGATTAGGTTATATGTAGACTTACATTAAATTAGATTTAGGTTTATTTTTAACTAGATTTACGTTTATTTACGCTAGATTTAGATTTACATTATATTAGATTAGATTTAGGTCTCCACAGACTGCGATGCCTACATGAAGCGGGTGAAGAAAGCCCTCAATGGAATATAGGGTATTGCTGCCTTCACTCATGGTGGGCTCCTTCGATCCAAAAGTACTGGTGAAATGTCTTTAGAAGATAGGGAAGAAGGTGGATCTTCAGGGCGGCAAGAGTCACTACATCCCCGACACAATGACCATCTAGACAACCTCTAGTCATTCAACAGCAACTTCAAAGTTAGTAACAAGAGCAAGAACGGTCTAAAGGGCCAATTGCTGTCGTCAGATGTGGATGGAGATGAGGCAGCGTCACCGTCGGAAGTTAACTCTCACATCTTTAGTGATGAGAATGCCAACTCTTGCCGAGTTATGTGAAAAATTATGTGTTAAATCAGTTTTAAGGTTCTTATAATCCCTGTTAGTTTAATTAGTTCTTTGTTTTTAATTTAACATAATTTACGTTAGATTTAGATTTATGTTATATTAGATTAGACTTAGGTTTATTTAGGTTTACCCACACACACACACACACACACGCAAGAAGAAGAGAGTTTTAACGTCGTAGGAAACTATCCCAAAAGACGTTAAAGATTAGGTTAGATGTAGACTTACGTTAAATTAGATTTAGGTTTATTTTTAGTTAGATTTACGTTTATTTAGATTTACGCTTATTTACATTAGATCGAGTCCACGCAAGAATTACTTACGGTTTAGGGTTTAGGGTTAGACGAACAGTGAAAAGATCTACTGTGAAAAGATGTTAAGATGTTGTGAAGTGCTACAGCTAGAGAAGAGGGAAAGGGGTTTTGTCCACTACATGCAGTATCATGTAGACGTGGGTGTGTAGATTTCTTGTACCCACAAATATAGGTATTGACCAATAAAGACGGGATTATAACCCGGTGGTTCTAATCTCCGTGCACCTCTAGACCGAGGTGTGCGGGGATTGGACATGACTAGAGAATGTGAGGTAAAGAGAGAGAGAGAGAGAGAGAGAGAGAGAGAGAGAGAGAGAGAGAGATAAGACGAAGAATGCCAATATAATATTAAATTTGTTGTCCAGGTTATAAGTTTTTTATCCTCATTATGAGTAGTGACGAGGATGTGGGACCGTCCAACCGAAACACCTATCTCTCAACGAGGGTCTTATGCCCTTGTAATCAATGCAAGCATGCTGTGCGACGGACAAGAAGTGTTTCTTTGCAGCACGTTCGTGAATTTTGCGAGTTCGATCCATCTATTATAGATGGAGTTGTTGCCAATTATAACTCGTCGGACTCTGACGCTGGCCAACAAGCAGCAATCTTGCAACCCAATAGACGTGTTCGCAGGCGCTTTGGTCAAGCAGCATATGTGAGGCCACAAGATGTAGCCTCTGACAGCTCGGGGGATGATCATGCAGAGCACATTCCCAACGAGGCAATGTTTGAGCCCGAGATTGATGAAATGATCGAGACGATCATGGATTCAAAAAGGCTTATCTATGATGATATGAAAAGTGAAGCCGATACGCCATTGTATAATGGAGCACGTATGTCTAGATTGAAAGCACTCCTGGTTCTTCTCAACATGCAGGCAAAGTTTGGATGGAGTGACACTAGCGTCACAACGCTTTTCAGGTGATCTACTACAATTAGTTTACTTTAATAAAACTCTAAATGTATAATGATCTGATAGATTTTTACACGACTGTATCATATTTTTATGTTGTGTAGATTGCTAAAAGAGCACATACTACCAGCTGACAATGTGATGCCAGATTCCCGAGCTGAAGCAAGAAAGATTTTGCGAAACTTGGGGATGGATTACAATTCTATCCACGCTTGTCCTAATGACTGCATTCTTTTCAGAGGGGAATACATAGACATGGAGAAGTGTCCGAAATGTGATTCCGAAAGATATCGAGTAGATCTCCACGGGACAAAAATTCCACAAAAGGTTTTGCGACATTTCCCTCTGCTTCCTCGCATCAAGCATTTCCTCGAATGTAAGTCCATGTCCGCCCTAGCATCATGGCATGAGGAGAATAAATCTTCGGATGGTGTGCTACGAATTCCTGCAGATTGCGTAGCGTGGCAACATATAGATGGAACATGGTCGGATTTTGCCAGGGAAGCTCAAAATTTGCGCTTAGCCCTGGCTATGGATGGCGTAAATCCATTTGGTCAAAGATCAACATCTTACAGTGTATGGCCCGTTGTCATCGTCAACTACAACATTTCCCCGTGGTTGACTACGAAGAAGGGGCACCTATGGCTAAGCTTGATTGTGCCAGGGCGATATAAAGTGGGGAATATGGATGTGTATCTTCGTCCACTATTGGCAGAGCTACAACAATTGTGGATTGGCATAGAGGTGGTGGATATGAGCCGACACACAGGACGACGGAATGCTTTGATCAGAGGCATTCTAATGTGGACCATGCAAGACTATCCCGGGCTAACAGAATGCTCAGGTGATCTATTGACACTCCTCACTCAGACACTGTAAATCTTGTTTTTTCCCATAGTTGATCTATTATCATGTGTATACATGCAGGGCTTCAAACAAGCGGATACAGAGCATGTGTCACATGTGGACCTAGACTGAATGCACGTAGGGCACCCTTACTGAAGAAGCAAATCTACGAAGGCCATCAAGCGTATCTTCCAGAGAATCATGTGTTACGCGACGGCTTTTTGGGAAGAGAGCCACCAAGGATGTCTACACAAGCATGGTTAGAGCAGAAGGAGATGTGAGATGACGGATTGCCTCCAGGGATGAAGAGACTATCTCTATGGTACGAGTTACCATACTGGCCCCGACTCATGATCAATCACTTGCTCGATCCAATGCACATATTCAAGAATGTGGGTAATCTACTATGGGACCATCTGACCGGCAAGAAAGATACTTTGGGAGCCAGAGTTGACCTTAGAAATGTGGATCGTATGGAGCAATATTGGCCGCAAAGAGCGTCTGATGGATCGATAAAACTCCCCAAAGCACCATGGATTTTCACAGGAACCCAAGAACGCAAAGTAAAAGAGACCATTCGATCTTTGCGGACCCCCACTGGCGTAATGCACTCGCTTCGAACCTGTTTTACTAAAGAAGGAAAGCTTACCGGTTTGAAGTCACACGATTGGCATAAAATGTGTCAGGTACGTTCATAGTGGACTTTAATATCATTGCATAAAATGTGGACTTTAATATCATTGCTGCACATACTTTACAGTTTATTTTACCGGTTGCCATTGAGGGATGTTTGTCTCTCGACATCCGTAACACAATCTACAAACTTGCAAAGCTGGTGCAATGGATCTCACAAAAGGAGATCAACGTAGACTCCATACCATTCGCCAACCTAAATGCTCCGGAGCTTGTGTGCATGTTTGAGAAACATTTTCCTACTACAATGCTAACCATTTAGGTGCATCTTCTTGTTCACATAGTTGATGAGGTGGAAATAGCTGGCACAATTCATTCCAGATGGATGTTCTTCTTAGAACGTTTCATGAAAACGCTTAAGGGATATGTGCGTCAAAAGGCACGTCCGGAGGGTAGCATGGCAGAAGGTTGGTTGGTATCAGAGTCCCTAGTGTACATTGGAGAGTGGCTAGACAGATTTGATAAATCCCGGGACACGCTATGGCGAACCATAGATGATGAGCGCATATCTGGGATTGTCATGTGCAATCTCGGTGTTAAGAAGAAGATGATGGAAGATCTAGAGGCTAAAATCAACCGATTTTGCATGCTTCACAATCCAGTGATGCAAAAGTGGATTTCACAATATGAGGATGCAAAGCAAGAGCGACAAAGGGCACGAATCGAGTGGAGACGGGGAAGACGACCACCGATGCACTATCCAGCGGTTCTGGAGAGCCTACCAACCTTCATGAGCTTAAGATGGTTGCACAACCAATTGAAAAGCTCACAACAATGCGGTGACGAAGTGACTGAGGAAGAGTGGGAGTACTCTCGGGGTTGCGCGACCAAGGTAAGTTTGCAATGTACGACTAGCTAGTGACTTTATTTCTAAACGTTTGAACGACCACTCATAATCTTTGTTTGTTGTAGTATAAGTCATACACAGCAGCATGGTGTACAGGTCGACATTTTAGGGTGGAACGAATCGACAAAAAGCGTTTTACTCAAGATTGTGAAATCATGGCAAAATTTCAACAGTCTAGTCGACGACGTTCCTCTGATGCAGATCCTGTGGTGGCGGAACTCACTTACTTCGGCACGCTGCAAGAGATTTTGAGGATCGATTACAGAGGATTTTTTGTCGACTTGTTCGACGTGCAATGGTTCAAGATAATCATGGAGGGTCGCAACGCTACTGTGCGTAGAGGAGAGTCTGGTTTTCTTGAGGTGGATTCTACTAAGAAATGGACTGACCTAAGAGACACTTTCGTACTACCCGAGCATTGTGAACAAGTAAGTATGTAAATAGTTAACATCCCCCTTTTACAAGTTATGTACTTGAAAGCTCTCATGTAAGTTATGTGGCTCTGGCAGGTAATATTTCATCCTACAAAGTCTACATCAAACTGGTGGTACGTCATAGAGGTAGCCCCTCGTAGTGCAAGGACGTATGAAGGCTACCATGTGCCAATCACAACGGCATCAATGGAGGAGATCAGAGAAGATGCTCAATCAGAAGCCGCTGCGGTGGTGCCAGACGAGCATCAAGATGCTACTACTCTATATGGGGTGCATGCAGAGGAGCTACAAAATGAAAATGAGGATATGTGTTTAAACGGAGAGATCTATATAGATATAGGAAGTTATGCTGAGTTATGCGAGGATGAGAGAGAGATCTCTTAAAGCCACAAATATTGTATTTGAACAATTTTGCTCCGTGTTGTAAAAGCTCTGGCTCTCTAAGTACCTTCCATGGTGTATAACGCTCTTTTCTACTCGCGCTCACATCTTTTGATTGAAAATTCTGAGTTTTCGACTTGCCTCTTCTATCACTCGATTCATTGCGTCATTGTATTTATATGCGTCATTACGTCATTGTATTTAATGGTCTTTGCGTCATTGTCTACTCTATTCATTCAATATTAAGTCTAAATATTCGTGTGTTTAATGCAGGTATGGATGATGAGGAGTTTCTTTCTTCTTTGTCACCGCAGCAGAGACAGTGGTACGTGGAGCGTCATCGCTCTGGCGCATCATCGCGCGTTCCTACTCCATCCGCATCTCCCTCTCTTTCGGAGCATTCGGCGCGCTCCGAAGCTTCGGCGTCGACGAGACGAGCTTCACACTCGTCTAGACACCGGCGCTCTAGTGGTGGCGGTGGCGGTTGTTGTGGGAATTCCGCCACCGATGCCTCCACACCGCCTTGTGTTTGACGAGGCTCTTTAACCTCCCCTTCTTTTCCCGCCCCCACACCAGCCACAGCATCTCCATCTACGCCAGGTTTTGCACGGCTGACTGTTCCTAGAAGCTACACACCTCTACCTACTCCGCCAGGAGCCACCCCTCTCGACACTCCTCACTTCGGGGCCCAGACGCCGGTGGAGACACCTGACGTCCTAACCCCCATCGACACGCCGCTAGAGACCCCTGCCGGGACACCCAGGTTCACGCGTCACCGGCCAGAGGGCTTGTCTTACTCCATCGACTTCAGCGGCCGCATCATCATGGATGATGACGGCAAGAAGGTGATCTCGCGCATGCATGGTCTTTGCTCTCAACTGTTTAGACACTACATACTAAACAAATGGAGCGAAGTACCAAGTGATTTAAAAAACAGAGTCATCAGCATACTTCATGATGAGTTTCCCGTTCCAACACGGGATCAGCGCTTCAATGAAGACCCGATGAAGATTCGAATGCGCCAATACTGCAAACACAAGCGTTCCGAAGTGCAAAAAGCAATCAAGAATGGGTGGAACAGGCCAGATTGGCTGGCCAAAGAAGATTGGAAGAATGTGAAGAAAGCAGCACGCGAGAATCCCGACAAGTGGAAGCAACAAAAGGATGCAGCCAGAGCGCGAGTAGAGGCAGGGAGCTCGCACCACTTGGGGAGCAGTGGATGGGCATCATTTGAGGCCGATTTTGTAAGTGTTTTCACATTGCTCTTTATGTTCGATAGTTTAGGGTTTATGAGTTTTTTAATTCTAACATAATGAAATCTTTGTATGTTTTGACAGTGGTCGATGACAGGACGTGATCCCACACCGTACGAGCGCGAGTACGCAGGCAAGAAAGGCTTAAACGCCCTGATGGACATTCTCAGTTCTCGCAGTGGCATGGTTAGTATTAGGGTTTACTCTTTTTTTTTTTGTATTGTTTTATAAATGTCGTTATATGTTTATACTTACTGAAAGCTGTCTTATTGTCTTTTTTTGCAGAATCCGACAGATACGCCGCTTGGACGCGATGAGACGTCTGACTAGACGACGTCAGTTTAGCCGTAGCTAGATAGCATTAGTTTAGGGTTTCTCATATAGCTTACGTCTTTTTGAACCATGTATATTATTACATTTGTCACCGCAGTTCCTTTTGCCAATCAATTCTTTATGCCTATGATGTTGTACAATTGTCATTATTACATTTGCCAATCAATTCATTTTGCCTATGATGTGTACAATTGTCAATTTTGCAAACAATGCGTCTTGTGGGTGACTATTTTGGGTCTATTATCTACCCTTGGACTTTTTTTTAAAAGTGAATCAAGTACAATATGGTTGATGGGTGGTAGGGCATTCAATGCCCTGCCACCAAAAAAAAATTCTCTCGGGCGTCGCTATAACCGTCGCTATTTATGGCTCTGTAGCGTCGCTATAGTCTTCAGTGTAAATGTCGCTATAACCGTCGCTATGAGCGTCGCTATTAGCGTCGCTATATAGCGACGTTGATAGCGACGCTTATGGCGACGCATATAGCGACGCTCTCGTAGTGACGCTCGTAGCGACGGTTTTAGCGACGCCGGGTGTTATAAAAACCCAGTGTATTTCCGTCGCTAACAGCGTCACAAGAGCACACAACCTCTTGTAGTGTGCTTACATCCGAAGGTGAGAGAGAAAGTGGACTTTGAAAGCCCAGAGAACTACAATGGGGCAGTGGCAATTGCAAGGTCGAAACGTAGAAAATTTTTAAAAAAGATAGAGCAAGGTGTAACAGGTTATGAAGCAATGGCACCTGTTCAACCACAAAGCCCTCGAGAGTCAACTCAAGAGGAAAATCAAGGGAATAGGGCTACGATTGCTATTCCACAGTAGTGGATACGTACGGTTTAGGATCTATTAGAGCAGATGTAAGAGATTCAATTGAGTGTAATGGATAGGGGACAGCCGAGAGAAGCAAGGGGTAGGGCAAGGCCTCTACCTGGAAGGTGCTATAATTGCGGCGAAGAAGGGCATTATGCACCCGACTGTCCCCATCCGGTGAGGGAAAGAGGTGGTATCTACCCATTGTTTGGCAGTGGGAGAGGCCAAGCACAGTTTAATGGCCCAAGGGAGCAGGTAGTCTAGAATCGAGTGCAGCAAGCTCAAACGGATGGTGGTGAAGTCCCTAGGGTGAACATCATTGGGGTGGATAAACAGGATGTCGAAGTGTTGGCTAACAAAAGAAATAGAGCTGAAAGGGAGACAGAAACCGAGCGGGAGACTAGAGCTCGTAAAGGCAAAGGGAAGGTATACGAGGGGAAAGAGAAGCCTGAAACTAGTAAGAAAAGAAGGCATCGTAGGATTAAACAAACAGATTTCCATCTTGGGCGCGGCCATCCAGAGTATGATTTGGTGAGTGATGTCCAAAGTCAAAGAGCTAATATTACTTTTGGACAATTTTTGGCATTGAACCCAACATTAAGACGACAGTGGTCGACTAGCGTTAGCACTAGGCTACCAAGGGGTAAAGGCAATGTGCAAGCGGTGCAAATATGGCACTAAGGGTAGGTAGCCCGACGGATGTTCTTCCTTTGGTGGATCGTGTCATCAAGAAAAGGATGCAGGTTCAAGCCTATATAGATGGCGGAGCACAGGTTTGCGTCATGACAGAAGCTGTGATGAAAGAAACAGGTGTCAAGGTGGTATCCAAGTCGAATGTGCGCATGAGGATGGCTAACGATGCTAAAGCTAGGTGTTTGGGAGTGGTCCAGGATGTGAGAGTGAAAGTGATGGGCATAGAGTGCCTGATCGACTTCTTTGTGATGAAAGCTGGGGATAACGCGTATCCTATAATCTTGGGTAGGCCGTGGCTGTTGGCAATAGGTTCCAAACAGGATTGGGAAAGTAAAGTATTTACCCTACCTGATAAAGAGAAAGGAAGACAAGTGGTGCTGGATATGAAGACCAAGGAAAGCCATTTTCATCCAATAGCGGCTAGAGATGAAGAGGACACCACCAGCTATGAGTATGAGACTGAAAGAGCCTATGATGAGGGCTATACAGATACGGAGGAAGAAGAAAGCAAGGATGACCTACTCAAAATTGATTCTGACTTGTTTGGGGTCACTGTGGAAGAACCTTGTGTGAAAGAGGAGGTGCAAGCACAGGTGCATGCCATAGGTACTGAAGAGGTGGTCAATATGCTAAGTGGAGACTTGACCAAGAAGAAGAAAGAAAGCTATGTCGAGTTGTGTGCATCTTTTCCAAACCTATTTGCAAAAGAGTATAAATATTTGAGGGGAGCCAAGGGTGTTGAGCACAAAATAGCCCTCAAAGAAGGATACAAACCCAAGGCGCAGAAGCTAAGGAGACTGGGTGAAATTCAAAAGGAAGCCCTTTGGCAGGAGATCAATCAGTTACTGGATGCAGGTATTATATACCCCATAAAGGAATCAGAGTGGGTCTCCCTAGTGGTTATTACTCCTAAAAATAATGGGAGATGGCGGGTGTGTGTCGACTATAAGCCATTCAATGCTGCGACCAAGAGGCATCACTACCCATTGCCGTTTCAGGATGAGATTTTGAATCAGGTGGCTGGCCACAAGAGGTATTCCATTATGGATGGGTTTTCAGGTTACTTTCAAATAGGGATTGCTCTTGAAGACCAACTGAAGATGACATTCATATCTCCATGGGGTTGCTTTGCCTATCGGAAGGATGCAGTTTGGTTTGGTGAATGCCTATGCCACCTTCCAAGACAGGATGAATAAGGTGTTTGGTCCTTATTTGGGGAGGTTCATTAGGGTTTTCATGGATGACATTGGATGTTATAGCTCAAGGGCAGATCATTTGTCAAAGTTACGACTATGTTTTCAGAGGCTGGATGAAGAGGGAGGCCAGTTGAACCCCAAGAAGTGCAAATTAGCACAGCTCCGAGCATCATTGTTGGGCCATGTGGTGTCACAAAATGGGATTGAAGCGGATCCAGAAAAGGTCAAGGCTCTAGTCTTGATGGAGCCTCCTCCCAGTGCATAGGCTTTGGCATTGTTCGTGCACAGGCTGAAGTATCTGTCAAGGTTTTTTTGGATGTTGTCGCAATATGTATACCCCCTTCAAAAGAGGGCGCAGCTAGTGCATAGTTTTAAATGGGATGAAGAGGCTCAAGTAGCTTTTGACAGGGTGAAAGAAATCTTGTGTCAACTGCCTACGGTGTGTCCTCCCAATCATGAAGATGATTTTTATGTTGCCATGACGGTAGGCATTGTGGCCATTGGGGCAGTACTATCGCAAAAGGTGGGAAGGAGCTATAAACCTATTTATTTTGAAAGCAGGGTGATAAGTCCTGGGGAGGCAACCTACACTGAAGCCGAACAGCGGGTGATGGCCTTAGTTTTTGCCTACAGGAAGTTCAAGGTGTATCTCATCGTGCGAAAGTTTTTTGTGTTAACAGCCAATAATTTATTGTCGGAAGTAGTGTTGCACTTGAATCCAGGGAAACGGATCATGAAGTGGGCGATAGAGCTACAAGAATTTGAGTTTGAATTCAAAGTTGACCATACAAGTCGATCTCACCTCCCAGATATTCTAGTCAGCAAGGCGGTTGATTTGCCAATTTATCCCAGGGTGGTGCGGGATGAAACCAAGGAGGAGCCTGACTTAGCCAAAGCTTTTACCATGTGGTTTGATGGAGCATATAGAAGGGTAATACAAAAAGTAGGTGGAGGTGTGGTGATACGAGATCCACGCAACAGGGTGATCTTTTCAAAAGCCTACGACTTGGAGGATGTGCATACCAATAATGAGGCAGAGTATCTTACCCTCCATTTAGGTTTGAAACACTGTGTCGAGTTTGGTATATCGAGGTTGGTAGTGAAAGGTGATGCGCTGTTAGTCATCAAGCAGTTATTGGGCAAATGGTAGGTGAAGCGGGATTCATTAAAGCATTGGTTCTATGCCATCAAGAAGTTGCTAAAGTTTTTTGAGGAGGTTCAGTTCAAGCATGTTAGAAGAGAGCAGAACCAAGAAGCACATCAACTTGCAAGCAGCAAAGTACAAGTGCAGGTTACAGGTATATATGTGGCCCCAGCCACCTATGCTGGTCGTGAAACCTTGAAAGAGATTGAAGACTTTTTGGATACCGGTCAGTGCTCTGAAAGATTGTCGAAGTTACAAAAGCGGAGGGTAGTACAAAAATCTCGCAAGTTTACACTGATAGGGGAGGATCTTATGACCTATGGACGGGATGAAGTGCTGCGAAGGGTACTTTATAAGGAAGAAATCGGTATGGTGTTGCAACAATGTCATGAGGAAAGTGGGCATCAAGGTAAAGACCAGGTTTTGTTTCGAATCTTGAGAGTAGGTTTTTGGTGGCCGTCGATAGTACATGATGTGCACTATTGGTGCAAAACCTGCCATGAATGTCAGACTATGGGCGAGAGGAGGCTGATAGACGAATCACAGGGAGCTATCATTGCCCAAGATGCTTTTGAGAAGTGGGGTTTGGATGCCATTGGTCCACTCCCAAAGTCGGCAAGCGGTAAAAAATACATTGTAGTGGGGATTCACTACCTTACCAGGTGGGTCGAGGCCAAGGCTGTCAAAGAGGTAAATGCAAATGTGGTAGCTCAGTTCGTGTTTGACAACATTTGTTGCCATTTTGGTGTTCCATGGGTGCTGATCTCTGACAGAGGCCAAGGATTTCGAAGCAAATTGGTGCGGGCTTTAGTGGAAAAGCTGGGTATCCAACACCTCTTCTCTTCGCCATATCACTCGTAGTGCAATGGTCTGGTAGAGAGTGCCAATCGGCAGATTGTGAAGATGTTGACCAAATATGTTTATAAGCAGGTGACAGAGTGGGAGGTGAACTTGGAGAAGTGTTTGTGGGCCTACCGCACCTCCTACAAGGTGGCCACAAACTTCACTCCATTTGATCTGGTTTATGGTAAAGAGGCGGTTTTTCTAGTGCATGCACAACTAGGTGCATTGAAGGGTATGTGGCGTGTCAGTGCCACTCAACAGGGCGTGTTGCAGGATCGGATCACTAGTTTGGAGGCTTTACAGATGGATAGGGAGGCTGTGGCAGACTTTTATGTGAAACAGATGGATAGGCGAGTGGTGAAGTTCAACAAGAGCTTGCCAAACAAGGAGATTCAAGAGGGAGATCTCGTGATGAAGTACGAGAGCTACTTGGACTTCACCTTCCAAAAGAAGTTCAAGAAGAAATGGACGGGTCCGTACAAAGTGCATAAAGCCTTTTCAAATGGGACCTATCAGTTGGTGAGAGCCAATGGCAAGCATTTGAGGCATCGGGTGAACGGGGTGCGGCTCAAATTGTACTTTGCCAGGGGTTTAGTGCCTGACGTACACGAGATTGTAGCTACGGGGGTTGGGCAACCAACCTAGACAGAGGGAGCTTATGAAGAGAGAGGACACCTTGTACATACTCTGTACATAGCATGTACATACAGCTATGGTTTTCTGCTTCATTCCATGCTTGTCAAGTGTTGCAATTTTCAGGTTCAAAAGTGTGCTTTTAGTTGAGCATGAATGCTCAACAAGAGGGTTGGGCAATGATGGTGCACCCAAAATATGTCGATGCCAGATATGGGCTCATGCAAGGGTATGTAACGTATGCATACAGGTGCATGTAATGGTGCTAGGGCAGGTGTCTAAAGCCATAGCAGCGAGAGGATAGCGGAAATGTATGCTTAAAGAGGCTTTTTAGGCCAAAAGTGCAGTTGAGTGGTCCAGATGGGATGATAGGTTGAGATGTCCGAAATTCCAAAACAGTGTTCTAAAAGGTAGTGCTCAATGTGCTCTAGAAGTCGGTCCAGACAGCTCGTCAAACGGAGCCCCGGTGCTCTAGATATTGCAGTCTAAAGAAAGGGTATGTAGCAGATCCCCGACGGACGAGGAAGCTGGGGATAGGTGGCCCGGATTGATGTCAGTGCATATGTGTGTAGTGCTCGATTTGTGGAGCATGCCTGTCTTCTCGGATTGTGAATCAGAGCTCTGGTTAGCAAGTTAAGGTCAGTTGAGGATTTTTCGGGGGCTGGGTCTGAGCCCACTTGGCCACATTGGGGGATGTGCCACTTGGAAGTTTCTCGGCCTCGCCAAGATTCTTGGTTGAAGTGGGCACCATATGGAGTTAGCACAAATCGACTACACATCAATCAAATATTCAGTTAGTCAGATGCAGCTAGACGAAGTTGGGATCATTTGATAGTGAAAGGCTGGCCGATGTTTTTTCCTGGTTTTTGGCGGCCTCGAATGAGGGCATTGAAGATCTCAAAAGGGGGCAAAAGGCGGATGATTTGAAGGCGGGCATGGTGGGGTTCGATGGGGCTCCGAAGACGGTTCATAGGCCCACTGAACAAGACATAACAGAGTACCCACTGCAAGGCAAAAAAGAGTTTTTTTTAAGGCTTAAAAGATGGGTTTTTTGAGGCCTTGGAGGCCGCTAAAATTGAGGACGGCCACGTGGAGCTAGGAAGATCCCATATGCATGGGGGCAGGTCGAGTTCGCACAATATAAAGGCAAAGGCATGGCCTATATGGGGGTATGAAGCGAGGGAGAGAGCTCCCATTGTGTGTGGCTACGGAGGACGCCCGTGGGCGCTGCTGTGGTGGCGCTCCGTGGCGGATTTTGGCCGATTAGGAGGCGTGCTCCCCTGCGGGTGGCGAGTTGGAGGTGATGACGTGGCACCCCGCCCATGAGGGGGCCGTTTCCCGCGGACCAAATTCGCCCACAAACTTCTTTGAGGGCAATGTGAATCCCTAGGAGCAACGACGGCGTCGTCGTTGCTCCCTAGAGGGTGCTCATGTGTAGAGTAAAGTGTGAAGCCTCGGGACAACCACCAAGCTAGTCAAAGTCAAGCTGAGCCTCCCAAGGGGAGTGCCACATGTCGGCCTACCATGAAAAATTCCTAAAAACTCAAAAAACGAGCCCAATAAAGGAGAAAAACCTTTTGTAACAAGAGGGCTCTTTGTTTTTTTTCACTGGATGTGTAGGAGAGCCATTGAGAGAGAGACAGAGAGAGTGAGAAGCTCAGAGGAGCATTGTAATGGGGCTTGGAAGTTATTAATGAGCAACCCTCTTGGCCAATTGTGTCGTGTTGCATCCCCCTTCCCCTTTTCTCTTTGTTGTCTCGTCTGTTGCCAGCCGTGGTGCCGGTGAAGCATGTGTACGCCCGGATCGTTGGTGCTTTGCAAAAGGAGAGAGAGAGAGAGAGAGAGAGAGAGCGTAAGTGTATGTGCGAAGGGAGGTAGAGTAGGTGCAGTGAGGTGTGGACTCATTTTGCAATCTTCGAAAGTGCGTGTGCGTTTGGGAACTGTGCAAGTGAAGCGGATTATGTGCAAATTGTCGTTTTGAAGGTGTCTTTGAGTGGATTGGGGTGTTGTGTTGACCCTGGGCTATAGAGAGGCACTTCTGGTCGTACCGGTCGTCATCCCCCATTCCCCCTCTCCATCTTCTGGTGACCCCATTGAGGAGCACACAGATTGCTCCCGTCAGTGAAGGAAAATACAGGTTTTCGTATAGGTAAGGATGGCGTCTCGAAATTACGGTTTGATTTTTACAGGTGAAGAGAATCCAGACGAATGGCTTGCAGATTTTGAATTGTACATGTTGTCTTTGAGAATGCCTAATGAGGACAGCAAGATGCAAACTTTCTCTTTGGTGATGCGTGGAAAGGAGTCTTCTGTAAAAGGAGACTGTAATGCTGACGTTGATGCAGAATGGGCTTTTAGCAGAGTGCACTTACAATCCTGATGTCCATGATGCATGCTTGTTAGTTGCTGCAGATTCAAATGTGTGGTATTTCGATAGTGGTGCTACAAAGCACATTACCTCACATCGTGAATTGTTTACCTCTCTCGAGTCTGTCCCTCATGGGAATTCAGTCACTTGTGCCAACAATGCCTCATATCCAGTTCAGGGAGTTGGAAAGATTGTGCTTACTATTGCTAATGGCAGTTCTTTCACACTTGTTGATGCACTTTATGTACCTGGGATCAAGAAGAATCTCTTGTTTGTATCCTCACTTGCTAGACTTGGACTTGTAGTCAAATTTGTGGATGACAGATGTACAGTTCATGATCTCAGTTTTGGTGATGAAATTGTTGCATCTGAGCTTTTGTGCCTTGGGATGTATAAGATCACTTTGTATGACAAGTGTGGACAAAATTTTGCAAATGTTGTTGTAGATTCAAGGGCTATTTCAGATGCAAAACATTGGAATGCACGTTTTGGTCATCTTAATTTTGTCAGTTTGCTGCGTTTGCAGAAATCTGATATGGTTGCTTCTTTGCCACCTCTTGAAGCACCTGTCAAACATGTTTGTGAAGGTTGTATTTTGGGTAAGATGCAACGTTCTAAGTTTCCAAAGTGATGGTTCAGTTCGGGCCACATACAGGTTGCAGCTTGTGCATAGTGATGTTTGTGGACCCATGCAAACTCCGTCCTTGGGCAATTACCTGTACTAGAGACACTAATGTAAGCTCACAGGACATTTATGACACTTTTTTGCCTCTTTTCAGTGGTGGAAATATGAATGTAATTTCCAATGAGGCAAATGTACAGCCTATGGGGGTTTCTGAAAATGTTACAGATCAGCCTATTACTGATGCAGATGTATATGATGTACTTGATGAGGAAAGGACTGAAAATGAGTAGGCTAGAGGTATGCCAAAATGGCTGGTGCACACTTTGCGTGATAGTAAATTGGATGCACCTTTGTCTTGTCGTACTCGTTCAGGCACTTGACATGCATCTTATGCATCAGATTGTTATGCTTTGGTTGTGTCTAGTTTACATGATGTTGAGGAGCCTCTGTCTTTTGATGAAGCACAGAATTCAAAAAATTGAATGGCTGCCATGCAATCAGAATATGATGCACTTGTAGAAAATGACACATGGACTTTATGTGATTTGATTCTGGAAAAAAGGCCATTGGTACGAAGTGGGTTTACAAGTTGAAACGCAAGCCGGATGGTGATATCGATCGCCATAAGGCTTGACTTGTTGCAAAGGGTTATGCACAACAAAAAGGCATAGATTATGAAGAAACTTTTGCTCCCACTTGTCGTATGACTACTGTGTGTTTTCTATGTGCATTGGCAGCTCATTTTGGTTGGGATGTATATCAATCATATATTATTCCTGCTTTCTTGAATGGTGACATATTTGAGGAAGTTTATGTAGCGTAGCCTCGCGGTTTTGTCATAAAAGGACAAGAGGACAAAGTGTGCAAATGTAAGAAGGCTTTATATGGGTTGAAGCAATCTCCTCATGCTTGGTATGAGAAAGTTGACACTCATTTGGTTAAACGAGGCTTTTGTAACAGTCCAACAAAAAGCACATTGTATGTAAAGCGTGAGGGTGATGTACTTCTCATTGTGGTTCTATATGTTCATGATTTGTTGATCACTCGACCAAATGAGAGACGTATTGCTGAATTTAAGGCTGATTTGAATGCTACTTTCAAGATGAAAGATTTGGGGATGTTGCATCATTACTTGGATATACAGTTTAAGCAGTGTGATGGTGGTATTGCCTTGTGTTAGAAAACTTACATAGAGACATTGCTATGTAAGTTTGGACTTGAGGATTGCAAACCGATTGCCACTCCCATGGAAACAGGTTTGAAGTTGAGTCTACATGATGCTGGTGATCATGCTGATGTCACTCTTTACCAAACTGTTGTTGGCTGCCTCATTTATGTATGCAACACGAGGCCAGATATTCAGTTTGCAGTCTCACAGGTCAACAGATTTATACATAGCCCAGGGTCTAAGCATTGGCAGGCTGTCAAGAGGATTTTCCGCTACCTTAGTGGCACTTTACACCTTGGCTTGTTTTATCCCAAGGGGGGATCATTGCCGCCAGACTTACATGATTTTTCGGACTCAGATTGGGCTAGTTGTTTTGACATGCGAGTGTCCACAAGTGGTTTTTGTTTCATGCTTGGCAGTTCATGTATATCATGGTTGAGCAAGAAGCAATCTACTGTGGCCACTTTGAGTTGTGAGGCTGAGCACAGGGCAGTCTTCATAGTTACTGTTGAGTGTGTATGGCTCAGACGCCTTATGGCTGATTTGGGTGTTGGAGGGGACACTTCCAACACTATCTACACTGACAGTCAGAGCGCATTGGCACGTGCAAGGAACCCAGTTTTTCATGCTCGCACAAAGCACATTGAGGTGCATTACCACTATGTCAGGGAGAGGCTCTCAGCAGGAGAGATCAGCTTGGCTTATGTGCCAACACAGGACAACCTTGTAGATCCTTTCACAAAGGCATTGTCTCGTGAGAAGCTTGAAGCTTTCCACAAAGCTTTGGGCTTACCCCCCTTTGTGGACTGATCATGTCCTCAGAGGATGGCACTTCCTTTTACTCATGTGCCAGCTCTCATTCACCGCATAACTCCAGGGGGGATTTGTTACCATATACATGTGGTAATGATGTGTGTGAACACACTAGGACCGTCGGGGCATTTTTTTCCTCTTTAGGAGGTTTTTACCCCGGTTCGTTGTATAGACGCTCATCACTCTAGGTCTATCTATCTTTCCATTGCACACTGAGTAATACACTCTCTATTGCGTGCCTTGAGTTTCCTTCATCTTCTCCAAGCTGTGTGCGTTTCTGTGCAACACTAATCCCAACAATAATCACACAGTTGAGGACTACTTGTACCTATTCAAGGTTTGTAGCCCCCATATGCAACCAATTCAATATATAAAAGCTATATCACCCAATTAAGTATTATAGCTCGTGTATTGTGTAGTGACAATGTATATCAACTCAAAACAATGATGGTGAAAAATGCAATACTTTAAGGATCTTTAAATGCCCAGTACAATGGTATAGGACATCCAACCCTTGACTATCGGCTCGTCATTTGCATATGCTCATCTTCCATAACCAACTACAACCCTCATTTGGACCAATAGCTTTGTTGCAATGAGCATGACTCTCTGAATTTTCAATTGTTCTCGTTTCGTACCTTTTGGACTTGTGATTCTATATCCTTAGCTAAATTTACAAGGAGATGACAATACCCAGCACTCGGATACACGCCATGGGGATTTTCCTAGTCAAAGTACCACGGCAAGTACGCTCTTTACTTTATATAATTACACATGTGGGAATTCTTTATTTTCTGGACGGGCCCATCCAGTAATGCCTTTTACCCGGAGGGACTTGCAGAGACTATTCTTTTACCCGGTGTGCTAACCGGCTCTATGGGTTTTGCATGTCATCATCAAAGTCAGGTTCACAATTAACATAATGGCAAAAAGGTCTGAAAAATTCATGTAGAGCTCCTTTTATAGGGATGGCTAAGCCCAAAAAAAAAGGGGAGCTTCCCAGCTTGTGCACCTCAACTTGAGCTCATTTTGGTATCTTTTTACATCATTTACACTTAATGTATTCCTTTAAGAAACCTTTGCATGGGCTTGCCACCCCCGAAAACTTCTATTTCCACTCTCCCTCTCTCTCACAAGATATCTTGGTCACCTTGTCCGGTTTGGGTTTGGATTGCCGTTGGAACCACCCTTCGAACTACCTTTTGAATTTTCTTTGCTAAGTCCTATTATCCCGCCAATTCGGAGCTCCCTTGGACTATTATGCCAGGTTTGGGCCCATTTTCTTTGGTTGGCCACCCTCTCTCTCTCACTTCGTGGGATTCACCCCTTACCCCCATGCCCCTAGCACTAGCAATATCGCTAATGCGGGACTGGGGGTGGGGGGTGGTGCATTTAACTTTACTTAAAAATGGGGGTCCCTTGAGGGCGCAGTAACAATCACTACCACTTGCCATGTCATCATTATCCGTAGCACTGGAGACAGCCGACGCATTGCCAAAATCGGCCATACCATCTCCTCAACGCCACCATGCGCCCAATGAGCAATCACTTCTGCCTGCGAAGGTCCCAATAGGACAACGGTGATTGCCGCATGAGTGAGGATCTCCAAGAGACCTCGCCTCTTCATACAATATCCAAAAGGCCCGTTTTTTGCTTTATACCATGAAATTCCCACCTTAAACTTTGCCTATGGTTTTTATTGATGACACATGGCCCACCTGGGGTGATTACCCTCCAAGCTTCCAAATATATCTTTTGAAAACCTTCAAAATACCCCCCAAGTTATCTAACTCTTGGCTCCGTTTGTTCTGCTTGCCCAATAGTGCTCAATGGCTCAATTGTCGAGCGGGAATTTGCAATCGAGAGAGATCTTTTCCGACTTAGATTCCCTTTTCATTATCCCACTTTGACTGTCAAATGATCTCGAATGATGCATACCAAAATTTGATAAAAAGCATATGGCATCACTTGACCACAATTACCTCCAACTTCCATTTGCTATAACTTTCTGATCCGAGCTCCGTTTGATAAGCATCAACTTTTTGCCAACTTCATATGAAGTGTTCTACCTTCCAAAACCTGGTCAAACTCAAAATGATGCTCGATGGCCTAATTCCCAATGCAGTCAAATGCGAACCAGCCAGACTTCTATCAAAATTTCAAATGGCGATAACCTACAATCCATAGCACCAATATAAAATCCAAAAGTAAAAGTATGCTCCATAATTCAAGCACTACAGGTCTATACACTAACATCCACTTGTGCCAACTATCCCCAGTTGCATTGCCCATTGAGGATTTGCAATGCACGACAACTTCAAACTCAAATATCTTGGGATTTGTAGCTCTGTTTGACGATCCATCTGGGTGTGCTCCTACAACAACTCAAGCTCAAAATTTCTAAGCAAAGAGACTTATCCTTGAACCTCTTTCATTTTCCATCCAAACTATCCCCTTCTTGGCCTATAAGAAGTCGCATCAGCCATACACATCCGCTGCTACCTGTCTGCCTAGGATCTTTGTAGTTGCTCTAGCCCTTTGCCTTACATCTGCTAGCTAGCACATATTTGTCTATGCCATCTTCTATGGTTGACCAACTTTGGAGGTATCAACGTCTTTCTACTACATTCAACCATGTAGCCGCGTCATCTTCGAGAGTTAGTCCAAATCCAGCAAATTGTGTTGCAAAATCCAAAACTTTCTTTGCTTTGATTACTCTTCTGAAAGCTACTACATGATCTGTCGGATCTTTATCTTCCGAATATTTTTTGTTAACACATTTCTCGACTTCAAACGGTCTAGCTTGACGATTGTCTACAAGTCTAACCATAGACTCTCCCAATCCTTCTCTTGCTTTAGGCCTTCTACTATGGCTAGGTTCTTCTTCAAAGGGATTGGTCGTTCTGTTGGAGATCGGTCCATCTGGGAGATTTAGTTAAGGATGCATGTCTACTATCTCTTGTTATCGCTCTAGAAGGTAATCCAAGTGGCTCCCTTTTTGGAATTCTTGTAGGAATTTTTGTGTTTGGTGGAGGTATCTGTGGTCCTTTATTGACCAAATATCCACCTAGTTTTAATGAAGTCTGTCGATTTGTGCTTGTTAAAGCTCTATACTCTCATCCATTCTTGTTAACAACTATAGATTTCCACTAACAATCGACGTAGTATAGACATATAAGACATATAAGAGTTTGTAGTCTATCAGCTCTCCTCGGTATGGCTCTGAACACCTATAAAGGTTGACCTTATTGTCTTCAACATATCTATACAATCCTTAATTTTCATGATTTTTTATCAAAAATCTCTCAAAAAAATTAGTCTTTATCAATTGAAATTTTGGAAGATCCATTATGGGCGGATGCTCCTCTATTGTTGGGATCCCGAAGCATGTGTAAGCTGAGTTTGTATCTAAAGTATACTTGATCTTTGAGATTAAAACCTTGAGCTTGATGCAAGAATAATTATACCAATGTGTTCAAATTCTCTGGTTAGGAAAAAGTCAAAACTATGTCCAAAATTGTGACCATTTCCTCACAATTATCTCAAATTGTCAGATTTAGACACCCCCAAATTCCGGATGAATTTTGAGGCCTTAAAGGACGTTTTTTCTGTACCTTGACCAATGATGAATGAACCAAAGGGTCTTTTATTGTTGTTCATGGGTCACATTGAATGTTGTACAGCTACTCTAGGGCTTTCTTTTGATAAAAAAAAGTTTTGAAATCCGATATCAAAAGCTCAAGTTATTGCCGAAACAGTCTTCTATTGCATTCAATTTTCATGTAGGTCAATACTCACAACTTTAGAGTGTCAACACTAGATGCATTCTTTGGTCCTCTTACATGTGTCCAAATTTTGTTTTGGAAGGATATTTGGAATTTGAGGGTCAAAAGGAATCCCTTTGACTTGTCAAAGTTGCTGTCTGGCCTCAGATTGTGCCTGGAGACTTCATACGCATGTGATGTCTCCTGACCCATATTTGCTCCAAACTTGAATTGTAGACTCTCCTTGATGTAGTCTAACCACTCCAAGTCTCAATTATGATTATGACACTTTTCATCAGATCTCTCACTCCTTTTTCTATTTGGTTGCTTGCAACTTCCCGGGGAGGTTAGATAACCCAAAAGTGATCCAAATTAAATGAACCTTGGTCCCTAGGCGTATTTGTGATGGCAAACACTTCTGTGAGCTCAGATGTAAGTTTTGAGCACTAATTTAGCACTTGAGACTTCATACTTGTATGATGTCTTTTGTGGAAAAATGAAGGGACTTATATACCCAAGACTCTTTATCACTCAAGCAACTCGATCTAAGCAACGTCCAAAATTCAATTTGAACACTTTTTGTGAAAGTTATGATCAATACACATGAACCTTGCCCAATTTCCATCTTTTGGCACTTTTTAGCCCAAATGTGCCTCAAATGCAATGAAATTTTGGCTAGGGACTTATTTTATGCTTTAAGACACTAGGATATACTCAGATGGCTGATTTGACCCACATTTGGCCTCGAGGCATCATACGCGTATGATGTCTTTTGGCTCAAATTTCACTTATATATATATATATATATATATATATATCCAAGGTACTCCTTGATGCATACAACAAGAATATGTGCTCACAGGAAATATTTTGGATGCGAAAATTTCTCTAAATCACTACTTTTTCACCCTTACCTTCTTGTATCTACACAAAATTTCCTAAAATTCAAAGATATGTATCCAAATGGATGAAAATGTTCAAACAAGCTTAACACATCATTTACAAACCTCCTATGTGGTCAAAAGTAAAATTGGACCTTCAGATGTTGCCCTGAGACATCATAGGTGTATGATGTCTATGTGCTCAGAATTGGATGAAACTTGGTCTACAAGCTTGTTTTGTGGTGCTAAACACCCTTGTACACTCAAATGTCAATTTTAGTCCCTAAAAGTTCCCTTTAGACATCATACGTGTATGATGTCTAACTCGTCAGTTTGAAGTGGAATTCACTTCGAAGGTCCTCACTATACTACACTCGCAACTCACAACAACTTTCAGAATTGAATTTCAACACTTTTTGTACAACTTAGGGTCAATTCAAGTATTCACTTTTCCTAGATCCATCTTGTGTCCTTTGCAAACCCAAAAATGCTTCAAATTCAATGGAATTTTGCCTATATGCTTCCTAAATGCTCTAGATCACAAGGGCGCACTCAGATGTAACTTTTGACCTCAGATCTCGCCTCTAGGACATCATACGCATATGATGTATAGGTGGTCAGAATGGAATTCTTTTTTTACCCCAAGGGCCCCTTGGTATGTGAATCTTGATTATGTGCTCACAACAAATTTTGGAAGTCAAAATTTCATAGAATCACCACTTTTTGACAAAGAAATCCCTCAATTCTCAATCTTTAAGCCCAAATGAAATGAAATTTGCTGTATGTGCTCATCACAACATGCAGAATATGGGTGTAAAGTCAAAATATCATTTTGGCTGCCAGAATTACCCTTCAGATATTATAAATGTATGATGTCTTCTGGTGATTTTTTGGACATATATAATTCATTCACAAGCATCCCATGGTCTTCAGCACTAGTTTTCAAGCACTTCTACTAGGACCAAAACCTCAACTAGGTCTACTACCGGCACTAGACCTTGTACAATATGTGGTCGCAACAATCATCAAACCAAGGATGGTTTAAGTATAAATCCTTGCATCCACTAAGGAAAGAGCAATCATCCTTTGGATAAATGCTTTAAGAAAAATAAACGACAGATTAACATGGTTGAAAGTGATGAAGATGGTGAAGCACCGACGCTTTTCGTAGATAGTAATGTCCTGTAGTTTTCACTTAGCTTTATGTTTTATTTTTCATGTCAATCATTTCTCAATAAAATGTACAGATTATAGAAACTCCCACACATCAGTGGTAAGACCACCCTTTTATGCTTGGTTCTGAGTTGTGGTTTGTCTCACACTCATAGCTATTTAAGGAAAGTGCACACACACACCTATGTTATTGTCAAAGGAGGAGACTTCTACTCACAATTTCAGGTGATTGAACACTTCAATAGTTTGTATCAAGTCCATTGTTAGCAGTTTGGGCTTGAGGGGGGTATTGTTGGGATTCAATCCTCGGTTCATCGTGTCAAGCCCATAGTGGAAACTTCCTTTATAGCATGCAGTAGAACTTCAGTGCAATAGGGTAAGTTTGCATGGAAAATACTTGTATTGTATCCATTTAATTAATCAAAGAGTTTTTTTTTTAGTGTGTTGAATCTCTCTCTCTCTCTTGTTCATCTCTTCTACGGTTTTCTTTCTCTTCACGATGCACCATGGCTCACCTTCACCCATCATAGCCGAGACCACCATCACCTCTAATACATATTCAAAGACACCAAAATTTATTTGCATGTTTATATGGATGGAGGTGAGAGAATTAACTCATCTATAGACACACTAATGTCCTTATGTATAGGATAACGAGAGCGTCGGGATTTGTGTACGAGAGCAATGTGTGCTATGAATAGAAGAAGAACATAAGATGTGGTGGAGTTGTAGTGTGCATAATACCTCACAAACTCCTTATTTAGATAGATAAGTAAGTATATTAATGGGTATGGTTATTCAACCAACCATCGACCATTACCCAAACAACCAGCCATTGGCCATTACCCCAACAACCTCCCACTTAATAGCCAATGTGGCCTAAGGGGAGTAAAAGAAAACTATGTACAAAAAACTATGGTTATTCAACCAGCCATTGGCCATTACCCCAACAACCTCCCACTTAATAGCCAATGTGAACTATGTACAAAACTCTCTACAATTGTTAAGCATGATGGCGGCTTCACCTCACACCCATAAAATCCATGCAATATGAAAAACACTCCAAATCTAGGTCTTTGTAAGAGCATTCATAGGGCTTTCATCCAAAGTATAGGCTTTGACAATCTTGATATCTTATCTACCAACACACCCCCCTATAAAGTGATACCTCACCTCCATGTGTTTTGTTTGGAATGAAACTTGGGATTCTTTACCAAAGCACTAGCACTTTGACAATCACAATATATGCAACATTAGAATCTAACGACCCTTGTGTAGATTTCCCTCTAAATCTACCAACCATGAATCTCCTATCTAGGATTGTGACACTACAAAATAATTTTCCTCTATAGTGGACATGGATTTACAATCTTGACAACACAATATCCAAGAGATATCTCCTCTAGAAAATATAAAAACATAGCTATATGTAGACCTCTTTTTGTCCACATTACTACATAATCCACACTTACGTATCCAACACCTGATGCATCACTATTTCCAAAGTGTAAGCACGTTCTTACTGTACCTTTTAATAATATTCCTCAATATATTCCACTTGTCTTATGAATGCAAAAACATTTGACTCCAAAATCTTATGTTGATGTTGAATCTTGCTTTAAAATCTCGTGTTGCTCCAAAAAATGTAACTCTAAAATCCTATGCCCATGGCAGAATCCTATACATCAGGTGTCTAGTACTTTGAACACCTCTAACTCTACCTTTTGTGTGTGCATTATGTGGATGATGAGATCTCTTGTGTGTGCCTCCTTGTCTGTACATGGCCACTCTCTATGTGTATGTAAATCTATGGCTATTGGTGGTTGTCAAGTATGTGTAGCCGTTGGCTCCATTCTCTCTAAGGGTGCAAGCTATCCTTGCTAGAAATTTTGAAATCTTTTCAAGATTTTAGCCTCTTCTTGGGTTAATTTTATTCAAATTTTATGTTTCCTTGTGTTGATTTTTTTCACGTGATGACTATGGCATCACTTCCCTACTTGGCTCTTTGATACTAATTGTGGAAATGTGTGTATAGGAGCAGTGTGTGTTGTGAAGGAGAATAAGAGCATGGAATGTGGTGGAGTCGCATTGTGAGTAATACCTAATATACTCCGTATTCATTTAGATAAGTAAAGTAATGGGTGTGGTAGGCCATTTGTCATGAACCCAACATAGAGTTATTCTTAATTTTGAATAAACTATAAAAAACACTTCAAATGTTTTTTTTTTTGGGTGCATATACTTTATTGTTGTTACGTTTGAATTCAATTGTCTTTTGAACATGGTGTTATTTTGTGTCCAAGTAAATTATTCAAAACCACAACACACACTCAAAGGATGAACACAAGGCCCTTTCGAGAAACTGGATGGGACGAGACACTAGCTCTAGAATATAGTTAGTATGTTGGCTTTGGTAGACCCATTGTTGGTAGCTCTTGATTAGGTTGATAGGCATTAGGATTCTTAGATATAGACCCTTTAATAGTAGAAATACAAAAACCGAAAAGATTGTTTATTGAGAATTAATGATGGATTGATAGCTAATATGCAACTTTTTGATGTATGAGATGGTTTGGAATTATTTTATGAACCTCTTTCTAAAGCTACATCTCTTGTACTCCAATGTATTAATAGTTTGTAAGTATAACATCTAATCTATGGCTCTTCTTTGACCTAAGAAAAATAGTAGTTTTCTCCTTGCAAGTGTAAGCATTGCTTGATTCAAAAACATTCACACCTTGTAGATCACCTATGTGTACTGGTATGATTTTCATTACCACAAAGGATGAGTTTCTTGTTGTGGCAAGGTCCATGTGAATCCTTTTTTCCTATGCAAACATCTCAAAAAGGAAGCCCTCATCACAGTACCAAAAGTGAATACACAAATTACAATAGAAAGGAAGATAATAGCAAACCTTGAACCCACATAATATCCTATCGTGGAAAAGTTCTTATCCGGACTTGAAGAGAGAAAACCTCATGTTCAAAAGGAGAATCTCTCATTCAAGGAGTACGAGCATTTCCTTCAAGACATTCAAGACGATTACCGCTTAAAGAAGTAGGTTTTTTATAATCACCCTGTTCATTTTCTTAAAGACGTAGGTTTTTTATTATCACCTTGTTCATTTCAACTTGCATGTACTTTTAATCATGTTATTCGTCTTTTTTTAGTAATCTAGCTCATGTTTATCACCCTATTTATAAACATTCATGTGTATGTTCCATCATGTGAATGATCTTGCTTAGAAAATATAATAAGTTCTACCTATTGATAGCCGTTTTTCGGCTCTCCATAATTGCTATACTAAGTTACTCCACCCTACCAAATTCACCCAAACGCTATGGCTATCCCTACCATTTCATTGTACATAGGCGTGTGTGAGTTAGGGGGCTTTTCCCATATCTTCTTAAAAAACCCTCAGCTAGCTAGTCACTGGGCTAGGTGAGCCAAAAAAAAATAATAATAATAATAAAAAAATAAAAGTATATTATGGCCTCTTTGTGTGTAAATATTTCATTGTATATATGGCCTAAATATAGGGATTTTTTATAATTATTTTGGTATTTTATTTAAATATTTCTACTTAGGTGTGTGTTTTATTAAACCTATGTACACCTTCTTTCATCCTCTTACACCATAATTTTATTTTTTTGCCAATATGTACATACTCTAACCTCATATTTTTCCTTTATACAAATCACTCCCACATTTTCACCCTCACCCTCGTGAAAACAAAAAATTGATTTCTACTCATTGGTTACTTTTATTATATTATTTACTTGCATACATTTTCCTCTTTCACCCAAAATAATTCAAGGAGGGACCATATCATATGATTCCAATATCTTTCCATATCCATAACTCCTCCATATTTCTATTATTATTTTTACTCATTATTCTAACACCATGTGCTCATTGAGCTAAAGTCCATGAATAGTCCATACACTAGTCCCACCATGTATATATTTCTTATTTCACCAATAATCCTCCTCCATGCATGGGTCAAGGGCAACTTGAATGCTTTGTATTATAATATGACAAAGGAGGGGCTCACTCTTGGATGCATTGTACAAATTCAACAAAGGAGGGGACCACTAAAAGACTTTTGCAGGCCTAAAAAATAGGCTTTTTGGTGAGAATTTTGGCACCTATCTCCACTCCGAATTTGGAGCGGTGGTCAAAAGAGAAAATGTAGCCCACGCTCTGAATAATCACCCCAAATGTTTTCATGATTTTTGGAGCTACCAGCTGTGAGCTATGATTTTTTTAGTGGACCCCAGTCTGCCCACTTTTCTCACAAGTAGCCCATAGTCTTCTCTCACCTCTTTCCACACTTCTACACACACACACACACACATTTCTCTCAATCCCTCACTCAAACCTGCACCTTCAATGGTTTCTCTCACCTTCTTCACCATTAACCTCCCCACTTACTCCCATAGCTCTCATATGAGCTCTCCATGAACATACACCATCTCTATGCCTCTCTCTATTATCTCCAAAGTACAATTCCATCTTACCCCTTATATATATACATAAATTCAGCATGTGTACCATGCTTAACCTCTGCCAATCAAAAGATCTCATCAACGGAATTACCATTTTCATCACGATGATCAACCTTGGCGGCGGTGGCATAAAGAAGAGAAGACGAAGAAGAAGATCGATAGTCATTTTGAGAACCTACACAAGTGAGTTCAAGCTTCTTCAAAGCTTCACTATCTCAATGATTCTCTTTTAATTCACCCCTCTTCCTTCATCAAATCAACTCACTCTACCCATTGTAAATGTAACATTAACTTTCTAGTGATTACTAACGACTAACATACTAACACAAAATAGCATTGACCTAACCATAAAAGACACCTCACCTCAAGACATGTATAGTAACTCTCTCTCTCTCTCTCTCTCTCTCTCCCTCTCCCCTTCTTTAAAACTTACTTTCACCTTATCTACCATCAATAATGCTTTCTTTTGAGCCCACACCCATGACTCAAGCAGACAAAGAAGGCCCGCAATGTTTTGATATTCAAAAAAATCCTAATCCTGATTTGTTAGCTTGTAAATTAAGATTTCCAATAATCTTAATGAGGGGTCTCCAACCTATAAATAGGCCCCTCTCCTTCTTGTAAAACAACCTCCAACATCTCACATAGCACCCCAACACTCTATGCGTGAGGAGAGACTTAGGTGTAGCAACCACTTGTGAGCTTCACTCTTGGTGTGAGAGAAGCCTTCAAGCTACACATTGCAAGTGAGAGAGCGTGAGTTCCACAAATCTCAAAACCACTATTTTACATGCTCCTTCATCATCAATAAATTGAGGTTTGGTGCATCAAAGGCGTGATTCGACGTTTAAATCTTCGTCCTTCCACTTGTGCAATACGGTTTGGTAAATTCAAGGTGACTTGTGTATTTTGAGTTTTATCGGTTGATCTTGATTTTAGAAAGTGTTTTAGTGTGTTTTCCATTGCCAGTTTTGTGTCCATTGTAAGAGGGTATTGTGGTGAGAGGTCTCCCACACCCTAAGACAGTGTGTGTGTGTTTTGGCAATGATTAGCAATCACTAAGCATTGAGTGAGTTTTGTACAAGTTCTACGATAGCATCATAACGAACCATCTCCATTTGCAAGTCACAAATAAGGTATTACGCAAGATCCTTCCCTCTCTCTCTTCCCTTTGCTCTAGCTCTCTCTGGTCCATTTCATGTGTGTCTTGGTGTGAGGTTGTTTGTGTGTGTTGTGTGGTGCATCTTCTTGGTTGTGCCAAAATCTCTCTTGCGTCCTAGTTCGCATACCATAACTAGGTGGTGCCCCTATCTTGTTTGGGTTTGGCTGTGGGTTTGTTGTTGTGTTGTGCTTGTGGTTGCCCCAGCCCCAATTGAGCAGCACGGGAGCCTTGAGGGGTGTTTAGAGGTCGCCTCTCTTGTTGCCCGCCCCGGACCGCCTCAATGTTGGTGCCCCCACGGAGGACAGGCTTGTGTATGTTTTGTGTAGGCTCAACCTTTAGCATAATCAAGTAGCTTGCATGAATCACGAGAATTTGTATGATCCGTTCATTCCCATTGCAAGACAAAAGGTACACATAATTGTTAGTACTAAGTTGCGATTTCAACGTGTTATTCGTAGAATTTTAGGTCCTCTTAGGTTGGCAGAGATAAACGCATCAGTAAATCCTTTTATTTTGCCTCTCATTAGGTACGACCTTAGTTTGGACGTCTATATTTTTGTTTTGTTTTGAGTATTAGGTCATACATAGACCATGGATAATGGCCCAGGAATAGAGGTTTTCCCCTTCCATTTCACTCCACACATTAGAATAAACATTGCAATTAGTAGGAAAATCCATTTTCAACAACGTATGGTGTTCATGTTTGGTGCCCAAAGAGTAGGAGAAATTCTCGCATCACCAAACCCTGTCATCCTACCTCTTATTGATTATCATAGGTCGTTTGATGTGAATATCTTTATTTTGTTGTAGAATAGATTGCAAGCTAGAAAACATTATTGTGTAAATCTTTTTAAGAAAGAAAAACAAAAACGGGTGTCACTTTGAAATCAATTCAATGGAAAGCCAACGCCAAATGTCTGGGTATCCTCTTTTCTTTGGAGAGCCTGGAGAGGATGCAGAATTATTTTTAGCGAATTTCAAGATGTCTTGCCGTATCAAGAGGATAATAACTGATCAAGAATGTGTAGAAATGTTTGAGGTGGTCCTTAGGAAAGATGCTAGCACTTGGTTTGACTCTTTGCCTGAGGAAGTTAAGGGGAATTACATAGAAGTTTTGAATCGTTTCAAGAAATACTTCTTTGATCCCCAAAACACTCAAAAATTATGGCAAGACATTGTTTCTCATAAGCAAAAAGACTTAGATGACTACTACTTGTACAAGCAAGAGTTTCTACGTCTTTGGGCTCTATGGATACGAAATGTTGCTAACCCTGGTGATGGTGCAGAATTTCTAAAGAAGGAGAGGTTCATAGCCGGACTCTTCCCTGACCTTAAGGTAAAAGTTGAGGCGGGTGCACCTGCTACCTTTGATGCAGCTGAAACTAGGGCTGCTGAGAAATATAGGAAACTCAAGTGCCTAAGGGGGGAGGTTCCAATAGAAGGTCTTAGACCCAAAGGTAAGTCACAAGCATCAACATCTAAGGAGCTTCCTGAGGTAACGGTTGAAGTGATTGAGAAGTTAAATGAATCCTTAAGCAGCCTGTCAATTCACCTTGCACAAGCCGTAGGTCCAAAGGGACAAGCAAAGAAGTCTGAAGAGCGAGACCCACGACCTAGGAGAGTCTTGCAATGTTGGAATTGCGGAGAGTCTGGACATGGGATGTATAATTGTCCTTCGCCCCGTGGAGAGCCAGGGAGACCTAACTTGAATTACCCAGTGATGAATGCAGGAGAAGGAGCTGGTCAACAACCAAGGCTTCTACAAAGGCCAAATGGAGCAAGACCACCTCCACAAGGAGTGGAAGGAGTTCCACCTTTGCCAGATCCAAATGTGCATGTGGTAGAGGTGACAAATTCAAATGAGGTTGACATGGAAGCCAATGGCATTAAACGTGGCCGAGGAAAAGGTAAAGAGAAAGAGGGTGTCCCATCACAGAGTGACCATGGACAAGGCAAGAAGGCAAAGGAGACCAAGGAAGCTAAGAGGACTCGACGTCGTATCAATCTCCAAGACTTCCCTCTTGGACATGGTATGGCTCCATACAACCTGTTGGAAGACATGCGAGGTAAGGGTCCTGATATCTCATGGCCTCAGTTTCTTGCATTATGCCCACAAGTTAGGAGGGATTTAACAAAGGCAGTTAGCACTAGGAGAAAGGTAAAAGAGAGTTTTCCTGTTGTAAAAATTGCACATGCTGAAATGAACGAGGATATTACACCGGTGCTAGACTGTTACATCAAAGGGAGATTGGTTAGGAAAGGTCTAGTGGATGGGGGTGCACAAATTTGCATCATGACAGAGGGACTCATGCAAAAACTAGGCATGCACATCCATGAGACACCTGAAATTAGGGTCAAGATGGCAAACAATAGCAAGGCTAGGTGCATAGGCATTTGTAAAAATGTTTTTGTGGAGGCCTTTGGCATTAAGAAGGCAGTGGATTTCTATGTCATGTCTACCAAGGGAAATGGTTACCCATTTATCCTAGGAAGACCATGGCTAATGAAAATGCGAGCTTTGCAGGATTGGGAGAGTGGAAAGCTAATTTGCAGGAATGACAATCACAAGAAGGTTGTCTTTGACATGAAGGAGCAACGCCAAGAGGAGCTCCATGAAGAATCATCTCAAAGTGAGACGGAAGAAGGTTGGACCGATAGCACTTCAGAAGAAGAAAGTAGCGGCAGCATTACTGAAGAGGAGTCTTCCATCGAAGTCATGGGGGTAAGGTTTAAGCCAAGCAACCAAGAGACCTCTTGTCAAGGCTTGGAGGAGGTAGGTCCTCAAGAGAACGAAGGTGTTCAAGATGAAGGGATGCTGGAAGGTATGCTATCAACAACACTTACAAAGGATGAAAGAGAGGAGTTCAAATGTGTGCTAAGGAAGTTTCCTAGGCTTTTTGCTAAAGACTACACCGACGTGCGTGGGGTAGATGTTGTTCAACACAAGATTGAGTTAAAGCCTGAGGCCACACCTAAGGCTCAGAAGCTACGAAGGCTAGGAGTCATCAAGGAGCAGGCTTTACTCAAGGAGGTAAGAAAGCTTCTAGCAGCAGGGTTCATTTATCCAGTGGAGAATTCAGAGTGGGTCTCTCCTGTTGTTGTCACTCCTAAGAAGAACGGAAAGTGGAGGGTGTGTGTGGATTACCGTCCACTCAATGAGGCAACAAAAAGAGATCACTTTCCCCTCCCATTTCAGGATGAGATACTAAATGAAGTAGCTGGTCATGAGAAGTACACTGTGTGTGATGGCTACTCAGGCTACTTTTAAATAGGTATCGCATTGGAAGATCAATTGAAAACAACCTTTATCACTCCTTGGGGTTGTTATGCTTTTAGAGTCATGCCATTTGGTCTGACAAATGCTCCTGCAACATTCCAACGTTTCATGAACATGGTGTTTCAAGCATTCTTTGGAAAGTCAATTAGGGTGTTCATTGATGATTTTTGCATTTATAGCTCAGAATCATTGCATCTACAAAGGGTAGAAGAAGGTTTAAAGAAGCTCTACGACATGGGAGGTCAACTCAACCCCGACAAGTGCCACATAGGTGAGGATGAAGTGATCTTGCTCGGTCACAAGGTTTCCTATAAAGGCATTGAGGTGGATCCTTCAAAGGCAAAGGCTCTTATTGAGCTCCCATCACCGAAGAGTCTTAAGGAGGTCATCTCTTTCATTCAGAAGGTGAAGTATATGTCACGCTTCATTCACTTAGCCTCGGAGTTGCTTCATCCTTTGCAAAATTTGACACAACAAGTAGAATTTTCATGGTCTGATGAGCTTGAAGAGTATTTTTGTAACATTAAAGTCATTTTGTCAGAGCTACCAACACTCATGCCTCCTTGTTGGGAGTACACATTCTTTGTTAGCTCTAGTGTTGGAAGGGAAACAATTAATGCTGTGTTGCTACAACAAGATCCCCACAGTACAAGGATGCGACCCATCTACTTTGCTAGTAGGGTCATGAATGCTTTGGAGAGAGACTACACAGAAGCAGAACTCATGATGCTTTCTCTCATGTTTGCGGTGAGAAAGTTTAGATCCTACCTGCTACCAAAACCTTTTGTAATTCTCACTGCAGAAAATTTGTTCCCTTGGGTGTCATCTCAAATGAATCTTAGTACTAGGATCTCAAAGTGGATTATGGAGCTGCAAGAGTTTCAATACTCTTTCAAGGTAGAAGATAGTGTGCGTGCACAATTGGCAGGGATTCTCACTTATAGGGTGCACGAAAAGGAGATTAAGGTGCCTGAAGTAAAGACCCTACCATTGCCACCACCAAAAAGTATTCCTAATGCTTTTACTTTGTTCTTTGATGGAGCTTTTCGTCGAGCCACAGGAAAAGCAGGGGGAGGGCTAGTGTTGCTCAACCCAAGTGGAGAGGTGGTCATGAAAGAGAAGTTCAATCTACCAAGTTCAGCTAGCAACAATGAAGCAGAATATGACACTCTACTTCAAGGTTTGAAGATGTGCATTGGCCAAGGGATACAACGCCTCATGGTAAAGGGAGATGCACTTCTCATTGTTAAACAGATTTTAGGCATTTGGGCATGCAAGAATGAGAGCTTACGGACAAAAGTTCATGCCATTCGTAGATTGTTTAATCAATTTGAAGAAGTGCAACTATATCATATTCCTAGGAAACAGAATGAAGATACTGATTTACTTGCACAACAAGCCGTTGCATGTGTAAAGAAAGAAGTGCAGGTCATCATGGTGGCGGCTGCTGTGAAGCAACCGAGGTACCAGGGATTGGAGTCATTGGCTCCCATCATTGGCTACATTTTGGAGGGTGAGTTTCCACCAGACTTCACAAAAGCTCAGAAGAGGAGACTCATGAAGAAGGCAAGTTTCTATCTCTTCCTAGAAGGCTCCCTCTATCAAAAAGGGAAGGATCAAGTGTGCAGAAGAGTACCAACTATCGAGGAAATTCTAGCCATTCTAAAAGGTTTGCATGAAGAGGCATGTGGTGGTCATTTTTCCCAATAATCAACTGTGAAGAAGATTTTGCTTGCGGGGTATGTTTGGCCAAGCTTGCATGTGGATGTTCAACATTGGTGTAAAAGCTGTCACAATTGTCAGATAAATGGAAATAGAAGGTTGGTGCATGGCCCGAGGCAAATAGTGCTTGCAAATGGACCCTTTGAAAAGTGGGGCATTGATGCTATGGGTCCTCTGCCTAGGACAAAAAATGGTAAACTCTACATTCTAGTGGCTGTAGACTATATGACTAGGTGGGTGGAAGCTCAAAGTGTGGCAAGAGTGAATGAGAGGACAGTTAGCAAGTTTGTGTACACTCACATTTGTTGCAGATTTGGCACACCTTTGGAGATTGTTTCTGATAATGGTCCAGGGTTTAGGAAGGGCTTGCTCACAGAAGTTTGTGAAGAGCTTCACATTCTACATCGTCATAGCACACCATACTACCCACAGTCAAATGGTTTGGTGGAGAAGGCTAATGGTGTCATTGCAGGAATCATTAGAAAGATGGTGCAAAACAAGACAAAATTATGGGATGACGTCTTGGATGGTGCCTTGTGGGCATATCGAACCACATATAGGGAAGCCACGGAGTTCACACCATTTCACTTGGTCTATGGTCAAGAGGCTTTGCAGCCTATCGAGCTCAACATTCCAACAATGCGACTTCATGGCAAAGGAGCACAAGATGATCAAGAGGTATGGATGGATCGACTTCTTACATTAGTGGAGCTTGAGTGGAAAAGAGAAGCAGCATACGAGTGCTACAAGAGGAAAGCCACACAAGCGAAAGAAACGCACGACAAGAAACGGAAGGACAGAGGCATCAAGGAAGGAGAGCTTGTGCTAAGGTATGACAATCGACTTGACAATCGTTTTGATGCCAAGTTTGAAACTAGATGGCAAGGGCCATACATAGTCAAGAAGGCTTTCAATTCTAGTTACTATCAGCTTATGGACATGAATGGTAAAGAGCACTCCAGGAAGGTAAACGGGTATCGCTTGAAGCCCTATTTGAGTCGCCTTCTACCAAAGGATCTACCAAAGATCTGTCCAAAGGCCGCTGTCTCATGTAAGTATTGTTACATGAAGCATGAGTGTAACTCCAGCCAAAATTCTGAGGGGCCAAACAATGAAGATCTCGTCAAGGACTCTAAAGCACTCTCTTTGGAAAAGATGCTCTATGATGGTACATGAATATACCATCATCCTGGGGGAGGGCTAATGATAGCCATTTTTCGGCTCTCCATAATTTCTATACTAAGTTACTCCACCCTACCAAATTCACCCAAACGCTATGGCTATCCCTACCATTTCATTGTACATAGGCGTGTATGAGTTAGGGGGCTTTTCCCATATCTTCTTAAAAAACCCTCAGCTAGCTAGTCACTGGGCTAGGTGAGCCAAAAAATAATAATAATAAATTAAAAAAAAATAAAAGTATATTATGGCCTCTTTGTGTGTAAATATTTCATTGTATATATGGCCTACATATAGGGATTTTTTATAATTATTTTGGTATTTTATTTAAATATTTCTACTTAGGTGTGTGTTTTATTAAACCTATGTACACCTTCCTTCATCCTCTTACACCATAATTTTATTTTTTTGCCAATATGTACATACTCTAACCTCATATTTTTCCTTTATACAAATCACTCCCACATTTTCACCCTCACCCTCGTGAAAACAAAAAATTGATTTCTACTCATTGGTTACTTTTATTATATTATTTACTTGCATACATTTTCCTCTTTCACCCAAAATAATTCAAGGAGGGACCATATCATATGATTCCAATATCTTTCCATATCCATAACTCCTCCATATTTCTATTATTATTTTTACTCATTATTCTAATACCATGTGCTCATTGAGCTAAAGTCCATGAATAGTCCATACACTAGTCCCACCATGTATATATTTCTTATTTCACCAATAATCCTCCTCCATGCATGGGTCAAGGGCAACTTGAATGCTTTGTATTATAATATGACAAAGGAGGGGCTCACTCTTGGATGCATTGTACAAATTCAACAAAGGAGGGGACCACTAAAAGACTTTTGCAGGCCTAAAAAACAGGCTTTTTGGTGAGAATTTTGGCACCTATCTCCACTCCGAATTTGGAGCGGTGGTCAAAAGAGAAAATGTAGCCCACGCTCTGAATAATCACCCCAAATGTTTTCATGATTTTTGGAGCTACCAGCTGTGAGCTATGATTTTTTTAGTGGACCCCAGTCTGCCCACTTTTCTCACAAGTAGCCCATAGTCTTCTCTCACCTCTTTCCACACTTCTACACACACACACACACACATTTCTCTCAATCCCTCACTCAAACCTGCACCTTCAATGGTTTCTCTCACCTTCTTCACCATTAACCTCCCCACTTACTCCCATAGCTCTCATATGAGCTCTCCATGTACATACACCATCTCTATGCCTCTCTCTATTATCTCCAAAGTACAATTCCATATTACCCCTTATATATATACATAAATTCAGCATGTGTACCATGCTTAACCTCTGCCAATCAAAAGATCTCATCAACGGAATTACCATTTTCATCACGATGATCAACCTTGGCGGCGGTGGCATAAAGAAGAGAAGACGAAGAAGAAGATCGATAGTCATTTTGAGAACCTACACAAGTGAGTTCAAGCTTCTTCAAAGCTTCACTATCTCAATGATTCTCTTTTAATTCACCCCTCTTCCTTCATCAAATCAACTCAATCTACCCATTGTAAATGTAACATTAACTTTCTAGTGATTACTAACGACTAACATACTAACACAAAATAGCATTGACCTAACCATAAAAGACACCTCACCTCAAGACATGTATAGTAACTCTCTCTCTCTCTCTCTCTCTCCCCTTCTTTAAAAGTTACTTTCACCTTATCTACCATCAATAATGCTTTCTTTTGAGCCCACACCCATGACTCAAGCAGACAAAGAAGGCCCGCAATGTTTTGATATTCAAAAAAATCCTAATCCTGATTTGTTAGCTTGTAAATTAAGATTTCCAATAATCTTAATGAGGGGTCTCCAACCTATAAATAGGCCCCTCTCCTTCTTGTAAAACAACTTCCAACATCTCACAGAGCACCCCAACACTCTATGCGTGAGGAGAGACTTAGGTGTAGCAACCACTTGTGAGCTTCACTCTTGGTGTGAGAGAAGCCTTCAAGCTACACATTGCAAGTGAGAGAGCGTGAGTTCCACAAATCTCAAAACCACTATTTTACATGCTCCTTCATCATCAATAAATTGAGGTTTGGTGCATCAAAGGCGTGATTCGACGTTTAAATCTTCGTCCTTCCACTTGTGCAATATGGTTTGGTAAATTCAAGGTGACTTGTGTATTTTGAGTTTTATCGGTTGATCTTGATTTTAGAAAGTGTTTTAGTGTGTTTTCCATTGCCAGTTTTGTGTCCATTGTAAGAGGGTATTGTGGTGAGAGGTCTCCCACACCCTAAGACAGTGTGTGTGTGTTTTGGCAATGATTAGCAATCACTAAGCATTGAGTGAGTTTTGTACAAGTTCTACGATAGCATCATAACGAACCATCTCCATTTGCAAGTCACAAATAAGGTATTACGCAAGATCCTTCCCTCTCTCTCTTCCCTTTGCTCTAGCTCTCTCTGGTCCATTTCATGTGTGTCTTGGTGTGAGGTTGTTTGTGTGTGTTGTGTGGTGCATCTTCTTGGTTGTGCCAAAATCTCTCTTGCGTCCTAGTTCGCATACCATAACTAGGTGGTGCCCCTATCTTGTTTGGGTTTGGCTGTGGGTTTGTTGTTGTGTTGTGCTTGTGGTTGCCCCAGCCCCAATTGAGCAGCACGGGAGCCTTGAGGGGTGTTTAGAGGTCGCCTCTCTTGTTGCCCGCCCCGGACCGCCTCACTATATAGTGGATCAAGTTCATGTAAACCTAGTTCTAATAGAAGCCATTGAATTCATATTCACTTGTTTGTAGATCATGACAAAGAAAGGACCAACACTGAGTAGAAACACCAAAGATAGACACACATTGAGTACACATCCTCAGCTTCATCCTGGGAGAATTACAAAACAAAGAATGAAGGAGCAAGGGGACGGCCATAAGAGGAAGTCCACAATTTTCATTTTAAGAAAAGTATGGCTTCCCCAAAGAGGGGACTCAAAAGATAGTTGCACCAATTCAGCAAACCAAAATGAAGAGAAAGTTAACAATGTGACTGTGAAGGCAAGGTATACTACTCTACCGTGGATAGAAGAGGACATGGCAAAGGTTCTTGCAGCTTGAGAAGAGGGGCTCCCTCTACAAAAAATTTCAATTCAATTTGGCATTAACATATCCACAATTGAAAACTATTAAGAGGGGAAAACATGCAAAAATAGGCAAGGTTCTATGACCTTGCTAACAACAAACAAAGAAAAGGATTATCTCTGATGAATATTTCTCAAGTGTGACTCAGGACATGGAGTGTCCATTGTAGATGTCAAGCTCAAGATTGGAAAATAATATTGGACGAGGAAAACGCTTTTCACAATTGGAACTCTAGGAAAAAGCTAGTGGGATGGTTTACAAAAGCGTCATCCTCGATTGGTGTTCAAAGTTTTTAAAGGTATTGATCAATCAAGCATGACAAGGTTCCACATAGAAATAGTAAAATCTCTACATTACAAGTTGGCACAATTGTATGCAGACAACAAATATCCACCTTTGAACATATGGAATGTAGAGGAGATGGATTTCAAGGCTTGCATGATAAAGGCATGAGAATCCTTGCATGAAAAGAAGAAACGGTTGTTTATGGAATTACATGTATTTCTAGAGAGTGGATGGCTGTTCTTTGTTGCATGAATGCATCATATCAATCAATCCCATGTTATTGCATCTTCAAAGGCAATAAAATGAAGGACAACTACGTTGAAGATTGTGAACTAGGAGCAACCATGCCAATGAAAATAAAATTGTGAGGGCCATGCTCGGGGACCACCGGCTGTACCATCTCCACATGGATACATCGTGATCTCCGGCATCCCTCCCGCTTGAGACAGATACACGGATATGACTCCTCCTACTCTTTGATGCCAACTCAAGGGGGTGATAACATTCACTTTCTCTCATATGGATCCCTTAGCCCCAAAGAGACTTTGCTTACCGATCAAACTTACCAATTGAAGTCATCAGACTAACTTGGAACTCAACCTTCCAGGATCAACTGGTTGGAGTCCTCTAATTCACCCTTGGTTCAAGGTCATTGTTTGACACTTTCTTCCCGGTTATGGCCGGGTACAGCTGTCAAAGCGTTCCTCTAAAGTGATTTTATTATAATCTACACGAACCCCTCAATCCCCAATTGTTCCCGCTCCGTAGATTGGAATCCCATTTCCCCAGCTCTTGACTTTACCTGTAGCATAACATAAAATTGGGTTCAACTTTCCGACCAACAATTAACCCTCCAAAATCCGTCCACCCACCGAACCGTTTGATAAATTCACCTTCTCAAGGTAATACTATGATACTAGAAAACAGTATTTCAATCATGTTAAACCAAGAATACATTTCAAGCATTTGAAAGCAGCATGAAAACTATTGCATACCCTTGCACATGTGCATTTATCAGGTCGTTCCCACCTTTTACTTTATAGAATATTTTTACTTACTTTTTGTAGTTATCATTCAAGCAATCACATATACTTCTGCAGACATATCCCTATCCTCATCGCACGACTCGGGTATCCTGTCTCATCCACCATGTGAGAAGGCATCGCCTTTACACAGATTCTGACTCTTATCTTTTCTTTATATCGTGTCGGAAAGTATTCAAAGATAATCTACTTTAGGTTTCTTTTTAAATCCATAACCCCCAGAAGAAGGGCAAAGGTCGGACTAATGAGGACAATTGCAGAATAGCCCATTTAGGGTCCTAGCCTTTCCAAGGTTCCTTTTTACCAAACAATTTGAAGAGTTTCTTAATTAAATCACATCCTCCTCCCTTATCATGATGCCTCCATGGATCCTTTTTCCTTCCTCCTTTTCCAGTCAGAATCAAGCCTACTCGGACTAGGCCGATTTCCAGACGCATCCACGGGTCCCACCCACCTGACCGGGACACACTCCCATTCAATCCCATTTCTAGGGCAATGAATGAACTCAAGCTCAAAACATATACCAATAGTTATCAGTCCTAGCCCAAAAGGACCATCCCCCGTTGTATCCCATAGGTAAACACTGCGCCAGCCTTTTTCCAAATATAAAGACAAGTTCACACTTAAATCTCTATGTTATGCTAGGTCTATCCACATCAATCTTCTCAGTAAAGTTTTTTAATCCTAGTTTAAATTATGTTAAGATCCTTGAGTTATAATCCCTTAATCCCTATTTTCTTTTAATTTTCTACTCAAACAAAACCTTAAAAATCAATGAATCTCTTGGAATTTTAAGATTTTGTCTCAACGAAAGTTTCGAGTTAACCCTGACTTTGATGAATCCCATTTTGGTTCCTTTTCAACATTTGCCATCCATAGGGTATCTCCATGGAAGTGATGGGAGTTTTATGTTCAAGCAACATGGTCACGACATCCGTGAAGCTATCCCCTTACTCCCCCCCCTTCGAATTTGCAAAACAAACTTGAAAGTAGACAAACTTGAAATGAACAATGCATATGCTTCTATAATAATTTTTCTTGGTGTGTCTATGCGTGGTACACACAAAACTTCGAAATGCACCAACTTGCAATCTTGGATAATTAATCAAAAACTTTCTTTGAGTGCTTATGCAAGAGTGAATACATTCTATGCATGGTAGTGTAAAAATTGTGGAGCTCCTAAGAGTACGTGGACATGCTAGTGTATCGTAAAATATGCATGTAATAGTGTATGAATGAATAACAATTCTTCTTTAAGAAGGGATTTAGGCATACCTTTACTACCATGGAGAGGATTAATTATGTTGATTGAAGAGGCTTATGGTTTTGAAATGTAGTGTGTATATGGTAGGGTCTTCTCCTTGATTTGGAAGAAACGACAAAGTGTATTGAAGTAGTCGGTTCTTTTATGCTTCACTTTGCTTGAAAACCACGGATTTGGCTATGGTAATAGAGAGAGGTTAGGAAAATTCAAGCTATGGAAATCTTGTAGGTTAGGAGAGAGATGATGAAGAGTGTAATGATAATTTGAATTATGGTCATGGCTTCTCTTGAGGAGAGAGGGGTGTGTAGGGGTGTGTACGAAGGAGGATTAGCTTTGGCTTTCATAGCTCACTATCAACCTTGCACTATCAAAATATGAAGAGAAGTGAAGTGAAGCAAAGTGTTTAATGAGTAGAGAAGGCCTCCTTTTAAGCTTAATTTGATAAGGCCCTTAACTTTTCGTGATAAATTACTTTTTCTTATCTTGATATGATTTCTTCCATTTCAAAGTTTCTCCAACAAGCTACTTATGCAAGAAGCTACTTTTCCTACAAGTGGCTTATGCAAGAAGCTACTTTCCCAACAAGTGGCTTATGCAAGAAGCTACTTTTCCCACAAGTGGCTTATGCAAGAAGCTATTTTTTCGATAAGTGGCTTATGCAAGAAGCTACTTTTTCAACAAGTGTATTTTTTTTCAATCCAACAAGCTACTTTGCAACAAGTGGCTTTTTAAACAAGTGGATTTTTCAAGAATCCACTCTTTAACAAGTTACTTTTTCACCTTACCCTTATTCTTTCTTTGTTTTCTTATGCAAATTCATTTTTTTCCTTGAGATAAAACTAATATCCCATGCATTGGTTATATCCACGTTCCCATGGTGAAAATAGAAAGTGTCACGTGGGTAGCTAGGGTGCTTGATTATAATCCAAATTTTTCTTTAATTGTATTTAAAACGTCTACGGCTTAGATATTTCATCAACAGTAAGGGCTAAGAGGAGGACCTTACAAACTCCCCAACAAAAATAAATAGTTGTCCTCAGCTCAAAACAAATAAGGAAGGTGGTAGATCTTTATCCGCAAGTTACACTTTCAACTTTTGGGTAACGCTAGTTTAGACTTCGTTGGCTAACTCGTCTATATATAGTGAAATATATTTTCATTTCTTATAGTGTTATTTCCTTTGTCTTTCAGTTTTATTCCCATCTCTTGTCAAAATTTCTTAGGTTTGTCTCTTTGCTCATTATCTTACTATATGGATCGGTGGCAAGAGCTAGTTTTATCTATGGTAATTCCTCATCTACAGCAAACAAGTGAATCCGTGAGCAGAGGTTTTGTTGAGCGATATGGGCGCCTACTATTTCCTCCCTTGGGAACTTTAGTAGCTCAAACCAAATGGCGGACATTTAAAAGTGTAGCAAGGGGGACCCTTGGGGGTTGGGATCACTTTAGTAATAATGACTGTTTGGATATGATTATTGAAGCTATGGGTGTGGGTCCTCGTTATTACTACATGATTACGTTAATGCATCGAGATTTCTAAGAACGAGTCTTTTTTCTTCTTGAATTCCTTCCTGATCAAAAGATATATCTTTACCCTCACTTTGGTTTACCACTTAGAGGGATCTTTAACTTCACACCTTATACTAGAGAGATCAATGCAACAATTTTACAACGAATCCTTCCTATTAATGAGAGGCCAAATATATGCCCTGCTTGTGATAGCTGATTTTGTGATCATGTAATGGATGGGATTATTGACCTCTAGAAAATTTATCTTTGTTGTATCCCTTAACATGTTCATCATGTTCTAAGATCTTGGTGCCTGTCTTAAGTCCTTCTTTCTCTGATTTTTTTTTTATATCAATATAATGAAATTGGTTCTGAGTTCTTATATCTTGTATTTGATAAAAGTCCTTGAGAAAATTTCAAAGATAGCTAAATCTATTTATTGATTTTGTAATTCCATACAGAGATCCAAGTCACAAGATGTAAAGAACAATGATAATCTTGTTATTATTTAACAAAAGTAAGGTTACAAAAGTTTAGTAAGATACAACTTGGACTTTTTAGTTACATGGTCTATGGCACGGTTTAGTTTGAATACAAAAAAGAGGAGAATCCTGATAAAAACATATGAGGAAACTGAGAAGTAAGGCGTTCCCAATCTTCCCAAGAGGCATCTGCAATGGGATAGCCGTTTCACTGGGCTAAAACCTCCCAAATTTTTGGATGTCGTAGCTTCCGCTTCTTCATGTCCAAAATTTTCTCTGGCTCCATCTGGAATTCTTCTTGTGTGATAAAAATAGTATCTTCATTATTTAGGATGTGAAGGGGATCCGCAACATCTCTTTTTAGCAAGCTAACATGAAAAACATTGTGCACATGCAAGTGAGCGGGTAAAGCGAGTTCGTAAGATTGGTCCCCTATGCTTCTCAGAATCTCAAAGGGTCCCCAATATCTATACGCATGAAGGAGTACGAGCGGAAGTTCGACGCGAGAGAGAGTGTGAGAAGAAGAGCACGACGATATGGTGAACTCGCTCTACTGCTTCTTTTGCTCCTTTGCCTTTGTCCATTATCTTTCTATTGGTTTCTTCAGTAAGCAGACTTTCTTCTACACCTGCTATGTTCAAACCATTTGGAGGTGCAGAATTACTCAAAGATGTGCTAAAAGTGTCCCAACTTTTCGGCAATGTGATCAACAAGAACATAGCTCTAACAGGTTCATCAAACTTGACACCTTGAGCTGACAACTGACTGTAGATTGTTTTGAATTCATTCAGATGATTGGACATAGGTGTCCCTTCTTTCATCTTCAAGTCAACAAGCTTCTTAACACTAGGTTGGTAACCTAACAGGACATAAAAGTGTCCTTTCAAGGTTTTGAAAAAAACCTCCAAAACCATAGTAGATCCACTCATTTTGTAAAATCCTGTCATGAGGTTATAGTTCAAGGCCTACTACACATGGAAAAAATAAGAAACTTGTAAAATTTCTCATCTTTTAGTCACACCAAGCCTCCAAAGTTGATGGACCAGTGCATTTTCATCAAAACAGTAATTTCTTACGTTTTGTTGCATAAAAATAAGATTAGGGATTTTTGTAGGACTTGAGATAAATTCCCTAGTTAACTTCAATGGGTTGGTGATTAGAACATATGATTGCTTCTCACTCACTATTTTTTGTTTTGCCAAAATAAATAGGTACAAAAAAGTTGAATTTTTACCATTCTGCAAACCTATCATCAAAGTTTCTATAGCCACACTCAATACAAATAATATATACATGTTTTCTTAGTTCCCTATTGTCCTTTATGTTCATAAGGAGCCATGGAGCATGTCAAAAGAATAATACATATCTTACCAAGGGGAATCTTGGGGACAAAGATGAAGTGCTAAATACAGCAAACATGAAAAACCTGGGTTCAACATTATGAGTTGTAGAATCCCATAGAAACTATTCAACATCTAGCCAAATTTGATCCTTATGACTAGATATGGTTACTACCTACAAAATGCATGCAGTTGTCACAAGAAACTAACAATATGGAAAAAGCTATACTTGATATACTAGAATGTTTCGTTTTCTTCTATAATTGAAAAAATCAACCATCGTTGAATACTATGCAAAATAGGGTATTAGGTGCCCCAAAACTCAAGGAATATTAGCTTTATGTTACAATATGCGACGTAGAAAATCAAAAATGCATTTGGATATCATGAAATTTACCAAAAAAATCATAGAAGGGCTAAAATTGGCTAAAAAACAAATTTGACAATTTTTGTAATTTGGTCATAACTGACAACCTTAATATTTATTTCTCCCTAGAAGCATCAAGACATGTTGAGGACTACTAAAGATAGTTCTCTAGCATTATAGACCTCACAAAAATGAATTCTAGAGTGATATAGTTGCAAAAAGTTGAAAAAAGCCAAAAACAGGACCCGTTTTTTCACACAGTTTAGGTTGTGAAATGTTGTGCAAGGACAAGGTTAAAGATGGAATTGATATTCCAAAAAAATGTCGAGTTTTTTTCAGCTCATGAGACAACTTTCTAGATAGATAGCACCTCAAAATCCATTTTGACACTCTTGACATAATTCAAGGAAAATGGTCACTTAATAGGACATAAAAGTGTCCCAAGACATAAAAGTGTCCCATTACCAACCTAGTGTTAAGCCAGTATACCTGTGAAGCTGCACTCTACTTCTCATAAAGATCACTCAGCTTTAGCCATACTTGATGTTGAGAGAGAAGGAGAGAGCACAGAAGTAGAACCCCAAAGTGTGTAGAATACACACATGAGATGATGTATATATAGAGGGGACCTGGGTGCCATATATAGAGAAGCCATATATTGAGTAGCTTCCCATATAAGCTCAACACCCCCGCTCAAATAAGGGTCCCTAACTGTGGATGAAAAAACCCTTGGGGGATCAAGGGAAAAACCCACAGCTCTATATACACCCACCGTTATATTATAAAAATCATTGAATATACAAATGTTTACGAGGAGCTACATCACTCCTTTTACAATGAATGTTTTATGAGTAGTTACATTACTCCTATCCTATCAAATACAATAATGAATACAATGGTTCAATAAAGAGGTGTAAAAGCTATCGATTAGCTTGTAATCAAAAGTGTCTCCGTGAATCTGCTGTGTAGCTTGTCATCAATATCGCATCACCAAACATGTCTTCATGTTGTCATCAATATGGCATCACCAAACATATCTTCATAAATCTTTTATTGTCACCAAGTTTGTCTTCATAAAATCAATTCTTTGATCAATCCTACATAGATCATAGACTCCAAAAAAAAAACATGTCATGAAAATTATTAGCATCGTTAATGAAATAATTACGTTCACAATGCCATAAGAGATGGTTCGCGACGCCACTCTTTTGAGGACATATATACGCACGACAACATATGGTACATAAAGTATAAACATAAAAGTACAAAATGTGTGATTACGTGATACAAATGATATGTGTATATACTACATAAAACAACATTTATCAATGTAGTGATCAATGAATACCATCAAAGTATTAACAAAATATCATCATTATATCAATAAAAATGAATAAATTATCATGGTATCAACGAAAAGCATCATGATATCACCGAGAATAATCATTGTATCAACGAAACAACATCATGGCATCACCAAGAATAACCATGGTATCAACGAAACAACATCATGGTATCACCGAGAATAACCATGGTATCAACAAAACATCATCATGGTATCAACAAAAATCACCATGGAATCAACGAAATATCATCATGGAATCACCGAGAATAACCATGGTATCAACGAAATATCATCATGGCACCACCGAGAATAACCATGGTATCAATGACATATCATCATGGTATCAACGAAAATCACCATGACCAAAGTATTAACAAAACATCATCATGGTACCATCAAAATCACTATGGTATCAATGAGAAATTATCAATAAAACGACGTAAACTATATCTCTAAAAGAATAATTATACAAAAATCAATGAACAAGTATATCATATAACAAAAGATCATGTACCAACAGTAGCTCGATAGAATTTGGACGATCATCAACGGCTCGACTGAATCAGAACGATGTGTAACTGGCTTCTGCAGCAAAGTTACGTCAGTAAAAATATATGATTGATGAAGAAAAATATAATTGAGAAGTTTTCAATTATGAGAAAAATCAAAAGCAAAAAGTAAAATTTTGATTTTCAAACATATTCGCAGTCCGAGACGATAACCCAAAATCGGTGCAGAATTTAGAGAAACTTTCTTCTGCAAAGTTATAGACCACATCGATTCCAATCCCCATCGCGGGTAGTTTCTTATGCAAAGTTGTAGAACACATCGATTCCGGTCTCTCACGCGGGTAGTTTCTGCAAAATCGTTTTCAATAAGCAGAAAAATAAAAAACAAAAAACGGAAATTGCTTTTTAGGTATGTACGCAGTCCGCGAACGATAACTCAAAATCGGTGCAGAATTTGAAAACACTTTCTTCTGCAAAGTTGTAGACCACATCGATTCCGGTCTCCATCGCGGGTAGTTTTTGCAAAATCGTTTTCAATAAGCAGAAAAATCAAAAACAAAAAGCGGAAGTTGCTTTTCAGGTATGTACGCAGTCCGCGAACGATAACTCAAAATGGGTGCAGAATTTGAAAACACTTCCTGCTGCAAAGTTGTCGACCACATGGATTCCGGTCTCTTATGCGAGTAGTTTCTACAAAATCGTTTTTGATCAGGAGAAAAATCGAAAACAAAAACGTATTGCTCTGATACCATGTTGAGAGAGAAGAAGAGAGCACAGAAGTAGAACCCCAAAGTGTGTAGAATACACACATGAGATGATGTATATATAGAGGGGACCTGGGTGCCATATATAGAGAAGCCATATATTGAGTAGCTTCACATATAAGCTCAACACTTGATAAGCCGACATCTCGTCTGCTACATTGAAGTAAACGCTTTGTGCCAAAGTCAGCATAATGGTAGAAAGTGCCAATTCATCCATTTCGCTCCATTCATCTTCGTCCATATCTTCTGGTTTTATCTCCTTGAGCTTTATAGGTTTTATCTGCTTCTTTTGTACCAACACGTGCCAAATCTGTTGCTTCCACAATGGGAAATTGGTTCCATCCAGCTTCTTGATATTGTAAAGAGCAGTGTCCTGTGATCCAGCCATAGCTACGCTTCACATTAGTTTACTTTCCTGGGAAAAATTCGGCAGAGTTTCCCCTGTAAACTGACCTCTGAACCAATATCAACCTGTCAAATGAACCAAGAAAGCTTCATATTCTGTAGAAATTTTGGCAGAGTCTTCTTTGTAAAATGGCTCTGGTGTACTAAAAACAGACCAAAAACAGCTCAAAAAACCACTATCTCTCTAACACTGTAAGCTGTGGGTAAACCTGTACTATCTCTGACTGACCTGTCACTGTCCTGTAAGCATAGACTGTGACAATGCCTTAACGGCAATAAAGCAAAGATGCAATCCCAACTGTCTAACTCACAGTCAATACATCCTAGCTGCCTATCTAAGGGTGCTCGAGGGATCGCTCCAAGACCTGTATCACCGAAAGGATCTCAACATTCGAGAATCCCCCAGCTCAAAATAACCTCACTCGACCCTCAACAAAGGTTGCAGTAAATCTGACAATACATAGACTTCCCACAAAGTCATACATCCACAAATTTCCCACTGTATGCTGTAACCGCTGCGGCGGTTGTTTGCTGCGTGACTCACATCCGGCAAACCCTCAACAGACATACATCATCTCTGAAAATACATCCCGTGTGGAAGTACCTGCAATGTTACGATGAAATCTGGAATATCAAGCAGCAAACACAAGCTACCTGATGAACTAGTGGATGTCCCCTACAGACTGTGTGTAGATGTGCATGTGTCGTATGTGACACGCCTCCAAGAACTCTGAGCCGTCCTTCGATGTGTAGACAGCCACAAATCAACACTCTGGGAGTGTCGATATCCTCAGCACCTACAGTCGCAGGCCGAAAACCCCAAATTTGCAGAGTCGGATCTACACCCGTCGAGACCACGTAGTCGAAAATGACCTGCGCAGAACGTTGTCGAAGCTAAACGGTGACCGAGATGACCTCAGAATGAAGTTCTGACAACACCGAGTCCTTAAGGGCTCGCCCACGAGATTTGGGGCCGTGTCTTCGCCTGTCGAATTTGACTCCAATCTGAGTTGGTGACTCTAGCCTCCTGCAGTGCTGCCCCGAGCCTTGATCTGAGCTCTGATACCAGTTGAAGGAGTACGAGCGGAAGTGCGACGCGAGAGAGAGTGCGAGAAGAAGAGCACGACGATATGGTGAACTCGCTCTACTGTAATGTGTAGAGCATAGTGAGTTCTTATTAGGTTTTAACAAAAGAATATGTGTACATACCTGGCGGCCCGCCCACTTACCTGGGCGACCACATTGGGCTTTATACCCCAACAACGCGAACTTCTTGTATTTGCCCAATTTGAGTGAGCTCCTGTTTGGTTTGACCCTAAGGAAAACTCTATCTCCTGCCTTAAAAATCCGGGGAAATTTATGTAAATCAGCATAACTCTTTTGCCTGTCGCTTGATCTCTTAAGCTTCTCCCTTTTATTTTGATTTGGCGATCCATTTCTTCAAGATTTGTTGCAGGCATTGGGAGACTTGGGTTGGCCACTTTGAGAGGAATGATATAGTCTTGTCCATAAAGATCTTTGAATGGGGACATTCCTAGGATTCTATGGTAGGAAGAATTATTATCAATTTCCACTAAGGGTAAATATTTGATCCAAAGATGAGCTTGTTGACTGAAATATGATCTCAACATATCTTCTGTGACTTGATTAACTCTTTTGGTTTGTCCATCTGTCTCTGGATGATAGGCTGAACTTAGGTTTAATTGAGTGCCTAAGGATTGGAACATGGCCTTCCAAAACTTAGAGGTAAACTTGGCATCACGATCACTGATTATCCTAGCAAGTATTCCATGTAGTCAGATAATTTCTTTTACAAAAAAATTGAGCAATAGCTGCTGCAAAGGTACTGGTTGCCTGACTGTGAGAAGGTGAGCTACTTTGGTGAGTTTATCCACCACCACAAAAAATGAATCAAAATTTCTAGTAGTCTTGGGTAACCCTGTTACAAAATCCATACTGATGCACTCCCACTTCATTGCAGGTATATGGAATGGTTGTAGCTTCCCAAGAATCTTAACTATTTCAGCCTTCACCTTTTGGCATACCAAACACTTATTAACATGCTCTAAGGTATCCTTTTTCATCTTAGGCCAGTAGAAATTTTGTTTACGAGAAGCAAAGATTTTGTGATAACCTGGGTGAGCTGCAAGGGGAGTTTCATGACCTTCCTTTAGAATTTGCATCCTTAAGCATGTAGGTATGCACAATCAATTCCTAAAGAATAAGAGTCCATCTTGAATAGAGTGGTCTTCCAAATATCTTTTTTGAACTTGATCTTGGATTTCTTGGATTAATGGACCAAATTGCTCATCGGTTTGGAGGGCATTTTGAACTTCCTTGGATAGAGTTGAATGGACTAGCGTAATGGAAAGGGCCACTACTCATCCGGCTCAGTGCATCGGAAGCTTGATTTCCTTTCCTGGTCTAAATTTGATCTCAAAAGTGAACTCTTGTAGGAATTTAACCCATCGCCTTTGTTGCATATTGAGATCTATCTGGGTGAAAATCCATTTGAGATTTTTTGTGGTTAGTAACAAGCTCAAATATCTTACCTAGAAGAGAGTGTTTCCACTTTTTGAGGGCATAAACCACAGCTAGTAGTTCGAGGTCATGGATGGGATAATTATTCTCATGAATTCTGAGCTGTTGTGACTCCTAGGCTATGGGATGGCCTTCTTACTGTAGGATTCCACCTATACCTTGTATGCAAGCATCCACTATCACTTCAAAGGTTTTTTGAAAATCTAGAAGTTTGAGAACAGATTCACTAGCCAAGATCTCTTTTAATTTGTTGAAGGCTCTATCTCTCTTGTCAAACCAGATAAAGGGTTCCTCTTTATTAGTGAGTTAAGTGAGAGGGCCTGCAATGAGTGCATAGTTTTTCATAAATACTCTACACCATCCTGTGAGGCCAAGGAATCCCGGTACTTCTGAAACAGTCTTGAGAATGGGCCACTAAACTATAGCTTCCACCTTAGCTGGGTCGGGAAAAAGACCATCCTTTAAAACTTTGTATCCCAAGTAGGCAACCTTCTCTACAAAGAAAGAGCATTTGCTCTGCTTGGCATAGAGTTGGGCTTTTCTGAGAATCTCAAAGACATGGCGTATATGCCGTTCGTGATCTTCTCTAGTCTTTGAATATATAAAGATGTCATCAAAGAAGACTAGAACAAAATCATCTAAATTTGTCTTGAAGAGATCAATCATGAGATGGCTAAATGTGGCAAGGGTATTAGTTAGGCCAAAAGGCATGATGGTGAACTCATAATGCCCAAACCTTGTGTTGAAAGTTGTTTTTGGAATATCCTCCCTCTTTTATCCCAACTTGGTAATAGCCTGACCTGAGATCAATCTTGGTGAAAAGTTTGGAACGAGCGCGAGTCCATCAAGTAGCTCATCTATGTGAGGAAAGGGATAGTTGTTCTTGACAGTGCACGGATTTAAGCCTGAACATTCCATCTTTCTTCTTCTTGAAGATTACAGGAGCACCCCAAAGAGAGACATTGGGTTTGATGAAACCTTGTTCCAAAATCTGAGTCAATTGATTCTTCAGTTCTATGGATTCGGAAGGTGACATTCTGTAGGGAGTCCTTACTATTGGTTGGGTTCCAAGAATGAGTTCGATCTTGTGCATTAATTCCCTAAGCGGTGGAAGAGTTGTCAACTCCTCTGGAAAAATATCTTGATATTATTTTGGCCATTCATGATCTGATTCTTCTGAATCGGTCTCTGATTTATTTGAACCTTATAACATAAATTGACAGTCACTTCTTTAATCCCTTAACCAAAGAACTGGCTTTGACCACCTTCAGGAGAGCTTTCCCTGTTCTGCCTTGTACTAAGACTTGTTCACCCTTTGAGTTTGAAAAAGAGATGCTTCCTTCACTGCAATGGATGCTCCCTATATTTTTTCTCAGCCAATCCATCCCTAGGATTCCTTCAAATCGGTCCACACTACAAGAGGTTCTTCACAGTTGTGGCGGCCTTAGCGACGGAAATACACGGGGATTTTCTTACCCCCGGCGTCACTATAAGCGTCGCTATGCGCGTCGAAAAGAGAGCGTCGCTATTTGCGTCTCTATTTGCGTCGCTATATAGAGACGCATATAGCGACGTAAATAGAGACGCATATAGAGATGCAAATAGAGACGCATATAGAGACGCTAATAGCGACACAAATAGAGACGCATATAGAGACGCAAATAGAGACACATATAGAGACGCTAATAGCGGCGCACATAGAGACGCAAATAGAGACGCAAATAGCAACGCTGCAAGTCCAAAAATAGCGACGTATATAGCGACGCCCGAGAATAATTTTTTTTGGTGGCAGGGCATACATTACCCTGCCACCCCATCAACCATTTTGAACATAAAGTTTCCAAAACTAAGATGCAAAACTGACAAAAGTATATCGATAAAAGTGAATTGACAAAATTATACACATCATAGGCAAAATAACTTGATTATTAAGCTTTGATTAAAATGTACTAGCTACAACGCAGTTGTCATTAATTATTGAAAAAATACATTGTTGGCAAATAGTTACAAAATTGACGTATACATGTCATCTCCTAATATACGCTGTGAAAAAAATAAAACTAGTGCTATCTAGCTACGGCTACTTTGATGCCAACTAATCTGACGTCTCATCGCGTCCTAGCGGCACATCTGTCGGATACTGCAAAAAAAAAACACACAATAAGACTTTATGTAAGTATAAATAAATAATTACAAAACAATCTAATGTTTAGCTTATTATTAAAATATAACAAATGTAAGAGTGTAAGGTTAAATATTTCCCAAGTCGGAGCGATAACTCTGAATGTCCATAAGAACATTTAAACCCTTTTTGTCCGCATACTCGCGCTTGTATGGTGTGGGTTCGTGTCCAATCATCGACCACTGTCAAGAGTGCGTATGGCAAGCCGTAGATAAAACCGTAAGAAGAAACGCCAAATATACAAGCCGTTTTTGAAGTCCTTCGCGTTTTTCTACAAAAGAACGCAAACGGACTTCCGAAACGGCTTCAACGCTTGCCCAAACCATCCGTAGTTGATTAGGTAAGCTTTAGACAAAGTTAATAGTGCATGTGGCAAGCCGTAGCCAAAACGGCAAGATGAAACGCTAAATACACAAGCCTTTTCTGAAGTCCGTTTATATTTTTCTACGGAAAAATGCAAACAAACTTTAGAAATGGCCTGTGCGCTTGTCCAAACCATCCATAGTTGATTAGGTAAGCTTTATGCAATGTCAAGAGCGTGTATGTCAAGCCGTATGCAAAACCGCAAGAAGAAACGCCAAACACACAAGCCGTTTCTGAAGTTCGTTTGTGTTTTTCTACGGAAAAACGTAAACAGACTTAGAAAATGGCTTCAACACTTGCCCAAACCATCCATAGTTGATTAGGTAAGCTTTTGGCAAAGTCAGTAGAGCGTTTGGCAAGCGATAGGAAAAACCGTGAGAAGAAACGACAAAAATATACAACCCGTTTCAGAAGTCCGTTCACGTTTTTCTACGAAAAACACAAACCATCCATAGTTGATTATGTAAGCTTTAGGTAATGTCAAGAGCCTGTATGGCAAGCCGTAGGCAAAACCGCAAGAAGAAACGCTAAACATACAAGCCGTTTCTTAAGTCCGCTCGTGTTTTTTTACGAAAAAATACAAACGGACTTAAAAAATGGCTTGTGTGCTTGTCCAAACCACTCATAGGTGATTAGGTAAAGTTTAGGCAAAGTCAAGAGCATGTATGGCAAGCCATAGATAAAACCGCAAGAAGAAATGCCAAATATACAAGCCGTTTCTGAAGTCCGTTCTCGTTTTTCTACAAAAAAACACAAACGAACTTCGAAAACGGCTTCAACACTTGCATAAACCATCCATAGTTGATTAGGTAAGCTTTAGGCAAAGTCAATAGCATGTATGGCAAGCTGTAGGCAAAACCGCAAGATGAAACGCTAAATCTACAAACCGTTTCTGAAGTCCTTCGTGTTTTTCCACGAAAAAATGCAAACGGACTTTCGAAAAGGCTTCAACACTTGCCCAAACCATCCATAGTTGATTAGGTAAGCTTTAGACAAAGCTAATAGTGTGTATGGCAAGCCATAGGCAAAACGGCAAGATGAAACGCTAAATACACAAGCCGTTTCTGAAGTCCGTTTTTATTTTTCTACGGAAAAACACAAACGAACTTTAGAAACGGCCTGTGCGCTTGTCCAAACCATCCATAGTTGATTAGGTAAGCTTTATGCAATGTCAAGAGCACGTATGTCAAGCAGTAGGCAAAACCGCAAGAAGAAACGCCAAACACACAAGCCGTTTCTGAAGTTCGTTTGCGTTTTTCTATGGGAAAACGTAAACAGACTTAGAAAACGGCCGCAACACTTGCCCAAACCATCCATAGTTGATTAGGTAAGCTTTCAGCAAAGTCGATAGCGCGTTTAGCAAGCGATAGAAAAAAATCGTGAGAAGAAACGACAAAAATATACAACCTGTTTCAGAAGTCCGTTCACGTTTTTCTACGAAAAACACAAACCATCCATAGTTGATTACGTAAGATTTAGATAATTTCAAGAACTTGTATGACAAGCCATAGGCAAAACCGCAAGAAGAAACGCCAAACATACAAGCCGTTTCTTAAGTCCGTTCGTGTTTTTTTACAAAAAAAAACACAAACGGACTTCAAAAACGGCTTGTGTGCTTGTCCAAACTATTCATAGGTGATTAGGTAAAGTTTAGGCAAATTCAAGAGCGTGTATGGCAAGTCGTAGATAAAACCGCAAGAAGAAATGCCAAATATACAAGCCGTTTCTGAAGTCCGTTCTCGTTTTTCTACAAAAAAACGCAAACGAACTTCGGAAACGGCTTCAACACTTGCCCAAACGATCCATAGTTGATTAGGTAAGCTTTAGGCAAAGTCAATAGCATGTATGGCAAGCTGTAGGCAAAACCGCAAGATGAAACGCTAAATGTACAAACCGTTTCTGAAGTCCTTCGTATTTTTCCACGAAAAAACACAAACGGACTTCCAAAAAGGCTTCAACACTTGCCCAAACTATCCATAGGTTATTAGGTAAGCTTTAGACAAAGTTAATATAAGATGAAGCGCTAAATACACAAGCCGTTTCTGAAGTCCGTTTGCATTTTTCTATGGAAAAACGCAAACAGACTTCAGAAACGGCTTGTGCGCTTGCCCAAACCATCCATAGTTGATTAGGTAAACTTTAGGAAAAGTCAATATCGCATATAGCAAGCCGTAGGCAAATTTTCAAGAAGAAACGCCAAACACAAAAGTTATTTCTTAAGTCCGCGTTTTTTTGCAAAATAACGCAAACGGACTTCAGAAACTACTTGTATATTTGGTGTTTCTTATTGCAATTTTATCTATGGCTTGCCATATGCGCTCTTGACTTTGCCTAAAGCTTACTTAATCAACTATTAATGGTTTGGGCAAACGGAATTCAAAAACAGCTTGTATATTTGGCGTTTCTTCTTGCGATTTTGTCTACGGCTTGTCCAAATCATCCATAGTTGATTAGGTAAGTTTTAAGCTAAGTCAAGAGCGCGTATGGTAAGCGGTAGACAAAACCACAAGAAGAAACGCCAAATATACCAGCCGTTTCTAAAGTCCGTTCTCGTTTTTCTACGAAAAATTACAAACAGACTTCGGAAACGCAAATGGACTTCGGAAATGGTTTGTGTGCTTACCCAAACCATTTATAGTTGATTAGGTAAGCTTTAGGCAAAGTCAAGAGCGTGCATGGCAAGCCGTAGAAAAAACTGCAAGAAGAAACGCCAGATATACAAGCCGTTTTGAAGTTTGTCTATGGAAAAATGCAAATGGACTTTAGAAATAGCTCGTGCGCTTGCCCATACGGATGATTTTTAGATTTGCATATTCCGGTTCAAGGCGCTTATCATAGATATCTACTTCTAATCCCAAGGGAGTCTGAAAAATAGTAAGGTCTAAAAAGGCACAACAATCACTCTTTGTGGTACAATTAAGTTCACAAAACTCCTTGGGATAAATTCCTCCACCTATAGAACTCGAATTCAAGTACATAAAATCTTGAAAAGAAGGAACGTCAGGGACAAAAAGATAATCTACAAAGCGTCTTACATTGCATAACTTGTGCAAAAATATTGGGCAAGTGTTAGCAAGGACAAGAAGAAGTCATAAGAAGTCATAAGTTCAAGGATGACTTTTTTACTAGCAATGCCTTGTACCTATCCTTCTCAAGCTTGTACGCAAAAACTTTTGAAATAAGAGACTTGACTCTAAATTTAAGGTCCTCCAAAATTTAGCTTTGTATATAGCGTTGTAAAGTCAAAAGTTTGGAGACATAAAGGAGAGTCTTAAAGAATGTTTACGAAAGCTTGAAGATGCGAAGGAAGAAGAGAGCCAAGCTCTGCTTGAAAAAGAACACGCAGTCGAAGTGGCAGTGGAGAAAGAATCACATGAAACAACACATAAAAAGATTGACACCAAGATATAGGGGGCCCTACAAGAATGTCGGCTACAAGAATCTCTTGGCCTCAAGGTCAGCATTGGGGGGCTACACTTATCGTGGTGTACCGCGGAGGACACCCTTCAGGAAGAAATCACCAAGCTCAATGACATTCTTCAACCTATCTACATCAAGCCCGAAACTAGTACTGTTGCTTGGATCAATGATACACATAGACATGTGCCACCCAAGCATTGCATACTCACTTTCAAGGACAAAGATGAGCGTATGAAGTTGCTACGTGAATCTCGTCTTCTCAAGGGAAAAAAGCTTTGGAATGCAGAAGAATGGACCATGAATCAACTCAAGAGTAAAGCAAGCAAGCTCAAGAAAATGCAAAAAGCATGCAAGCAAGGCAAATGGGCAGTCTACCAAGGTGGCAAAGCGATCATCCAGGAATTTCAAAAACCCAAACCTCTCCTCTCAGCTGACCCTTAGGTTTTTGTTCTCTCTTTTTCCCTACTCTACCCTCTTGATGGACCCTCAGTCCTTAACTGATATGTATCAGCCGGCACTGAGAAGCAATTGTTGTAATGTTGTGTTTTTTTTCTCATGGGTCATATATGACCTCCGTGGACGATAATTCAATCTCTCTCTCTCTCTCTCTCTCTCTCTCTCTCTCATACTAAAATATTAGTTAAAAGAGCCATTGAGCTCAGGAGAGCTAGACGTCCACGATATCAATCGAGGCTCCATCAGAGAATCAAGTCTACTCTAGCGCGATATGGGAGATACCCATTACATCTATTTACAAAGGCGGACATTGACGAAGCTCTTCACCGACCGATGCACTACTTTCTCAGACAATGCCCAATGTTGGAAATTGATGAAGATGATGATGATTTTAGTCTTCCAATTCACTTTTATGTTTGTACCTAGACATTAGACTAGATCCACAAGGAGTTTATCGGATTGGTCTCATAAGTCATTTTGGCATTTTGAAGACGTTAAATATATCATTTCATTTCATTTCTTTATCTCTCTCTCTCTCTCAATGTGTATGTGTGTGTTCTTTGTTTACACATGTGTGTGTACATTTTCTCTCTCTCTCTCTCTCTCTCTCTCTCTCTCACACACACACACACACACACACACACACAGTGTAGAGAGAGAGAGAGAATGAAAGAGGGGAGGGGAACATAAGAGAGAGGAGAGGGAGGGAGCATACCTGGCTCTCCCTCCTCTCCTCATGTGTGTGTGTGTGTGTGAGAGAGAGAGAGAGAGAGAGAGAGAGGGGGGGGGGGGGACAGGTATACCTATTGTGCAGAGAGCGCCGAAACTCAGATCTACAGATCTGAGTTTCGGGTGCCCTCAAATTATTTTTACAGGGTCGGCGTCTCTATGAGCGTCGCTATAAGCGTCTCTATGAACGTCGCTATAAGCGTCTCTATGAGTGTCGCTATAAGCGTCTCTATGCGCGTCGCTATAAGCGTCTCTATGAGCGCCGCTATAAGCGTCTCTATAGTCTTTGTTATATAGCGACGCCGGGCTTTTTCCCATTTGAGCGTCGCACTATGAGCGTCGCTACATTGAAGGACCTCTTGTAGTGCCATCTTTAGGATTCTAAATCTTTGTTTTCTTAATTAATTTTTCTTTTCTATTATACCAAAAACGTTTTTCTTACATTTCGGGGAATAATTACTGATATAGGCTTGCATTTCTTTAGTAATTTGTAGACATCCAATTCTTCCATATCTTGATTTGACACTATAGACTTTAAAGCCCTAAGGTTACCAGTCACATAAAATACAAGTCTGTGGACTCGAGAAGAAAGTGACTTGCGAGCACATATAGCCTCACCAACTTGTTTCCATAGTTGCTTCTTCCATTTGTTCTTGGACAATTTCGAGTACTTCCTCTTCTTGAGAGGTCCACGTCATCTGAAAGTTTTCATGTTATTTGAGAAGTTATTTTTTATTGTCTCACTCTTTTCCACAAGAGTCACTTAAAACCTTTATCTATCCAAGGATAGAAACCGCGCTCTGATACCACTTGTGAGGGCCATGCCTGAGGACCACCGGCTGTTCCTTCTCCACATGGATACACTGTGATATTCGACATCCCTCCCGCTTAAGACTGACACCAAGACAGGACTCCTCCTACTTCTTGATGCTAACTCAAGGGGGCGATAACATTCACTTTCTCTCATATGGATCCCTTAGCCCCAAAGAACCTTTTCTTATCAATCAAACTTACCAATCAAAGTCGTCAGACTAACTTGGAACTCAACCTTCCAGGGTCTGCTGGTGGGAGTCCTCTAATTCACCCTTGGTTCAAGGTCATTGACTCTTTTTTTCTGGTTATGACTGGGCACAACCGTCAATGCGTTCCCCTAAGGTGAGTGTATTATAATCTACATGAATCCCTCAATCCCCAGTTGTTCCCCGCTCCGTAGATCCGCATCCCGTTTCCCCCGCTCTTGACTTTACCTCTAGGACAACATAAAATTCGGTTCAAGTTTCCGGCCAACAATTAACCCTCCGAAATCCGCCCACCCACCGAACCGTTTGAAAAATTCACCTTCTCAAGGTAATACTATGATACTAGAAAATAGTATTTCAATCATGTCAAACCAAGAATACATTTCAAGCATTTGAAAGCAGCATGCAAACTATTGATAAATCCACCCACCCACCGAACCGTTTGGTAAATACACCTCTCTCTCTCTCTCTCTCTCTCTCTCTCTCTCTCTCTCTCTCTCTCTCTCATTTCAAGCATTTGAAGCAGCATGCAAACTATTGCATACCCTTGCAAATGTGCATTTATCAGGTCATTCCCACCTTTTCCTTTATATAATATTTCTACTACCTTTTTCCTTTAGTATTAGTAAAATTATCTAATTAAATTTCAATCAATCACAAATACTTCTCCAGGCATATCCCTATCCTCGTCCCAGGACTCAAGTATCCTGTCTCCTCCGCCACGTGAGAAGGTGGCGCCTTTACACAGATTTTGATTCTTATTTTTCCTTTATATTGCGTGGGAAAGGCTTTAAAGATAATCTACTTTAGCTTTTCTTTTAAATCTATAATCCCTAGAAGAAGAGAAAAGGTTCGACTGATGAGGACAATTGCGGAATAGACCGTTTAGGTTCCTAGCCTTTCCAAGGTTCCTTTTTACCAAAAAAAATTGAAGAGTTCCTTAATTAGATCACATCATCCTCCCTTATCATGATCCCTCCATGGATCCTTTTTCCTTCCTTCTTTTCCCGTCAGCATCAGGCCTACCCAGACTAGGACGATTTCCAGACGCATCCGTGGGCCCCATCCACCCGATCGGGACACACTCCTATTCAATACCATTTCTAGGGAAATGAATGAACCCGGGCTCAAAACATAGACCAACGGTTATCAGTCCTAGCGGAAAGGACCATCCCCCATTGTATCCCACAGGTAAATACCTACGTCGGCATTTTTCCAAACATGAAGACAAGTTCACACTTAAATCTCTATGTTATGCTAGGGCTATCCACGTCAATATTCTCTGTAAAGTTTTTTAATCCTAGTTTAAATTTAGAGTAAGCTCTTTGAGTTATAATCCCTTAATTCCTATTTTCTTTTAATTTTTTACTCAAACAAGACCTTAGAAATTAATGAATCTCTTGGAATTTTAATGTTTTGTCTCGACGAAAGTTTCCAGTTAACCCCGACTTCGATGAAACCCAATTTGGTCCCTTTTCATCATTTGCCATCCATGGGTCATCTCCATGGAAGCGATGAGAGTTTTATGTTCAAGCAACACGGCCACGACATCCGTGAAGCTATCCCCTTACTCCCCCATTCGAATTTGCAAAACAAACTTAAAAGTAGACAAACTTGGAAATGCACTGGAACTTGCAATCTTGGTCAATTAATCAAAAACTTCCCTTGAGTTCTTATGCAAGAGTGAATCCATTCTATGCATGCTAGTGTAAAACTTGTGGAGCTCCTAAGAGTGGACATGCTAGTGTATCGAAAAATATGCATGTAATAGTGTATGAATGAATAACAATTCTTCTTTAAGAAGGGATTTAGGCACCTTTACTACCATGGAGAGGATTAATTATGTTTCTTCGAGAGGCTTCTGGTTTCGAAACGTAGTGTGTATATGGTAGGGTCTTGTTCTTGCTTTGGAAGAATAACGACAAAGTGTATTAAAGTAGTCGGTTCTTTTCTGCTTCACTTTTCTTGAAAACTACCGATTTGGCTATGGGAATAGAGAGAGGTTAAAAAACTTCAAGCTATGGAAAGCTTGTAGGTTAGGAGAGAGATGATGAAAAGTGTAATGGTAATTTGGATTATGGTTATGGCTTCACTTGAGGACAGAGGGGTGTGTAGGGGTGTGTGTGAAGGAGGATTAGATTTGTCTATCAAGCTTGCACTATCAAATGTGAAATGAAGTGAAGTGAAGCAAAGTGTTTAATGAGTAGGGAAGGCCTCCTTTTAAGCTTAATTTGATAAGGTCTTTAACTTATCGTGAGAAATTACTTTTTCATATATTTTCAGAGCTTCTCCAACAAGCTACTTACTTTCCCCACAAGTGGGTTATGCAAGAAGCTACTTTTCCCACAAGTGGTTTATGCAAGAATCTAATTTTTAAACAAGTGGCTACTTTTTCAATTCAACAAGCTACTTTTCAACAAGTGGATTTTTCAACAAGCTACTTCTCAACAAGTTACTTTTTCACCTTTCCCTTATTTTTTCTTTGTTACTCGATCGTATTCGAAAAGTCGACGGCTTAGATATGTCATGAAGAGTAAGGGCTAAGAGGAGTACCTTACAAACTCCCCAACAAAAAGAAAGAGTTGTCCTCAACTCAAAAGAAATAAGGAAGGTGGTAGATTTTCATCTGCAAGTTACACTTTCAACTTCAGGGTAACGCTAGTTAGACTTCGTTGGCTGACTCGCCTATATATAGTGAAATACATTTTCATTTCTTATAGTGTTATTTCCTTTGTCTTTCACTTTTATTCCCATCTCTTGTCAAAATTTCTTAGGTTTGTCTCTTTGCTCATTATCTTACTTTATGGATTGGTGGCAAGAGCTAGTTTTATCTATGGCCATTCCTCATCTACAGCAAACAAGTAAATCCGTGAGGAGAGGTTGTGTGGAGCGATACGGGCGCCTGCTATTTCCTCCCTTGGAAACTTTAGTAGCTCAAATCAAATGGTAGACATTTCAAAGTGTAGCAAGGGTGACCCTTGGGGGTCCGGATCACTTTCGTAACAATGTCCATTTGGCTATGATTACAGAAGCTATGGTTTGGGTCCTCGGTATTACAGCGTGATTAGGTCAATGCATCGAGGTTGATCAGAACTAGTCTTTTTTCTTGTTGAATTCCTTCCTCATCAAAATATATATTTTTACCCTCACTTTGGTTTACCACTTAGAGGGCCCTTTAACTTCACACCTTATACTAGAGAGATCAATGCAACAATTTCACAGCGAATCCTTCCTATTAATGAGAGGCCAAATATATACCTTGCTTGTGATAGCTGCATTTGTGATCATGTAATGGATGGGATTATTGACCGCCAGAAAATGTATCTTTGTTGTACCCCTTAACATGTTCATCATGTGCTAGGATCTTGGTGTCTGTCTTAAGTCCTTCTTTCTCTGATTTTTTTCTTGATCGATATAATAAAATTGGTTCTAAGTTCTTATATCTTGTATTTGATAAAAGTCCTCGAGAAAATTTCAAACATAACTAAATCTATTTATTGATTTTGTAATTCCATACAGAGATCCAAGTCACAAGATGTAAAGGACAATGCTTATCTTGTTATTATTTAGCAAAAGTAAGGTTACAAAAGTTTAGTAAGATAGAACTTGGATTTGTAGTTACATGGGCTATGGCACAATTTAGTTTGAGTAACAAAAAGAGGAGAATCCTGATAAAAAAAGATGAGGAAGCTGAGAAGTAAGGAGTTCCAAATCTTCCCAAGAGGCATCTTCAATGGGATAGCCCTTCCACTGGACTAAAACCTCCCAAATTTTTTGATGTCGTAGCTTCCGCTCCTTCATGTCTAAAATTTGCTCTAGCTCCATCTAGAATTCTTCTTGTGTGATAAGAATAGTATCTTCATCATTTAGGATATGAAGGGGATCCGCAACATATCTTTTTAGCAAGCTAACATGAAAAACATTGTGCACATGCAAGTGAGGGGGTAAATCAAGTTCATAATATTGGTCCCCTATACTTCTCAGAATCTCAAACGGTCCCCAATATCTATACGCTGAGGGCCAGCTTTTTGAAATGGGGCCTCTAAACCCAAACCAATGGGCCTACCCTCACAAAATGTTCGTAAAGAGGTACGCACACTACTTGGGGCACCACCTTCTTTTGGGAGCGGAGAAGGAAACCAAATCAAAAAAATAACACTTGCACTCACCCACTCAAGCAACACACTTTGAAAACCCCCTTACTCTATATACACTTTGGACACTTGAACACCATCAACGATTATGCAACCCAATGCCGTGCATCAAAATGAAATATGCAATTTGTGGAATAGCATTCACCTTCTCCCCATAAGAATACCCATAATACATCCAAACTCTTTCTCTCTCAAGCACTCATCAAAAAAAATCATGCGCGCAAGACTTGCCTCTCAAACACACAAGAGAATCACTTACATCAAACTAACACACTTTGCATAGAGAGCGCATCTCCATCTATGCAATGCCGTGACACAAATAAAATCACCATGAGAGGTAGCCACATGCATATGTAATGAAGCAAAAGAGATTTGGAGTGAGAAATTTCTTTAGACCAATTGAATAAGTGTGGAGAAACAAACCAATGGTAAATTGAGAATAAAACAATTACTTGATTTCTCGCACACCTTTTAAGGGGAGGACAGACGCTGGCTAACCATCACGAATTGCGACACTTGAAAGGTTTTGAAGATGATTTCATGATCATTAACATAACCATGAGAGAGATCATGATGTATTTACAAGTTATTGAGGTGCTACAAATGATTTATTGGGTTGATGGAGTAAGAGATTGTAGAATGGAAAGAGTGGAGAATAGAGTTGCACTTCCTCCAAAGAGGAGGGTTAGGAGGGAGGATGTGAAAGAGGGAGAGTTGGGTTTTTCTCTACTTTTGATCAAGAAACAACATGAAGTTGAAAATATAGGTGTGTGTGTGTCCTTGAGTCTCTCCAATGGGGGCTATTTATAGTTGTGTAGGAGTGGGATTATGCTACACTTAATTAGAGTAAGTGATTAGACCTAATTAAGTGTCCTTTGACCACTCATTGAATATTGGACATAAAAGGGACTATTTATTCACCAAAAATATCATTTTAGACCGTGAAGGCTCCATAGGGGTGCATAATGTAGGTGGGCCCCACCATGATGCCCTACGGGTGGCTCCTGCGGGGTATCTCAACTTGTCTGTCTTGGCATTTAGAAAGCATCTTTAGGTTGGTCCCATCACATGCAAGTGAATTTGAACACTCATTTCTCTTCTAGAAGATGAGTAAGGAAAAAATAAGATCTCACCCTCTTGATTTACAGTTCCCTTTTGCTGCGAATCTGACAGGTGTACACTATTTTGACCATAACTTTTTACCTGTAGCTCGGAATGACATGCTTCAAAAGGCAAAATTGACCTTCTCAAAATGTTTGATATGAATTTGGACTATTCTTCACACCCTTGTACCAAGGAATTCGGTTTGGGAGGTCCACACTAGGCTAGGGAACCTTTTGCTTCCAAGTCTTCTTGTATGGGCCCTTTGCTTGTATGCATCCAAGGGGAATCATGCTTTTTCAAAAGGCTATGATGCTTAAACAAATAGAGGAGGGCCCAATATTATTTGCTTGTGAAAAGAATATACAATTGGAGTCTTTTTGAAAGGAGAGAAACTATATGTATATTCGTAAGAGATATTGGGCCACCTATGTAGGGGACATAGAAGACTTGTAGAGAGGGACCATAATCTTTGGTAAAGACAAGTGGAGAGTTGATTTCCATGGGAATTTATCTATATGGAGTGGAAGATGGATATATTATTTTTCCTACTACTAATTCACAAGAGGTAATAATGTTTGGGGGTATATAGTTGGTTATTGTATGCTTACTTTTATTTACAAAGCAAAAAGAAAAGGGTGGTAATATAAATATATGACTAAGGTGACATTCTTGGGAAGAGTACAATGTATGTGTCGCCACAAAGGTTAAACGAAGAGAGGGAATTTACTCTAGATAACTTAATAGCGTAGAAAAATATATACACATATGAGGAAGAGGACGTTGAGTAGGTTGAGAAATGTTGCAAAAAGATGGTTACCATTTTATGCCACTCATATTAGCCCTCCCCCAAGCCTAAAGATATTCATATCTTTAGGAGGACGATGTTGCTTTTTTTCTTTTTTCTTTTTTTTCTCTTTTTTTTGTCATTTTTCCTTTTCTATTTTTTTAAATTTTTTTTTTTCAATAGGAGGGGTGTCATGCACTCTTTTACTCCATTGGACCTGCTTTTCATTACCTCAATCCCATAAATCGGAGATGGGAGGGTTGCCTTGGGTATGTTCAGATTCCAAGGCTGGTTCTTCTTTGCACATCAAAGCTTTAAAAATAGGTGGAGCATTTGCCAAGCCGAAGGGAGCCATGCCAATTTGGAGTTTAGACGATGTAGGCAGATGACTGCTTATCAACGGATTGATACGTTGAAAGTAGGGCTTTAATCTCCATCCATTGACTCTAGTCTTGTGGAGTTTTCCTGATAAATCTGCTAATCTGTAACTACCATTCCCAAACTTTGTTTTTATCATGAAAGGTCCCTCCCATCTTTGCAAAAACTTTTTGTCAAGTCGAGTATCAAGTCGGTTATCATAGCGAAGAAACAACATACCTTCCTTCAATCCTTTCCCCTTGAGCTTCTTGTTGATTTTATCCCTTTGGCTTGTCGCTTTGGTGATGTAGTGATCAATGGACTCTTCTCTATCTAGCTCAAGCCATTGGAGATCTAAGATTCTTTCATGTAGAATCTCTTTTGGTTTTTTTTCCACTCTTGCAAGAACGCGTAAGCTTGAGAGCTCTACCTCAATGGGGAGAAGTGCCTCCTGTCCATAAACTAGATGAAAAGGGGTGAATTGGGTAGATACCTTGACAGATGTCCTATACGCCCAAAGAGCAGCCGTCAAATGGCGATCCCAATCATTAGGCCGGTCCACAACCTGCTTAGAAATGACCAATCCATTGCATTGAGGATAGTAGGGTGTGGAATGCAGGTGTTTCACTTTTAACCTCCTCAAGAGATCATTCAGAAGGTCAGCCCTAAAACCCGGGCCTCGATCTGATAAGATTTCTAGGGGTGTTCGAAACCTACTACAAATATGATCAAAAATAAACTTTGATACCTCTTCAGCTGTGATTCGGGTTGTGCTTGTTGCTTTCGCCCATCGTGTCATGTAGTCAACACCCATGATGATGAAAACCTTCCCTGTAGAAGTACGGGGTAGGGGACCTATTGCATCCACACCCCACTTTTCAGAAGGGCCATAAGATATTATTGGGACTCGAGGTTCATATGTTAGTCGTCTATCCCCAGCAATTTGGCACGGCTTACATGCCTTACACCAATATTGGACATCATGATGTAAGCTCGGCCAAATAAACCCTGCTTGTAAAATCTTCCTACTTGTAATATCTTGAGAAAAGTGACCACCACAGACATCATCATGACATGAAAGAAGAATTTTCTCTATCTCTTGCACACCTGGTACTCTCCTCAAGACCAAATCTTTCCCTTTGTGATATAAATCATCCCCGATCAACTGGTAAGGTGTGGCCTTCTTAACTAGTCTATGTCTTTGCACCTTGTCTAAGTGTTTGGGACACTCACCTGCTTGTAGAAAGAAGATAATGTCTTTTAGCTCCTCTTGACCTTGATATTTGGGTTCATATAGTTTCACACCTCCTACCGCCATTTGAAGCTTTTCATTTGCGAGTAAGTCTGCTTCCTTGTTATGAGTTCTCACAATGTGTTGTACCTGTGTTGCTTTAAAACCCTTCATCAAAGCTCTTACACTACTAAGCCACTCAAACAATGTACGATTCTTGCACCTCCAAGTCCCTTGGATTTGCCTGACCACTAGCAAAGAATCACCTTTTATAATAAGTCTTTGTATGCCTAATTCTTTGCATTCTTCTAACCCAAGGGTTAGAGCAGCATACTCAGCCTCATTGTTAGAGTGAGCACCGGGTAGAGTGATACCTTTTCTAACCATTACCTCCTTTTGTGGGTTCAAAATGATGATTCCCCCTGCTGCTTTGTCTTGCTGGCGTTGATAAGCTCCGTTAAAGCATAGAGTATGGGCATTGTCAATCTCCTTCACTTTGAACTGTTTTGAGCCTTCCTCTCTTTGTAGTCGTGATCCTTCCCTTTCTCTCACTTTGTAGGTGAGAATGTCTGCAAGTCCTGCTCTTGTGCTATCTTCTACAAGGAAAGTGTATTCAAATTCTTGGAGTTCAAGCACCCACTTTGCTATTCTAGATGAGAGGCTCATGTGTTGTACTACATATGGTAGATTGTGCTCTAAGGTGAGAAAAACAAATGGCACAGGGAGAAGATACGATCGAAACTTCCTTACCGCAAACAAGATTGCAAAGACCACTTTCTCCATTTCAGTGTATCCCTTCTCAGCTGGAGTCATCACCTTGCTTGCAAAATAGATTGGCCTCATGTATGATGTTTTAGGATCTTTTTGCATCAAAACAACACCAATTGCTTCGAAACCTACACTTGGAGTGACATAGTAAGTCTCCTTTGGATCTGGTGGCATTAGGATTGGGAGAGAGCTAAGAATGCCCTTCACTTCCTCAAAACATTTTGCATGTTCCCTCCCCCATTCAAATGTAGATTGGCTTGCCAACCTATGCAAAGGGGCGATGGCTTCTGCTAGGAGATGGATGAAGCGAGACATGTACCTCACTTTGTGGTTGAAGGTCATTAGCTCCTTTGTTGTTGTTGGTGGAGATAATGACAAAAGGACCTCTACTTTAGAGGGATCCACTTGAATTCCTTGTGAAGAAACCACATGGCCTAGCAAAACCACCTGAGATTCACCAATATGACACTTCTCTGGGTTGAGTTGTCCCCCAAATTGATGGAGCCTCTTAAGCCCCTCTTCAACCTTTTGGCAATGAAGTGATCTACAACTATAAATACAGAAATCATCCATAAAGACTCTTATAGATTTTCCAAAGAATGGCTGAAATACAAATATTGTGAATCTCATGAAGGTGCTAGGAGCAAAACATCCCCAAGGTGTGATGAAGGTGGTTTTTGGTTGTTCCTTTTCTGCTATTCTAATTTGAAAATATCCTGAATACCCATCACACACAGTGTAGCATTCGTGACCTGCTACTTCATTCAAAATTTCATCTTGGAAAGGGAGAGGGAAGTGGTCCCTCTTTGTCGCAGCGTTGAGGGGTTTGTAATCCACGCAGACCCTCCACTTACCATTCTTCTTGGGAGTGACTACAATAGGTGATACCCATTCGGATTTGGATACTGGATAGATGAAGCCAGCCTTCAAGAGTCGATTCACTTCCTGTAGGAGAGCCTTTTGTTGCACAGATCCCAGTCGCCTTAACTTTTGAGCCACGGGTTTGGTCCCTGGCTTCAATTCAATTTGATGCTCTATTACATCCACACCTCTTATTTGTGAGTAGTCAGTGATAAACAAATTGGGATACCTCCTTAACATATTGATGTAGGACCTCTTCTCCTCACAAGTAAGATCTTTTGCAAGCATCTTCTCAAATCCTTCTTCAAGGTGGTGGCATCTTTCATCCCCTCGTGTGTGATTGTTTGTTGGCTTTTCTTCTACTGGAACATCTTGAGTGTTGGCGTTGAATATGATTCCCATTACCTCCAAAGAAGACTCATCTTCACTGGTTGATGCACTGGTTGATGCTTCCTCATCACTTGAGTAAGGAATCTCCTCCTCGCTCTCTTCATCTGCCGTGGTTTCATAGTTGATATCTAGTTGCTTTCCTTCTCGCCAATCATACACCACCGGTTGACCCTTCTTAAGAATCAAACGACCACTTCCCCATTTTTTATCTGCATTCATAGGAATGAGCCAAGGCCTCCCTAGGATGATGGGATAGCCCTCCCCCTTAGCTGGCATGACATACATATCCACTCGTGCATCTATGTTACATACAGAGACTTTTACATTTTCAATGATCCCCAAACACTTCACACTTGAGTTGTTGGCTAGCCTAGCTTGACAATTAGAGGACTTTGTAATTTCAAGCGCTAACCTATTAATTGATTTTTCCGTGATCACACACATTTGAGCTCCACCATCAACATATACATTAGACACCTTTTTACCCCTTATGTAAGCATCCACAATGGGTTCCACATCTTTTTGTAGCTTTGAGGCCACAACCTTAATGGAAAGATTTGCTTTCTTTTTTGGAATTCTTGTATTTACCAACTTTGGCCATTGCCTTCTTACTTTGGCTGATAGGGGTAGAAGTTGAGGCCATGAAATGTTTGGCTTTTGGGTTTGTAAATCCTCCAGGATGTTGTAGGGCTCTAGCTCCTTTCCCAATGGGAAGTCGTTGATACCAATTTCCCTTCGCCTTGATCTTTTCTTCCTGCTACTTTTAGCTTCTTCCATCTTTGACTTCTTCTTCTTGTCCCTTCTGGCTGAATTTGTTCCTTCACTTCTCATGTCTTCATCCTTATCATGTGCTCTTGTGTGTTTTTCTGCCGGCATAACATCAAAGTTTAGAGTATGCTCATCTATTACCTCTTCTAGCTTGATGATGTTGACTCCTCTTTCTTCCTCCTCGTGTGGGACGGGAGGTATATTTGTTGGTGGTGGTGGTCGTCGAAGGATTTGTGGGCCTTGAGCTTGTTCTTGTTGCACAGTGAGAGGAGGCGGTCTAGGGGGATATATGTCTCCCGGAAGTCGCCTTGGATGTGGACAATTGTACATGCCATGGCCCATTTCATTGCAATTCCAACATCGCAAATCTTGAGCTTGTCTTCGTTGATTGCGATTCCCTTCTCTTGGTTGTCGTTGTTGAGGTAGGCCTTGTACTAGATTCAGAGTGCGGTTCTCAAGCTGTTGAGTTAGCCTTTGTAAAACCTCTTGTTGAGAGTTATCTCCTATTTGTGAAGATTGTGCAAGAGGGGCCCTAATTGGTGCTTCCATGGTTTGTGAAGACTCCCTCTCACTCACTTCATTCAAACCCCTTGCTCTATGTGCTTGGAAGTGTAGTTTTCTAAACTTGATGATGGCTACCTCACGTGCTTCTTCGAAGGTGGATGGGAATTTTAGCTCTACTTTAGCCTTTAAAAGTGGATACAAGCCAACCATGAATCTCTCTCTTTTTAGAAAGTTAGGTGCACCACCATGATTTTCTAATGTAGCCTCCCACCTACCCCATAGATTGACAAAGGTTGCTTCATAAGAGGGATAGTCTTCAAGTGATACCTACTTATGCCCAATAAGACATTTCCATAGTCCTTCAGAAGTATCACCTTGACCGAACTTGGAGAGGAAGCTTGGTCGCAGTCTCTCCCAATTGGACTTGATTTGGGGTTGCAAGGTCTCATACCATGCTTTAGCTTCTGCTTTTAGAACCAGTGGGAAGGCTCGTAGCTTTAGTTCCTCTTCATCTCTCCCGGATATGAGATGTGCCATCTCCAAGTTGTCAAGAAACTCTTGCGCATCTTCCCCACTTCTTGCATAGAACGTGGGAAAAGAACTTGACATTTTGTTTAGACTTTTTTAAATCTCTTTTTTTAAAGAAACTTTTCTCTTACGGGCCGCACAAGATTATTGACACTATAAATCTGATTACATTAAAATGAAGATGTACACATCCATTGTTAATTCGTACTTTATCATAGGTAGAATAAATGGATTAATTGAAGCATTGATTTCATTGAGACGAGTGGATCCAAATATCCTCCTTATGATAGACTGAAACCTAAACTTAGTTGCAATGATTATATGAATGGATTGCCGAGCAATGGGCCTAAAAGGTTCATTGTTTTGATCGTGATTCATGTGCTACTCCTCGTTGTTGGTTTGAAGACCTCGTTCCTTCATACGGCCCTTGAGCACCCCTTCACCACTCCTTGTTCCTGCCTTTAAAGCAAAATGAAAACGTGAACATTAAAAGAAGTTTCATAATTGATGATTGGAAGTATAATTGGATTGGGTGATGCCAGTATTTCTCTAAGTCTTTCTGCACCAAACATAAAAACAATACGTTGCTGAAAAAAGACTTTTCTATCTATGTGAACATTTACTCTAATGTGTTGTGCAAAATGAAATGGATAGATGGGAACTCCATTGTTCATCACTAAAGAATTTGAAGGTAACTTGGAAATATGTTCCTCAGTGGGGGCACCACTTTATGAGGGCGAGCTTTTTGAAATGGGACCTCTAAACCCAAACCAATGGGCCTACCCTCACAAAATGTTCGAAAAGAGGTACGCACACTACTTGGGGCACCACCTTCTTTTGGGAGCGGAGAAGGAAACCAAATCAAAAAAATAACACTTGCACTCACCCACTCAAGCAACACACTTTGAAAACCCCCTTACTCTATATACACTTTGGACACTTGAACACCATCAACGATTATGCAACCCAATGCCGTGCATCAAAATGAAATATGCAATTTGTGGAATAGCATTCACCTTCTCCCCATAAGAATACCCATAATACATCCAAACTCTTTCTCTCTCAAGCACTCATCAAAAAAAATCATGCGCGCAAGACTTGCCTCTCAAACACACAAGAGAATCACTTACATCAAACTAACACACTTTGCATAGAGAGCGCATCTCCATCTATGCAATGCCGTGACACAAATAAAATCACCATGAGAGGTAGCCACATGCATATGTAATGAAGCAAAAGAGAGTTGGAGTGAGAAATTTCTTTAGACCAATTGAATAAGTGTGGAGAAACAAACCAATGGTAAATTGAGAATAGAACACTTACTTGATTTCTCGCACACCTTTTAAGGGGAGGACAGAGGCTAGCTAACCATCACGAATTGCGACACTTGAAAGTTTTTGAAGATGATTTCATGATCATTAACATAACCATGAGAGAGATCATGATGTATTTACAAGTTATTGAGGTGCTACAAATGATTTATTGGGTTGATGGAGTAAGAGATTGTAGAATGGAAAGAGTGGAGAATAGAGTTGCACTTCCTCCAAGAGGAGGGTTAGGAGGGAGGATGTGAAAGAGGGAGAGTTGGGTTTTTCTCTACTTTTGATCAAGAAACAACATGAAGTTGAAAATATAGGTGTGTGTGTGTCCTTGAGTCTCTCCAATGGGGGCTATTTATAGTTGTGTAGGAGTGGGATTATGCTACACTTAATTAGAGTAAGTGATTAGACCTAATTAAGTGTCCTTTGACCACTCATTGAATATTGGACATAAAAGGGACTATTTATTCACCAAAAATATCATTTTAGACCGTGAAGGCTCCATAGGGGTGCATAATGTAGGTGGGCCCCACCATGATGCCCTACGGGTGGCTCCTGCGGGGTATCTCAACTTGTCTGTCTTGGCATTTAGAAAGCATCTTTAGGTTGGTCCCATCACATGCAAGTGACTTTGAACACTCATTGCTCTTCTAGAAGATGAGTAGGGGAAAAATAAGATCTCACCCTCTTGATTTACAGTTCCCTTTTGCTGCGAATCTGACAGATGTACACTATTTTGACCATAACTTTTTACCTGTAGCTCGGAATGACATGCTTCAAAAGGCAAAATTGACCTTCTCAACATGTTTGATATGAATTTGGACTATTCTTCACGCCCATGCACCAAGGAATTCTGTTTGGGAGGTCCACACTAGGCTAGGGAACCTTTTGCTTCCAAGTCTTCTTGTATGGGCCCTTTGCTTATATGCATCCAAGGGGAATCATGCTTTTTCAAAAGGCTATGATGCTTAAACAAATAGAGGAGGGCCCAATATTATTTGCTTGTGAAAAGAATATACAATTGGAGTCTTTTTGAAAGGAGAGAAACTATATGTATATTCTTAAGAGATATTGGTTCACCTATGTAGGGGACATAGAAGACTTGTAGAGAGGGACCATAATCTTTGGTAAAGACAAGTGGAGAGTTGATTTCCATGGGAATTTATCTATATGGAGTGGAAGATGGATATATTATTTTTCCTACTACTAATTCACAAGAGGTAAGAAAGTTTGGGGGTATATAGTTGGTTATTGTATGCTTACTTTTATTTACAAAGCAAAAAGAAAAGGGTGGTAATATAAATATATGACTAAGGTGACATTCTTGGGAAGAGTACAATGTATGTGTCGCCACAAAGGTTCAACGAAGAGAGGGAATTTACTCTAGATAACTTAATAGCGTAGAAAAATATATACACATATGAGGAAGAGGACATTGAGTAGGTTGAGAAATGTTGCAAAAAGATGGTTACCATTTTATGCCACTCAACGCTAACTTCTTGTATTTGCCCAATTTGAGTGAACTCCTCTTTGGCTTGACCCTAAGGAAAACTCTATCTCCTGCCTTAAAAATCTGGGGAGATATATGTAAATTAGCATAACTATTTTGCATGTCGGTTATCTCTTAAGATTCTCCCTTATTATTTTGATTTGGTGATCCATTTCTTTAAGTGTATTCTTTGTGCAGGCACGGGGAGACTTGGGTCGGCTATTCTGAGAGGAATGATACAGTCTTGTCCATAAAGAGCTTTGAATGGGGACATTCGTAGGGTTCTATGGTAGGAAGAATTATAAGAAAATTCCACTAAGGGTAAATATTTTATCCAAAGATGAGGTTGTTGACTGCAATATGATCTCAACATATCTTCTATGACTTGATTAACTCTTTCAGTTTGTCCATCTTTCTTCGGATGACAGGTTGAACTTAGGTTTAATTGACTGCCTAAGGATTGAAAAATGGCCTTTCAAAACTTAGAGGTAAACATGGAATCACGATCACTGATTATCCTAGTAGGTATTCCCTAAAGTCTGATAATTTCTTTTACAAAAAATTGAGAAATATCTGCTGCAGAGGCAATGGTTTTGACTGGGACAAGGTGAGCTACATTGGTGAGTTTATCCACCACCACAAAAATTGAATCAAAATTCCCAATAGTCTTGGGTAACCCTGTTACAAAATCGATACTCATGCACTCCCACTTCATTGCAGGTATATCGAATGGTTGTAGCTTCCCAAGAATCTTAACTCTTTTAGCCTTCACCTTTTGGCATACCAAGCACTTCTTAGCATACCCTAAGGTATCCTTTTTCATCTTAGGCCAGTAGAAATTTTCTTTAAGAGAAGCAAACATTTTGTGATAACCTTGGTGAGCTACAAGGGGAGCTTCATGAGCTTCCTTTAGAATTTGCATCCTTAAGCATGTAGGTATGCACAATTGATTCCTTAAGAATAAGAGTCCATCTTAAATAGAGTGTTCTTCGAAATATCTTTTCTAAACTTGAGCTTGGATTTCTTGGATCAACGGACCAAATTGCTCATCGGTTTGGAGGGCATTTTGCACTTTCTTGGGTAGAGTTGAATGGACTAGTGTAATGGCAAGGGCCATTATGCAGCAGCTCAGTGCATCTACAGCTTGATTTTCCTTGCCTGGTCTAAATTTGATCTCATAAGTGAACTCTTGTAGGAATTCAACCGGTCACTTTTGTCGCATATTGAGACCTGGCTGGGTGAAAATCCATTTGAGATTTTTTGTGGTTAGTAACAAGCTCAAACATTTGACCTAGAAGATAGTGTCTCCACTTTTTGAGGGCATGAACCACAAATAGTAGTTCGAGGTCATGGTTGGGATAATTATTCTCATGAATTTGGAGTTGTTGTGATTCATAGGCTATGGTATGGACTTCTTGGTGTAGGATTCCACCTATAGCTTGTATGCCAGCATCCACTATCACCTCAAAGGTTTTTTGAAAATCTAGAAGTTTGAGAACAGGTTCACTGGCCAAGATCTCTTTTAATTTGTTGAAGGATCTATCTCTCTTGTCAGACCAGATAAAGGGTTCCTCTTGCTTATTGAGTTCAGTGAGAGGGCCTTCTATGAGTGCATAGTTTTTTATAAATGCTCTACACCATCCTGTGAGGCTAAGGAATCCCCGTACATCTGAAACAGTCTTGGGAATGGGCCACTCAACTATAGCTTCCACCTTAGTTGGTTCGGGAGAAAGACCATCCTTTGAAACTATGTATCCCAAGTAAGAAACCTTCTCTACAAAAAAGAGCATTTGCTCCGCTTGGCGTAGACTTGGGCTTTTTAGAGAATCTCCAAGACATGGCGTACATGCCGTTCGTGATCTTCTCTAGTCTTTGATATATAAGGATGTCATCAAATAACACTAGAACAAAATCATCTAACTTTGTCCTAAGGAGGGCAGTCATGAGACGGTTAAATGTGGCAGGGGAATTAATTAGGTCAAAAGGCATGACGGTGAACTTATAATGCCCAAACCTTGTGTTGAAAGCTGTTTTTGGAATATCGTCCGTTTTTAATCCCAACTTGGTAATAGCTTGACTTGAGATCAACCTTGGTGAAAATTTTGGAACCACCGAGTCGATCAAGTAGCTCATCTATGCGAGGCAACGATACTTGTTCTTGATAGTGCACTGATTTAGGCCTCGAAAACCTATGCAAAGTATGAACGTTCCATATTTCTTCTTTTGGAAGAGTACAAGAGCACCCCATGGAGAGACATTTGGTTTGATGAAACCTTGTTTCAAAAGCTGAGTCAATTGATTCTTCAGTTCTATGGATTCGAAAGGTGACATCTTGTACGGAGTCCTTGCTATTGGTTGGGACCCAGGAATGAGCTCGATCTTGTGCACTAATTCCCTAGGCAGTGGAAGAGTTGTCAACTCCTCCGGAAAAATATCTTAATATTATTTTAGCCATTCATGCTCTGATTTTTCTGATTAGGTCTCTGGTTTATTGAGCCTTATAACATAAATTGATAGTCATTTCTTTAACCCCTTAACCAAAGAACTGGCTTTGACCACCTTCAGGGGAGCATTCCCTGTTCTGTCTTGTACTAATACTTGTTCACCCTTTGTGTTTGAAAAAGAGATGCTTCCTTCACTGCAATGGATGCTCGCTTTATTTTTTCTCAGCCAATTCATCCCTAGGATTCCTTCAAATCGGCCCATCTATAGGATTCTAAATCGTTGTTTTCTTAATTATTTTTTTTTCTTTTTTCCTCGGGGAATAATTACTGATATAGGCTTGCACTTCTTTAGTAATTTCTAGACATCCAATCCTTCCATCTCTTGCTTTGATAGTATGGACTTTAAAGCCCTAAGGTTACCAGTCACAAAAAATACAAGTCTGTGGACTCGAGAAGAAAGTGACTCGCGAGCACATATAGCCTCACCAACTTGTTTCCATAGTTGCTTCTTCCATTTTTTTTTGGACAATCTCCAGTACTTCCTCTTCTTGAGAGGTCCATGTCACCTGAAATTTTTCATGTAATTTGAGAAGTTATTTTTCATTATCTCACTCTTTTCTACAAGAGTCACTTAAAACCTTTATCTATCCAAGGACAAAAACCGTGCTCTAATACCGGTCAAACTTACCAATCGAAGTCATCAGACTAACTTGGAACTCAACCTTCCAGGGTCAACTGGTGGGAGTCCTCTAATTCTTTCTTGTTTCAAGGTCATTAACTCTTTTTCCCCGGTTATGGCCGGGCACAACCGTCAATGTGTTCCCCTAAGGTGAGTGTATTATAATTTACACGAATTTCTCAATCCCCAGTTGTTCCCCGCTCCATAGATCGGCATCCCCTTTGCCCCGCTCTTGAGTTTACCTGTAGGACAACATAAAATGGGGTTCAACTTTTCGACCAACAATTAACCCTCTGAAATCTGCCCACCTATTGAACCGTTTGATAAATGCCCCTTCTCAAGGTAATACTATGATAGTACAAAAAAGTATTAAGACATATTTAGGAATTTTGGGAAAAATGCATGATTTTGGGACAATTTTTGTGAACCAAGTTCTTGAGTAGTGGTGGTTGCATTCTGCTAGGTTGCAACATTTTCAACCATTGGTGTCAAGTTCTAGAGAAAAATTTGCATTGTGCTAGGTTACATAACTGTCAACCATTGGTGTCAACACTGTTAGGCTGCATTATTGTCAAGAGTTGGGTGTCTAGTTCTGATTGTAGAAGTTGCATTGTGCTAGGAAATCAGGAATATACAGAGAACTTGAAAAATGTTGATGTTTAGATGGGGATCAAGAGTATACAAAGGAATGGGAAACATCAATTCTTGAATTGTAAAAAGAACAACTTCGCCTTATTCCTGAAGCAAAAATAGAATCTGAAGAAACTTGGAGGGCCTTAGATGGTTAAGTGTAGGGGCTTGAGTTTTAGTAAAGCTAAAACATTGAAACATGAGTTTTCTAGAACACTCATTACAAGAGCAAACAACCCAAAACCCAAATGCAGAGGTAGCAGACACTTCTATGTATGAAAGAGGGTACTTTCTTTGACATTTCCCATATAGTGATCAACATTAGGAGCTTCTAGGGAGAAACCATATACCAGCAATGTGCATTGGAGATCAACGGGACACTAGCATGACATTTTTCCATATAGCGATCCAACATTAGGAGCTTCTACGGAGAAACCATATACTAGCAATGTGCATTGGAGATCAAGGGGCCACTAGTTTGCCATCAACTTTGAGGTTAGTTGCCCCAATAAGACGATGTTAGGTGTGTGGTTCCTCCCAAAAACACACAAAAGCTCGTGGTATTGTGTTATGTCACAGTATGGGAAATAATATGAGAATTTGTTCAAAACTTTATATGAGCATCACTAGAAGTCTAGGAGCACTTACGATTATAATGAAAGAATCAAAGTTGATGATAAGCCAAAGGACTTTCCTTGTACTATTTGTGAGGATTATACCAAAAAGTGTCAATTGCACCTAGATAGGTATGTGATGCACCCACGCAAAACCTCATGATGTTGAGGTATGGCACAAAATAGGACGTAATATAAAAATTTGCTGAAAATTTCTTGTGAACATGAGTAGAAACTTACCAATGCCGCTCTTGCATCCTAAAACTGAATTAATCTAATCAACGTTCTCAAAGGCAACCAGGCTCAAACTGTAGTTCGCGGCACAGACAACAAGTTTTTGAAGGCAACAAGGCTCGAGCTATAGTTTGATCAAGCATGAGGAAACTTGGAGGAACTAAATACACTAACTAAGGGTGGCTTCATAAATGGGCATTGGCATTCTCAAATGATTGCATCCTTCCAATAGAAGGCACAACTTTGCCGGACATTCCTCAAATAGCTTCACAAACCAAGCGAACTTAACTCGGAGAAAAAATTGTGGAGATGCTTGGACGGCATCGAGGGCATCTCCCCCATCACCCATCCTCTGCAGCCTATGGACATCCAAAAAGCCAAACGGACTTTCCTTGTACCTTTTTGAAGATTATACCAACAAATGCATCTTGCTAGGTATGTGACGCACCCATGCAAAAGATCATGATGTTGACGTATGGCACAAAATAGGACGTAATATAAAAATTTACCAAAAAATTATTGTGAATATTCTGTAAAACTTACAATTGCCACTCTCACATCCTAAAATTGAACTAATCTAATTAAAGTTGATGTGCTATAAACCACAGGAAACAATTTCTCAAAGGCAACCAGGCTAGAGCTGTAGTTCGAGGCACAGACAACAAGTTTTTGAAGGCAACAAGGATCGAGTATAGTTTGATCAAGCACAAGAAAACATGGAGGAACCACGTACATCAACTAAGGGTGGCTTCACTAATGGGCACTGACATTCTGGACAATGATTGCATCCTTCCAATAGAAGGGCACAACTTTTCCGAACATTCCTCAAATAGCTTCATGAACCAAGCGCACTTAACTCGGACAAAAAATTGTGGAAATGCTTGGACAACATCGAGGGCATCTCCCCCACCACCCATCCTCTACAGCCTATGGAAATCAATTGGCAAGTGGAACAATGAAAGGTGTGGCGGACGTTTATGAACAACGTGAAGCCACCCTTATCTCGTCATAGTTGATAGCAAGGTTAGGCGCATTCGTCAAATTTGAATTCAAACGTTAGTTTTAAAATTCAAAACTAGCAATGGAGAATTGAAGACATGTCAGCCATGCCTATCGTGTTGTAAGCCTGCCATGAACGTTGTGAGCTCGCCATGCCCTGTCGCAAAATTGTGTCGCGACTCCTGCACAAACTATGGAACGAGCCTACACAAATTGTGGCATGATGTTCTGTACTTTGAACTCTCCATGTGAGTCAGAGAGAGAGAGAGAGAGAGAGAGAGAGAGAGAGAGAGAGAGAGAGAGAGAGAGAGAGAGAGAGAGAGAGAGAGAGAGAGAGAGAGAGAGAGAGAGAGCTAGATAGTGATCGATTACCTAGGACAACTCCCCCCTAGCGATGTGGCCATTATCCATAATGAATTTACTCCCCAAGCCCATTTTATGACTTGGTCATTAAAAGCTTTGAGCAAGTTTTTTTGTTTGAGCACCATTGCTCAAACTGCGCATCAAGTGTTCCTAGTGCGTAGATCCCTTGTATGCACAACGTTTGGCACTAGCTTTCGTGGTAAAGTGCTTTCCCAGATAGGGATACATGCTTCCATTGGCTCAAATGACCCAAAGGCCATAGCGCACTCCCTCTTGACTGGGGAGTTGCCTTACGCGCAAAATAGGCGCCAGGAAATGGTAAAAAAATTTATGAACTCCTCAGATACATGATGTAAAATCACCGTTTTGGAAGTAATAAAAAATATTTGAAATTTTCTCTCTATCTTGCAAATTCTTTTGAATGTGATTTGTCAATCTTGAAAATTGTTTCAATTGGTGATATGAAAATTGTTTTGATAAGTGACTTTGTAATTTCAAGTTCTGTATGTAGTTTCAGTCAATTTCAATAAATTTAGGTATTTTATGTTCCCTAGGGGGTAGATAAGCCTACCAAGGGCCAAAAAAAGCCTGGCCACAAGGGCGCGCAAATGGCCCATCCATCAGTTTTGGATGGTCCATTTGCGCGCCCTTGTGGCCAGCTTTATTTTGCCCCTTTTAGGCTTATCTACCCCCTAGGATACTTACAAAGCACAAATTTATTGAAATGAATTGGTTTTTCATCATTAATTTAGATGCACCCTTTCTATGGCAATTCCAGCATATGTTCACACTCAAGGACACTAGAAAAGGTGGAATCAATTATGAAATGAAGTTTCCAGCACACTATCACCTGCTTTAGCTCTACCTAGTACACCCCTGCACCAAAAAGTCCAATTACATTGGACATTTGAAAAATCCAAATTAATGTTGCATAGACATTTGGTTTCACAATATGTTTTTTTTTTTTATACCCTATAGGGAATTCAAAGCTTGAAATGGCCAAAAAAGGGTGTCCACAAGGATCCATGTAAAATAATGTTGCAAAACCAATAGGTTTTAGTAAAGTTGTGCTTTTTAAGTACCCTTGGGGGTAGATAAGCCTACAAGGGGCCAAAAAAAGCCTGGCCACAAGGGCGCGCAAATGGCCCATCCAAAACTGATGGATGGGCCATTTGCGCGCCCTTGTGGCCAGGCTTTTTATTGCCCCTTATAGGCTTATCTATCCCCAAGGGTGCTTAAAAAGCACAAATTTACTGAAATTACATACAAAACTTGAAATTACAAAGTCATTTCATTACAAAGATAGTAGACACAGTAGACACAATTGTTGATCATATTGTCATTGGAAAGTTCAATCATTACAAAGACAAGGGTGTGCAATACAAAAAGAGGGGTAACTTGGGCTAATGCTCGAAGTCTCGTCGCAGTCGACGTGCAAGCTACATATCTTTTGGTTGTATTGTCACTTGCTTTGCATGTATGGTGCATAGGTTGGTATCTTCTAACACCAAAATGATGTGGGCCTCTGCAGCTTCTTGAATAGCCTCTACCTCTATTGCTTGCATTGTATACTGATTTCCATAGCTTTGAAGCACCTCCTTCACAGTGCGAGCAAAGGGGGTGCGTCGAATCAAAAGCTTCGTCGTCTTCTGGTAGTGGCGGATTTCTGCAAATGCCCTTGCTATTTTTCGGCGCCGCTGCGGTTGTCTTGCGGGCACTTGCAAATTTCCTGGCGGGCGGTGTTTAGGCTTCTTGAAAAACTTAGAATGGGGTCTGTTTACATGCTTAGGGGCTGGTTCTGCAGCCTCTCTTGATTATTCCGCTTCCCTTGGCTGCCGATCTTGTTGTGTGGGGAGAGCTCCCTGGCCTCCTGGCAATGTCTTCCCCCCAACGGCCACCCGGTGTGTGCGCGGTATTTTTTCTCGCAACCATGGTGGCTCACTCTCTGATTCAGTGTTTGTATGGACCACCCATGTCCTGGATGGTCCTGCTTGTGATTGGTGGCGCGACGGCTGCTCCCTATTGGACTCTGTTGTTTGCTGGCCCTCTTCCTCTCTTTAGCGCCGGGCACGTTGCTTCATTCTCCTTCTAGGTGTTATATCTTGAGGAGGTGGAGATTCAACAGTCTTCGATGACTCTCGTGCCCTACCACCATAACCACTACCAGATGAGTTCCTGGAACGGCCAGGCGTTCGTGGCTGTTTTCTTGTGCCTTTAAGCCATGACGGCTTCTCACATCCTTGGAGGGTTTTTTTCTTGGCAAGCGGACGCTCTTTCGCAGTTTGTTTGGTGCGCGCCATTTCCCTGGTAAGAGCTCACCTGTTCTTAAGAAATGAGTGGTTTATGAGAGCATGCAATATTTATAAGGGCCCATTTAAAAAGGGCCCTGTTCACAATAGTTTTTTTTAAAAAAAGTATTATTTTTTAAATAAACATGTCGCTAAGAGTTGGACCCTGCATTCACGTTTAGTGACTCGCGCAGTATCGACTTTGATCCTTGTCGCACTCTGCATCGCCGCCATGCAGCATGCTTGGTGGGACCTTGCGACATTTGCCACTTGTTGCTATGCTCTTGACGACTCCATTTCCGCACTTCAATAGCAATCTTGGATTGTCACGCACGCTCCATTGTGAGCTTACGAGCAAATGTTGTGCGAAAAAACCAATTGAACATCTCCTCCAAATAATTGGATTGCACCATTCCACCACCATGTCGAGTATTTTTGAAGTACACTTTGCTTGCTCAATAATGGGACTTCTCCATGCCTTGAGTGCTAAAAATTTCAAGCGATCCATACTTGTGCATAAAAAATGCACCATGCACAAACAAGATATGCTGTTCACATGAGTAAACGATCCATATTATTTAATATAAAAAATCCCTTGTAATGAATACACCATGTAATGTGTGATGTTACTTTCACCCCAAGAAAGGGTGAAGACCTTGGTAAAACCCCCCAAGGCTTCTTGAAATGATTGGCGTTGTTCTTCTGTTGTGTTGTTAAGGCCCATAAGCTTGACCATTTTATCAAAATGTGCCCAAACTTGCTTGCGCTTGTTTGCAAGCTCGCCATTTGAATCATTGTCGGTAGTAGCTTTGCATAACTCCTTCCAAAGCTCCCAAAGGTTACCTGCTTGCTGGTTGGAGCTGTTTTGAGCATCATATCGACTTGGCTTTCCTTGGGCAACTTTCTTCAAAAAGTGTCTAACTTTTTGTCCACTCATTGACACTTGTTGAGAAATTTCATGGGCCTCCCTTGTGTTCTTTGCAGCAACGATAGACACATTTCCACCGTGACAGCCAATGGAATTCAAGAGTACCTCCACTCTTTTGATCGCTTCCTGGGACTTTTCCAACGGTTTCATCGTGAAAGCATAGTCAATGTGGAGCTTCAATAGCCTATCAAAAAAATGCGCATGAATGCGTGTAATGTACAAAAATGTACATTTGATAGAGGAAATCAAAAGATTGGATTCCAAGCGTGGTCCTTTTGATCATGATCTGGGGCATTGAGCATGGGACATCTCAGAATAGACGCTTCTCATTCTCTACCTTCATCTCTGACATCACTAAAATCTAACCCTTGTTCTCCATGCCCTTGCCATGGAAGCATGGATCCGGCCTTTGCATTGCTCTTATGTGATTTTTTTCCATTAGTTTTGTACCCTTGAGTGCAAAATGGACAAGGCATGAGAGAAGAAGCCCCTTTTTTGCAGCCAACCAAACACTTTATGGTCTTCAAATCCCCACCTAAGTGCCACTCCACATCCTAACTACCAAAACCCTCAATCTCCAACATCTGACCTGCAATTTGGGAGTGTATTACTTCTGTGATCCATGGAGTTCTCTCAAAAATCCATGAAAGTACTCCATTGGTCTCATTGGGTACCTCAATAGCACCCAACCACCAAATGTCTTTCTCTGATTGCACGCTAAAAGATGGGGTGGGAGATGGCTTGACTGAATCCCTTCGCTTGGTTTGTAGAAGGGCCTCGTTCATTAGAGTGACATATAGCCTCTCTAACCGTCGGCCTTTCACTATTTGACACTCATCGAGTTTCAACACAAAAGCGACTTTTGTGCCAGGCACTACAAAATAAATAGTGCTAAGACCTTAAACTTCAGAGTCTATGATAAGAATAATACCAAAGAAAAAAATAAAGTGTGTCACCTTCTTCAGGTAACTCGTAAAATCTAAGCATGGCTTCTTGAAGCCTTCTAAGATCCACGAAAATATTGCTCCACATTGTGTAAGGAAAGCCCTTCTCCGAAGGTCTTATGGATTGTTTCTTACCTTTTCCCTTGTCTTTGTTGCGCATGAAGCATAAAGGGAAGTTGGTATTGTGTCCTCAATGTGTAGGTATATCCCAATGCAGGAGAACACATCTTCGTTTGTGGCCTTCTTTGCGAGCTTGACCTTGTGAGGAACGGGAAATAGGTTTTTCACAATGCCATGTTCTTTGAGGGCATCCTTTAGGAGTTGGAAAATAGCCTGATATGCTTTGGTGCTGATTCTAGCCTCATCACAAGCTTGTTGAACGTCATCATCACTAACCACATTTCTTAATTTACGCATAAGGTCCTTGGTGACTGCATCCTTAATGTGCTTACCTCCAGGTGATTGTAAGATAGAAATCACATCCCGGGTATTGAGACAACTAGTGAGAAGGTTGACTCGATCATCTTGGCTTGTTCCACCGCATGCCTCCTGGATGAAGTTTCTAGCAACAAATAAACATAAATGTTAGAAAATAGTGTGAAGTAAGAATGCATCATGTAAGTAAAGACCAAATCACCTTGTGGCTGTAACTCGTCGTTTATGTGCTCCTCCCGAATGTGCAAGAGTTTCAATGGATGAATACGTGCATTTGCGTTCCCTTGCACCAAGGGGTGTTTCTTTCAAGTATGTGATGGTGTTGGTAAGCTTTTGGATGTAGGACTCATTTTCTTGCATTTGTTATTCAAGAGTTTTAACTACCCTCTCCAAAGAGGCAACACTCTCTTGTAATGCTGTCGTCTTTGTTGGAGCTATATATGGCTCACTCTACTCAACTTGGTCTCACGTATATATTTGTATCTTGTCCTCAATATGAATCAGTCTTTGGGAGCGTATATGGTGTGTCTCTTGTCTCGTCTCTCTCTCTTTCTCTCTACATCTCAACATGGTATCAGAGCAGTAACGATCATGCGCCGATTCAACTCATGGTGACAAAACAGTATGTGTATGCGATTTGCATGTAAGATTCAAAAAATTGCTACAAATTTTATTTTTGAGCATTGAGTCTTGTTAATTGTAATTGTTTAGTGTTAAGAAGAATATGATTAGTGTTTTGTGTGATGTTTATTGCTAATCAATCTAATCGTTGATTACGTTTTCTTGTTGATGACACCCTGAACTTCATCTCAATTTTTCTTGTTGTTCTGCTCAAAATTTGGAGAAACGGGAAAAGCGCGATAGAGCGTAGCGCAATGACACTTTTCATCCAAAACTTGTTCGTCTCCTCGAGCTCTTCGATTTGAGTTCTAGGTTTGCGTCAATCGGAGTTCGCAGCAGAAACTTATGCTGTTTTTACTGCAATTGAGCTTGATGCAGCTTTCTTCGTCCTACTTCTTTGTGAAGCGTCCGCGATCGTTTTTCTTATTTTGGCGTTAACTTTTTCGAGAAGATTTAGCTTTTTGCTATTCATATTGTGTCCGTCAATCTTGCGTCTCACGCCACTCTATTTTGAGGACTCTTTTATTATTAACGTCTCCTTTACCCTGCCCTTTTTGGGTGACGTCTCTCACATCTTTGGAAGTTCCTTGAGCAGCCCTCTTACGTTTATCGTTGACAGAACGCAGTCCTCATATCTCTCTCATTCTCAATTGTGGCCTTCACCATATATGGTGTGCAAATTCTGCGATCTTATCTTATACGTCTTCTCGCAACAAGATATGGCTATGAATATTCTCGTCAACGGCTTTCCTTCTGGCCAGCGTTCTGTTCCTCCTTTCCAAGGTCAAGGTTTTCCAAGCTGGAAAGCAAAGATGTTGTTAATTCTTGAAGACGATGAACTCTCCAATGTTGTTCTTGGAAATCGTGTTTGTCCGCCTCAGTCTGTTGATACGGATAATGATAACGTGCTTATCACTGAAGGACCTATATTTGAAGATTGGAATGTTGCCTATACGGATTGGCAACGACGTGATAAAGCAGCTCGTCGATATATTCTTTCTGCTCTTACTGATTCCCTTTTGCTTGATATGTACGAATTGCCTACTTCCCACGACGTATGGAAGTACCTTATTGCAAACTTTCAGAAGAAATCTGTCACAGAAATACTTTATTTGAGAGGGTTGCTTAACAAGTTACAATATGAAGTTGGTACTGCCATGACGGGACATATTGAATCTTTCAAATCTATTATTAATCAACTTGCTGCTGCCGGTGATCCTGTTTCACAAAAGCAACTGATTACACTTCTCCTTGATACGGTGAAGGACTCTTCTTATGATAACATTGTTACTATTCTCTCTAATAAAGATGGTCTTGATTTCGACCAAGCCTGCATGTCTTTAATTGAATACTCTCAACGTCAAGAACGTCGTAATGCTAGTCATGATACAGCTATGATTTCACACTAGGAGACTGAGTCACAACAGATGGAACGGGCTTTTTATGCTCGAAGGCGTCCATTTCAACGAGGAAACCGCAGAGGTGGCCGTCGCGGTAATATTTTCTCTCGTCTCAAATTTCCTAATAAGCAATGTTCTTACTGCAACAGAAATGGCCATACTGAAGATGATTGTTGGGCACGTCAATATGATGAAGAACACAATATTACCACAAAACAACCACGTTTATCTAGAGACTCTTCTTCTTCTTCTTGTGAATATTGTGGACGATCTGATCATCCCACTCATATGTGCTATAAGCGTCGATTCGACACAGATCGGAATAGAGCATATGCTACTGAACATCGAAACAACATTGTACCAGAAACAAGCTGCGTCCTATGTTCAGTTGCTCCAGACAGAATACTTCATGTACACGATGGATCACTTTTTATTGTCGATTCTGGTGCTACAGGAAATATGACATATCAGTCTAAGTGGCTCCATAACTATCATCCACTGCCAGTTCAACGTGTTGTTTATCTTGCTGATGATACTACTTGTCAAGTAAAGGGTATTGGAGACTTATATCTTGGTACCTTATCTTCTTCCACTCGAATTTTGCGAGGAGTATTACATGTACCAGATCTTCAACGTAATCTTCTTTCAGTTGCTAGACTTGTTGATCTTGGTCTGTTTGTTGGATTTGATCATACCAAATGCCGAATTGAGAAAGATGGACAGACTATAGCCACTGCTCCTCGAAATGGTAATTTGTTTGAACTCTCTCTCAACGATGCTGTAGCGAATGTTGTCACTGCTCCAGGTGATCATGATTGCAAAGTATGGCATCACCGTTTTTTTCATGCTGATTTCTCAAAACTCCTTGATCTTCAACGTCGTGATCTTGTTCATGGCATGGATCTTAAAGCCCATCCTCATATGGGAATTTGTGAATTTTGTGCTCTTGGGAAACACAATCGCAAACCCTTTCCTCTTTCAAATACAACTCATTCTCATGACATATTGGATCTTGTTCATACTGATATATGTGGACCTCTACCTTCTTCGAGATCACAATATCGCTACTTCATTACTTTCATTGATGATTTCTCAAGGTATACGACTGTATTTCTACTTAGACAAAAATATGAAGCCTTATCTGTTTTCAAACAATTCCACAAGGCTGCGGAACTTCAAACTGGTCGTCGCCTTAAGAAGCTTCGTAGTGACAATGGAGGCGAATATGTTTCTCGAGAGTTTGTGAGTTACTGTGCTGACAGTGGAATTCATCATGAACACACTATTCCATATTCGCCTCAACAGAACGGTGTTGCTGAACGAAAGAATCGCACTATTCTCAATGTTGTAAGATGTATGCTGATTCATTCTGGCTTATCTCGTGTTTTTTGGGCTGAAGCTACTTTGACAGCAGTATTTATTCAGAATCGTCTTCCTACTACTGCACCCTTTGGTAAGATACCCATCACAGCATGGACAGGTGACATTCCTTCTGTATCTCATTTTCGAACCTTTGGATGTATTGCTTATATTCATGTTCCCAAAGAAACACGAACAAAGCTTGATGCTCCTGGTCTTAAAGTTATTTTTATTGGATATTCTGACACTTCCAAAGGCTACAAATTCTATGACCCTTCCTCCAAGAAAGTAATTGTGAATCATGATGCTACTTTTAACGAACAGCTTATGGGAGGCTCATGGTCCATGGATGATTCTGATGATACTAAATCATTGCTTCAAGCTTTTCCATTTCTTTCAGAAGATGAAACTCTTCCTATAGAGCAACTTTCCTCTTCACAACCATCCATTCCGAATGTCGCCAATGATGATATTGATATTTTTGTTGATCTGCCTATTGATTTTGAACATGGCTCATGTCATGTTTATGATGACGATATTGCTGATAATGCTTTTTCTACTTTCGAAGATCCCATTACTTATGATGAAGCTATCTCTTCACCACAAAAGGATCAATGGCAAGAGGCTATGGAAGCAGAGTACGATTCTCTTATCTCTAAAGGTACATGGATACTAACTGAATTACCTCCTGGTCGTACAACTATTAAATGTAAGTGGGTGTATAAGACAAAAGTAAAAGCAGATGGATCTTTTGACAAGTTCAAGGCGCGTTTAGTTGCAAAAGGTTATTCCCAAGTAGCTGGTGTTGATTATCAAGAGACTTTTTCACCAGTTGTTCGCATTACAAGTGTTCGAGTTTTATTGGCATTTGCTGTTCAATTTGATTTAGAAGCTCATCAAATGGATGTGCGAACTGCTTTTCTTAATGGGCACTTGGAAGAGAAAATTTATATGGAACAACCAGAAGGGTTTGTTATTCCAGGTAAAGAAGACCTTGTTGCTCAACTCCATAAAGCACTATATGGTCTCAAACAAGCTTCGCGAGCCTGGTATACAAAATTTGATCTTTTTCTCACCTCTAAAGGATTCATCTCTTGCTCATAAGACCCCAACTTATACAGAAAACGCCAAGGTAGCAGTGTTGTGATTCTTGCTCTTTATGTGGATGATACCATCCTTGTTTCCAATGATTTGGGATTTCTTCAGCAAGTGAAAAAGTTATTGTCTTCTGCATTTGATATGGTGGATCTTGGAGAGATTCACTCGTGTCTTGGCATTCAAATCCAACGGAACCGTACAAAAGGTATTTTATTCCTTCGACAGTCAAAGTTTATTGCAGATACTATTCAAAAATTTGGTATGGAATCTGCACATTCAGCCAACACACCTTGTCTTGCAAGCTCTACGAAGAACACTTCTGACAATGGCGGTCAACTTGTCACAAATCAACCTTATGCTAACTTGATTGGATGTCTTCAGTTTGTTGGCATGAACACTCATCCTGATATTCTGTTTGCTGCTAATTATCTTTGACAACATCTTGCATGTCCTTCTCTTAAGCATTGGTCTGCTGCAAAGCGTGTGTTGAAATACTTGAAAGGCACTACAGATTTTGGTATAGTCTATCGACGGCAACTCACATCGGATTCTATGCAATCTCTTTCTCTTTTGGGTTACACAGATGCAGACTGGGCAAGCTCACATTTATCTATGCGATCTACTAGTGTAAATTGCTTCTTTATAAATGGTTGTCTTGTTTCTTGGACTAGCAAGAAACAACGTTGTGTTGCAGTTTCTACGACTGAGTCAAAATATGTTGCGGCATCACTTGCAGCTCGTGAGTTGATTTGGCTTCGACAAATGCTGGTTGATATTGGTCACTCTCGTCTTTCTAGCACACCCTTGCGGTGTGACAACCAAAGTGCTATTAGTCTTGCAAAAGACTATGTTCAACATAATAAGTCAAAGCACATTGCTGTCCATTATCATTATGTCAGGTATGAAGTACGCAAAGGAACCATTATGGTTGAACACTGTCCAAGTGACCAGATGATTGCAGACATTTTGACCAAAGGCCTCAACGAGTCACGTTTCATCCTCTTGCGCTCGGAGCTTGGAGTTGTTTCGACCTCACTCTTTCTAGATTAGCTTCTTTGCTATTGTAATAGCTTTGTACATATGACATTGTAATCTTTTAGGTACCATGCACTATGCACACTCCACATTTGCACATTGTGATCTCTAAGTCACTTGAATATTTGTACATAGATGCACAATTCACTTTCACATCATCATCGCTGGTTCATATTTTCACATTGTATAGGGGCTTGGGTTTTTCCCTTGAACTCCCCAAGGGTTTTTTCATCCAAAGCTAGAGACCTTTGTTTGAGTGGGGGTGTTGGAGCTATATATGGCTCACTCTACTCAACTTGGTCTCACCTATATATTTGTATCTTGTCCTCAATATGAATCAGTCTTTGGGAGCATATATGGTGTGTCTCTTGTCTCGTCTCTCTCTCTTTCTCTCTACATCTCAACAGTCTTGAGGTGAAGAGCTTGACATTCGTGCATCCACATATGCAAAGAAGCACCTGCACCCATACACAACCGCTTGCAATAGCCTAACAAACCTGCTTCTCCCCTCCCAAGAAATTGAAGAAATGTGGAAAGGCTATTAAATGGTGGATGGAAGAGGCTTATAGGATCGTAAGGGTACAAATGGCCATCCACCCAAATGTCAACATTGGTCTCACAAGCGGTACGACGTTCCTGTGATGACCTTTGATCACCTTCACTAGTGGTCTTCGGTGCAAATTCCGTGGGTAAGCGAATATGTATGCTTTTGGTGTACGGAGTACGTGGTGGTAGAAGCAAACCATTTGTGATGTCCGTGAGCACCATGGAAGCTATTGAGTGAGAAAGAAAATGATGAAAAGATAGAGGGTGAAGGGTAGAGAGGTTGAGGAAGATGGGAGGAGAGAAGGAGGGAGGTGGGGGAGGGAGAGATTGGGGAGTAGGAGGAAGGTAGGTGCAAGGAGGGAGAGGAGAGGGAGAGAGAGAGAGAGAGAGGAGGGAGGAGGAGGAGAGAACAAAATGTTTATTACTTTTTGGGGGAAAAGAGTTTTGAAAAAATGGACTTTCTAAGCTTGTAGGTTTAAAAATGGGTCAAAAAATGATTTTTGGATATGTATATATGTTGGGAGGGAGTTTTAAGTTAGAAACAAGTAAAAATGATTTTTTTTTAAAAAGTCAAATTTTGTCTCTTTGTGACCCACGTTTTTGCTGATGTGGACACACCCCTATGCTTCCTTCACTTTAAAAAAAAGCTAGAGAGAGAAAGTAAATCTTTAGGTCCACATCCTACATTTATCTAAAAAAAGGCTAGAAAAACCTACTCAAAACTACCTTCTTCAATGCCCTTGCCCCCTAGACCCCACACAACATTATCCTTAATCCCTAAAAATTAGGATTCCTTACAAGGCCCATGCAAGGTTCATATTTCTCCTAATGAAGATGAGTGGGATCACTCCAATAAATAAAGCTTGGATTCAACAAAGTTTTAGTGTGTTCACTTGCTAAATTAGGTGAGGCATGTGAGGCTCGAACTTAATTAACTTCTATCCTCTTCTCAATATCCCATGTACAAGACAACAATAAGGGATAGCTTAAACTTAAGTTTGAGCCCTATGTGCATGCATTAGTGTCCCATTTTTATGTGGCACAAAGGGTCCCCACAAACAACCATGAGGTCAAACATAACAAAAAAAACTTTGGTTTTAGGTCTCATTTTCAAAAATGGGACTTGAATAATTTCCAAAATTCCTAAATGTGTGTTTATTCCAATCATGTCAAACCATGAATACATTTCAAGCATTTGAAAGCAGCATGCAAACTGTTGCATACCCTTCAAATGTGCATTTATCATATCATTCCCACCTTTTCCTTTATAGAACCTTTAACATTAGTAAAATTATCTAGTTATCTTTCAAGCAATCACATATACTTCTCCAGGCATATCCCTATCCTCGTCGCATGACTGATCAGGTATCTTGTCTCTTTTGCCACTTGAGAAGGCGGCTCCTTCACACACATTTCGATTCTTATTTTTTCTTTATATTGTGTGGGAAAGGCTTCAAAGATAATCTACTTTAGTTTTTTTTTTTAAATCTATAATCCCGAGAAGAAGAGCAAAGGTCCGGCTGATGAGGAAAATTGCAGAATAGCCCATTTAGGTTCCTAGCCTTTCCTCCTTAATTAAATCACATCCTCCTCCCTTATCATGATCCCTCCATGGATCCTTTTTCCTTCCTCCTTTTCCCATCGGCATCATAACTACCTGGACTAGGACAATTTCCTGACGCATCCGCGGGTCCCATCCACCCGACGGGGACACACTCCCATTCAATCCCATTTCTAGGGAAATGAATGAACCCGAGCTCAAAACATAGACCAACGATTATCAATCCTAGCCGAAAAGAACCATCCCCCGTTGTATCCCATAGGTAAACACCTACGCTGGCCTTTTTCCAAACATGAAGACAAGTTCACACTTAAATCTCTATGCTATGCTAAGGCTATCCACGTCAATCTTCGCGGTAAAATTTTTTAATCCTAGTTTAAATTTCGATTAAGCTCTTTGAGTTATAATCCCTTATTTCCTATTTCCTTTTAATTTTCTACTCAACAAGACCTTAGAAATCAACGAATCTCTTGGAATTTTAAGGTTTGTCTCGACGAAAGTTTTGAGTTAACCCCGACTTTGATAAAATCCCTTTTTGGTCCCTTTTCATCATTTGCCATCCATGGAGTATCTCCATGGAAGCACTGGGAGTTTTATGTTCAAGCAACATGGTCACGACATCTGTGAAGCTATCCCCTTACTCCTCCCCTTCGAATTTCCAAAACAAACTTGAAAGTAGACAAACTTGAAATGAACGATGTATATGCTTTCTATAATGAGTTTTTGTTGGTGTGTCTATACGTGGTACACACAAAACTTTGAAATGAAATGGTGTGAAAATGTCATTTTTTGTACCCTCTCATCGCACCATATGGGATAGTGCCTCCGGAGGCCTTTTTCGGCCATACCGACCTCTCCGGGTGTCAGAACGAGGCATATAGTCAGTTAATTTCGGGGGTTTTGAGCATTTTGGACTCATTTATGATGTTATAATTTTGTCATTTTTCTCTATTTGAAAGTTGTAATTTTAATTTGAGTCAAAATTAAGAGCTGAAGCAACAGAGTTTTATCAGCATGGCTTAAAGGCAAAGGGACTCGAGGGTGATGAAGATTCGAATAATGATGGTCCATGCCAATGGTTTCTAGATGTCATATTATAGGATCATGGTCACATGGAAGTCTACATAGAAGAGTGACAAAATTTCAAGCTCAAGTTTGATCTAACACAAATGTTAGAATAGTTAAAAGGAAACTCTTCTTAGGAGTTATAGATGAGTAAAATGATTGTGTGGCAAAGGGGAGATAAAGTGTTAATCCTCATGTTGCAATGTTTAGAGGAACATATGTTGTAACTTTACAAGGTATTATATTGTGAAAATGAATGTTTTGCAAGGAGATTGAAAGTAAATTTACAAGTAGATTTAAAGTAAACTTACAAGAAATTATATTGTTAAAATGATTAGTCTTTTGCAAGGAATGATATTGTAATTTTTCATTCGAATAGTCTCCTCCTTGGAATGATTCCGATGTTCACAGCAAGGTGGTTGTCGTTGGTTCTTCGATCTCATCCTCTGTAATTGCGTCCCTTGGTACCGATTTAGTTATTTTAGTGCATTTCTTTTTCTTTGTCATCCTCCCTTTCTTGTTGATATGAAAAATGAAGTGTGTCCTTGATAATGTGACTTCTAAGCAAACTAAGTGAATCTTTTAGCTTTTAAACCTCCTCTTGAAGAATCCTGCAAAACATTTCCTATACTTTTAGAAACAATTGGATCCTTCTCCAAATGCAGATGGCCACCATGGAAATCTATTATGAGAGTAAGGCTTCAAATTTTTCTATTGACCTTCCAGTTTGTGGATCAATAGGATAAAAGCTGACTTTTGTCTATATCCATTTGCTTGCTCCCTTGGCTTTGTAATGCTTGAGTCCAGATGCCTGCAACCTTTGATACACAACCCTCGCAGTTTCTGACACTTGGTTGAGCTTGATTTTCATATGGAACAACTTAATGAGTTTCTAGGCAAAGTGCAAATGGGAAGGGAGCTTCTAACCATAGCAAAACTAGTGAGTTTCGAAAACTTGTGAGGCTGAAGTGAGCTTCTAGGAAGAGCAAAACTAGTGAGAAAATTTGGAAATCTTGTGAGGGTGAGGAGAGAAAAATGGTTTCCATGTAGAGTAGAAATGATGGGAAAACCTGTGAGGTTGAAGCGAGCTTGTAGCAAAGCAAAACTACTGAGGAAAATTGGAAAGCTTGTGAGGGTGAAGAGAACAAAATGGTGGTTCTCTTGCAATGGTGAACAGAGCAAAACCAAAGTGGTCCTTCTAGCTAGACCAAAAATGGTGGTCCTCTGGCGAAGGTAGAGAGAGCTTGTAAAGCTTGTGAGGGTGAAGAAAGACTAATGAAATGGCTTGAGAGAAAGAGTAGTGAGGAAAACCATCATTCAAAAGTGAAAATTTTGTATTTGGCATCAAGCCAACAAAATAGGTCCTGTAGGGGAGAGAGTAGTGTGAAACTGACATGTTTTGTTCATATTAAAAGATCTGTATCGAGATACTCTTTAAATGCTCTAGATATACTTTGAATACCCAGAACGGTCAAATTTGGAGCCGTGTTGACCGTCAAATGCTCCGCTAATTAGCAAGCTAACCAATTCCTTACACAACCCTTTTTGAGGCCCTTTTGGCCCTATTGTGAAAATGGATGCAAATATGTTTCTTGAGAGTCTGTGAGTTACTGTGCTGACAGTGTAATTCATCATGAACACACTATTCCATATTCACCTCAACAAAACGGCGTTGCTGAACGAAGAATCGCACTACTCTCAATCCTGTAAGATGTATGTTGATTCATTCTGGGTTATCTAGTGTTTTCTGGACTGATGCTACTTGGACATCAGTATTTATTCAGAATCATCTTCCGACTACTGCACCCTTTGATAAGATTCCCATCACAGCATGGACAAGTGGCATTCCTTCTGTATCTCATTTTTGAACCTTTGGATGTATTGCTTACATTCATGTTCCCAACGAAACACGAAGAAAGCTTCATGCTATTGGTCTTAAAGTTATTTTTATTGGATTTTTCGGCACTTCCAAAGGCTACAAATTCTATGACCCTTCCTCCAAGAAAGTAATTGTGAATCATGATGCTACTTTTAACGAACACTTTATGGGAGGCTCATGGTCCATGGATGATTCTGATGATACTGAATAATTGCTTCGGGCTTTTCCATTTCTTTTAGATGATGAGACTCTTCCTCTAGAGAAGCCTTTTACTTCACAACCATCCATTCTGAATGTTACCAATGATGATATTGACATTTTTGTTGATCTACCTATTGATTTTCAACATGACTCATGTCATGTTTATGATGACGATATTGTTGATAATGCTTTCTCTACTTCTAAACATCTCATTAATTATAATGAAGTTATCTATTCATCACAAAGGGAGCAATGGCAGGAGGCTATGGAAGCAGAGTATGATTCTCTTATCTTTAAAGGTACATGGATACTTATTGAACTACCTCCGAGTCGTGCAATTATTTAGAGCTCCTTTATTGTGATCCTTGATCATCATCTCTTCATAGCAAGGGATCTCGTCATCACCTCTATGTAAAGCCTTTCAAAACATGTGATGAATACATGGATATTGTAGTCGATCTTGTGAAATGCATGCGTGGTTTTTGGTGGAGGAGTGCAAGCCTCTTCTATTTCTTACACGACGCGTGTTTTTCTTGCAGCCCAATATATATCATAGAGCGGTCGCATGCCTTTCGCAACCTAATTTATCCAAACAACTATCGTTCTATGTTTTAATATCATTTTTACCATATTTTCAAATTTAAAATAAAATTTTACTTTTTTTCTCACAAGAAAAACAAAGAGAAATACCAAAATTTGATTGATTTAGCGTGAAAGCGCCGGTCATAACCACAATAATACTTATGAGAATAAACGTGAGAATAAAGGTAATAATATATGCGGTAATTTCCGTGGTAATTTTGAAAACGCTAAAAGAAATTCCTCTCGTCCCCATTTCTTCTTTGACCAACCCATTTTTTACTCTCTCTCTCCAAACCATGACCTAAAAGGCTGCGATGAATAAAGGTTTTTGAATTTTCATAATGGAGCTGATACATAGTTGAGAGCTTAAAGACACATCCTTTGCATTAGGTAACCTCTTGACATCAAGTTGAATTTTTCTATTTTCACTACGGGACACATTCAAGGGACTCAACGGCATATTGTTTCCCTATAAGTTGGTAAAGGGTATGTATAGAGAAGATTTGAACATTCACAAGTAAAACTTTTCAAATCTAAATGATAGTTAGGTTCATCATAGTGGTTGCTAGGGGTCTAGATTAGCACTTTACATTGAGCACTTTTTCCACCTAGACACAATATAGGCACCATGGTATTTTGATCGCCACTTTCAATTGCTACTCAGGCTGCTAGTCTACTAGCAAAGGCATCCTTCATGAAGTTTATTGTTTTATGAAAGCTAATGGCATCCACGTTGACTATGGGATGGTTGGGTGGCACCACTGTTGTTTTAAAGGATGCATGCACTATGTAATAATGATCATGTATCTTTATGTAATCATGTTAATGTATCACATGAGTTCAATGGGAAGGGTTTTGAATGCAAACATTTTAAGAAAATTAATAGAGATACATCAACCAAAGTTTATATTCCATTTGGAAGAAAACACCTAGAATAAGGTGCCATTTTATTCATGGAAACATGATCTTAGCACTTGAGCATTGTCCCCAACAATGTGATGATATATTGTCATCAGCAGTTTTGGTTGGAATATATATTTAAAGTGCAAGCATCTCTCACGTACGTAAAGCAAGGTTAGTGTCCAACGGCGGGGATAGAAGAACTGATTTTCAACTCTACCAAAATTAGCAAAGTTGAGAAACAAAGGCACCTGACATAGTTTGACAAGTTAGTTGTAGGCTTTTGTGTGGAGCATGTATTAACTAGGAAAAATTACCAAAATATCCCTCTAAGCCTATGGAAATTTCTAAATTTCCCAAAAGAAAACCCCTGGTCACAAGAATAAATCTCTCTAAAGATTAAAAAAGATTGTAGCTTTGCATATTTAAGAAGAGGAATGTCTATCAATATAAGATGCTAAGACTAGAATTTGAGTTGGCTTTGGAGATGAATCACTTCATTATTTTTAGACATAGTCACCATTTTTTGCGAGGTAATTTGTGACAAATTACATGCTAAGCACTGTAAAAAAGGAATAGAGATAAGAAAATCATGAACAATCGGACCAAAATATATACAAGTGGAATTTTTAAAATTTGAGGGGTATTTTGGGAATTGCCACAAACTAGAGGGGTAATTTTGGATTTTTTCCTATTAATTATCACCCGATTGAAAAGATTAATATCCGGACGGCGAGACTCCTATCCTAAATTCTAATACTTTAAAAAAATAGAAGACGAGTCAAGCCAACACACTATTCCATATTCACCTCAACAAAACGGCGTTGCTGAATGAAAGAATCACACTATTCTCAATGTTGTAAGATATATGCTGATCATTCTGGGTTATCTCGTGTTTTTCGAGCTGAATCTACTTTCACAGCAGTATTTATTCAAAATCGTCTTCCTACTACTGCACCCTTTGATAAGATACCCATCACAGCATGGACAAGTGATATTTCTTCTGTATCTCATTTTCGAACCTTTGGATGTATTTCTTATATTCATTTTCCCAAATAAACACAAACAAAGCTTGATGCTATTGATCTTAAAGTTATTTTTATTGGATTTTCTGACACTTCCAAAAGCTATAACTTCTATGACCCTTCCTCAAGTAATTGCGAATCGTGGTGCTACTTCTAACGAACACCTTATGAGAGGCTCGTGGTCCATGGATGATTCTGATGATACTAAATCATTGCTTCGGGCTTTTCCATTTCTTTTAGATGATGAGACTCTTCCTGTAGAGAAGCTTTTCACTTCACAACCATCCATTCTGAATGTTACCGATGATGATATTGACATTTTTGTTGATCTGCCTATTGATTTTCAACATGGCTCATATCATGTTTATGATGACGATATTGTTGATAATGTTTTCTCTACTTCTGAAGATCCCGTTACTTATAATGAACCCATCTCTTCACCACAAAGGGAGCAATGGCAGGAGTCTATGGAAGCAGAGAACGATTCTCTTATCTTTAAAGGCACATGGATATTAATTGAACTACCTCCTACTCGAACAATTAGTAAGATCTCCTTTATTGCTTGTATTCATGTTCCCAAAGAAACATGAACAAAGCTTGATGCTATTGGTATTAAAGTTATTTTTATTGGATTTTCTCACACTTTCAAAGGCTACAAATTCTATGACTCTTCATCCAACAGAGTAGTTGTGAGTCGTGATGCTACTTTTAAAAAACACCTTATGGGAGGCCCATGGTCTATGGATGATTCTGATGATACTAAATCATTGCTTCGGGCTTTTTCATTTCTTTCAGATGATGAGACTCTTCCTATAGAGAAGCTTTTGACTTCACAACCATCCATTATGAATGTTACCAATGATGATAATGACATTTTTGTTGATCTACCTATTGATTTTTAACATGGCTCATGTCATGTTTATGATGACAATATTGTTGATAATGCTTTCTCTACTTCTGAAGATCCCGTTACTTATAATGAAGCCATCTCTTCAGCATGAAAGGAGCAATGGTAGGAGGCTATGGAAGCAAAGTACGATTCTCTTATCTTTAAGGTACATGGATACTAATTGAACTACGTCTTAGTCGTACAGTTATTAAGAGCTCCTTTATTGTGATCCTTGATCAACATCTCTTCATAGCAAGGGAGATCGTCATCACCTCTATGTAAAGACTTTCAAAACATGTGATGAATACATGGATATTGTAGTCAATCGTGTGAAGTGCATCCGCAGTATTCAGTGGAAGAGTGCAAGCCTCTTCTATTTCTTACACGATGCGTATTTTTCTTGCGGCCCAATATATATCACAGAGCGAACGCATGCCTTCGGCAACCTAATTTATCCAAATAGCTGTCGCTCTATGTTTTAATATCATTTGTACCATTTTTTTTGAAATTTAAAATCAAATTTTAGTTTTTTTTCACAAGCAAAACAAAGAGAAATACCAAAATTTGAATGATTTAGCGCCAAAGCACCGGTCATAACCATGATAATATTTGTGAGAATAAAGGTAATAATATACGCGGTAATTTCCATGGTAATGTTGAAAATGCTAGAAAAATGTCCTCTCATCCCCCTCTCTTCTTTCACCAACCCATTTTTTACTCTCCCTCTTCAAACCATGACCGAAAAGGCCACGATAAATAGATGTTTTTAAATTTTCATAGTGGAGCTGATACATAGTTCAGATCTTATAAGACACATATATCCTTTGCATTATCTAACCTCTTGACAAACTACAAGAGGTTATGTGCACTTGTGACGCTGTTAGCGACGAAAATACATTGGATTTTTATACTCCCCGACGTTGCTAAGACTGTCGCTAATAGCATAGATACAGGAACGTTGCTATGAGCATCGCTATAACGGTCGCTATATGCGTCGCTATATAGCGACACCTATAACGACAACTATAGCAACGTTTACAGGCCATCTATAGCGACGTTTATAGCGATGCTACAGAGCCTTATATAGCGACGGTCATAGCGATGCCCGAGAGAAAAAACAATTGGTGGCAGGGCATTCACCCATCAACCATATTGAATGTTTCAATAATTGAGTAAACCTAAATGAATCCAAGATAAGCTGAGATTCACCTTTGAAAGAAAGTGCAAGCTTAAATATAGACCCAAAGTAGTCACCCACAAGACAATATAAGCATTAACTCCATCGTCCATAGTATTTTTTGCAGAATAAAGTTTTGTGTACAAAACTGACAAAATTAAATTGATGAAAGTAAATCAATGACAATTGTACACATCATAGGCAAAATCACTTGATTGTTAAACTTTGAAAATGTAGTAGTTACAACACCATTTTTGTTCTTGAAAAAATTTACATGGTTTTCAAAAAGACGTATCAATGTCACCTCATGATACATATGCTATGACAAAAGGAAACTAATGCCATCTAGCTACGTCTAGACTGACGTCGTCTAATCAGACGTCTCATCGCGTCCAAGTGGCGTATCTGTCGGATTCTGCAAAAAAAAACAATAAGACAGCTTTCTGTAAGTATAAACATATAATTTATAAAACAATACAACAAATAGAAAAGAGTAAACCCTAATACTAACCATGCCGCCGCGAGAACTCAGAATGTCCATCAGGGTGTTTAAGCCAGTCCTGCCTACGTACTCGCGCTGGTACGGTGTGGGGTCACGTCCTATCATCGACCACTGTCAAAACATACAAAGAATCCATTATGTTAGAATTTAAAAAACTCTAAAACCTAAACTGTCAAACCTAAAGAGCAATTCGAAAACGCTTACAAACTCGGCCTCAAATGATGCCCACCCACCGCTCCCCAAGTGTTACGAGCTCCCTGCCTCTACTCGCGCTCTGGCTGCCTCCTTTTGTTGCTTCCACTTGTCGGGATTCTCGCGTGCTGCTTTCTTCTCATTCTTCTAATCTTCTTTGTCCATCCAATTTGGTATGTTCCACCCATGCTTAATTGCTTTTTGCACTTCGGAACACTTGTGCTTGCAGTATTTGTGTATTCGAACCTTTATCAGGTCTTCATTGAGGCGGTCATCCCGTGCTCAAATAGGAAACTCGTCATGCAGTAGCTAATGACTCTGTCTTTTAAATCACTTGGTACTTCACTTCAGGTGTTTAGTATGTAGTGTCTAAACACCTGAGAGAAAAGACCGCGCATGCGAGAGATCACCTTCTTGCCTTCATCATCCAAGATGATGCCGCCGCTGAAGTCGACGGAGTAAGGCAAGACCTCTCGCCAGTGACGCGTGAACCTGGGTGTCCCGGCAGGGGTCTCTACAGGCGTGTCGATGGAGGTACGGATGTCAGGTGTCTCCACTAGAGTCTGGGCCCCGAAGCAAGGAGTGTCGACTAGAGTGACTCCTAGAGGAGTAGCTAGTGGTGTGTAGCCGCTAGGATCGGCCGTCAGCCGCGCAAAACTTGGTGTAGATGGCGATGCTGTGGCTGGAGTGGGGGCGGGCAAAGAAGGGGAGGGTAAAGAGCCTCGTCGAACACGAGGTAGTGTCGAGGCATCGACGACAGCATCCCCACAACAACCGTCGCCGCCACCACTAGAGCGCCGGTGCCTAAACGAGTGTGAAGATCGTCTCGTCGACACCGAAGCTTCAGAGTGCGCTGAATGCTCCGAAACAGAGGAAGATGCTAAAGAAGTAGGAACGTGTGATGCTGCTCCAGAGCAATGACGCTCCACGTACCACTGTCTCTGTTGGGGTGACAAAGAAGAAAGAAACTCATCAACATCCATACCTGCATTAAACACACAACATTTAATCTTAATATTAAATGTATGGAGAAGAAACATGGACAAGTAGAGAGAGAGAGAGAGAGAGAGAGAGAGAGAGAGAGGAGACTCATAAAGGGACAAGGATTCTTGTGTAGAGAGATTTCGTTGAATTTCTGTGAATTTGTAAAAGCACTGCGCTCCGGGTGCGATGGAAACTGAAGCGCATCACGAAGGTCTGCTCATAGAAGTTGCTTGCGCCACCACTAAATCTAATTGATTCGGTGAAAGAGACACTGAGAAGCAGTAGTAGTGCTTCTTAGTGTCTCTTTCACCCAATCAACTAGTTTGCTAGGGACCTTGCTTACCACTTTACATTGAGCACTTTTTCCACCTAGACACAATATAGGCTCCATGGTATTTTGATCGCCACTTTCAATTGCTACTCTAGCTGCTAGTCTACTAGCAAAGGCATCCTTCATGAAGTTTGTTGTTGTATGAAAGCTAATGACATCACGTTGGCTATGGGATGGTTGGGTGGCACCACTGTTGTTTTAAAAGATGCATGCACTATGTAATAATGATCATGCATCTTTATGTAATCATGTTAATGTAGCACATGAGTTCAATGGGAAGGGTTTTGAATGCAAACATTTTAAGAAAATTAATAGAGATACATCAACCTAAGTTTATATTCCATTCGGAAGAAAACACCTAGAATAAGGTGCCATTTTACTCATTCAAACATGATCTTAGCACTTGAGCATTGTCCCCAACAACATGATGATACTTTCTCATCAATAGTTCTGGGTTGGAATATGTATTTAAAGCGCAAGCAGCTCTCACGTATGTAAAGCAAAGTGAGTATCCAACGGTGGGGGTAGAAGAGCTGATTTTCAACTCTACCAAAATTGGCAGAGTTGAGAAACAAAGGCAATTGAGGTACTTTTGACAAGTTAATTATAGGCTTTTGTGTGGAGCATGTATTAATTAGGGAAAATTATGAAATATCCCTCTAAGCCTATGGAAATTTCCAAAATGCCTTTCAAATTTTCCAAAATTCCCAAAATAAAACCCCTAGTCGCGAGAATAATTTTCTCTAAAGATTAAAAAAAATTGTAGCTTTTCATGTTTAAGAAGAGTGAATGTCTATCAATACAAGATGCTAAGACTAGAATTTGAGTTGGCTTTGGAGATGAATCACTTCATTATTTTTAGACATAGTCACCTTCTGTTGCGAGATAATTTGTGACAAATTACATGCTAAGCATTGTAAAAAAGGAATTGACAGGTGTATTTTGGGAATTTTCCCTATTAATTATCACCCGACTGAAAAGATTAATATCTGGACGGCGAGACTCCTCATGCTTTATAAAAGGAGAGGAGGAGAACTTGGAAGCTGCAGGTTGGCGATAAGAAATGAAGATGAGTTGTATGTTACTAGCGTTAACGGTTTGTGCGTTACGAGTAGTAGGTAAGCAAAATATGTGTCTGTAATATGTACTGCGTTATGATAAGGTAGTCCCTCGAAATGCTGGTGTATATTGTTGTTCTCCTGCAGGTTGTGACGTATCAGCGATGACGATGGGCATCAACTACGGCAGGGTGGCGGACAACTTGCCGCCTCCTGCGCAGGCAGTGGCACTGATGGAGGAGCTGGGCGTGGGCAGCGTGCGGATTTTCGACAGCGATCCCGGTGTGCTGAAAGCACTGGCCAATACCAACCTCACGGTGCTGATCACCGTCAAGAATGAGGACTTGACGAGCATGGCAAACAGCACAGACGCGGCTGCACGCTGGGTCGGAATCAATATCCTACCCTACTACCCGGCCACACAAATCATTGGCGTCGACGTGGGCAACGAGATCCTGAGCAACCACGACGACACTGCCACGTGGCTGAGCTTGGTCCCCGCCATGCGCCGGATGCAGGCAGCCATTGAGCAGGTACGTGCGAATCTCCCCGCTAATACTGTTTAGGTACGTGTAACTCCCTATCTAACCACGTCCCCGTCGACTTGACCACGTGGACACGCAGGCCGGACTGGCTGATAACATCGTTGTGAGCACCTCCGTCGCCGCGGACGTCCTGGGCGCTTCCTATCCTCCTTCTGCCGGTAGCTTCAGAGCCGATATCACAGACACCATCATGAAACCCCTCCTGGAGTTCCTCTCAAACACCTCCTCTCCTTTCCACCTCAACATCTACCCGTACCTCACGTGGTCCTTCAATTCGAAACAAATCCCGCTCCCGTACGCCCTATTCCAGTCTAATACCAGATCCCAGGTTGAAGATGGAGATCTCACGTATACAAACCTGCTAGATGCGCAGCTTGATGCTGTGTGGGCGGCCATAGCCAAGCTCGGCTTTCCAAACATCTCTCTCGTCATTACAGAAACGGGCTGGCCCACGGCCGGCGGCGTCGGTGCAACCCCAGAGCTTGCAACGTCTTATATGGAAGCCCTCGTGCAAAAGACGCTCACATCTCAAGGCACCCCCTCGCACCCGGAACCCCCATACCAACTTACATCTTCGCTCTCTTCAACGAGAACCACAAGGGAGGAGCACCTACTGAGAAAAATTGGGGTCTTCTCTACCCCAACGGAACACGGGTGTACGATGTGAGCCTCACTGACTCAGCAGCTGTTCCCGCCAGAGCCAAGCAATGGTGCGTTCCCGCTGCTACTTCCAATGACACAAGCTTGCAGCAGGCTTTGGACTTCATTTGCTCCTCTAATGCTGCGTATTGCTCCGCTATCCAAGATCCACAGAAACCTTGTTTCCTCCCTAACACCTTGATTTCCCATGCCTCATTTGCAATGAACGCATACTGGCAAGCCAACAAAGCCAATGGATCCACTTGTGATTTCAGGGGTATCGGACAAATTACCATCACAGATCCAAGTAAGCATTATATGCCATTCCGCTTGACCATGTGCAATATGTGTGTCCACCTATATAGAGAAGTATCTTTTCTTTTATAACTATATAAGTGTGTGTGTATATATATATAATATAAGTCTCTACCTCATGCACCACAATGTTTCTAATTCACATGCACATACAGGTTACGGAAGTTGCACCTACAATAGCAATGTTAGTGAATCTATTCCTCCATCAATATCCCCGCCACCACCATCCGCACCGACTTCCCGCCACTAACACCCACACCGACTTCTGACAACCAATGGTGCATTGCCAAGGAAATGTCTGATAACAAAAGTTTACAAGAGTCTTTGGACTATGTATGCAACTTCGACGCCAAATTTTGCTCCCTCATCCAGAATGGACAACCATGTTTTGAGCCGAACACCCTCAATGCCCATGCATCATTTGCCATGAACTTATACTGGCAAGCAAACAAAGCAAATGGCGGAAATTGTGATTTTGGTGGAATTGGACAAGTCACTTACACAAATCCAAGTAAGCATTCTTTCGACCATCCCCAATTGGGTTTTACCTTACACAATGCATGAATGCAATGTCAATGTTCTAGTGATATAATAAGTTATCGTTAGGAGCCAAACAATAAAAATTCTACTTAGAAACCTTTGATGGTAATGTTGTCAAGTATTTCTCAACTAACAAGTTCCAGTCTAAAAGAGAGAAATTGTGAAGGAAAGTAAATAATTGAGTGATTGTACATATGATGCTTAGTCAACAATCTACTTTGAGCATAAATTTGAATGGGCTCGTTCAAATCATATGTGTGTATGCATATATATGTGTATGTATGTTTGATTAGCCTCTACCTCACATGCACAAACAGGCCATGGCAACTGCATGTACAGTAGTGGCAATGGTGAATCGAATTCGGTGACTCCATCAATATCCTCTCCACCACCACCCACATTGAGTTCTGGCAACCAGTGGTGCATTGCCAAGGTAACCTCGGATAACAAGAGCTTACAAGGGATTTTAGATTATGCATGTGGTTCCAACCCTAAATTTTGCTCCCCCATTAAAGATAAGCAGCCATGTTTTGAGCCAAACAACCTTATTGCCCATGCATCCTTTGCCATGAACTCCTATTGGCAAGCAAATAAAGAAAATGAAGGAAATTGCGATTTTCGCGGAGTTGGACAAATTACAAACATAAATCCAAGTAAGCATGAATCCTTTTCTCTCTTTCAACCATCCCCAATTGGGGTTTACTTACAAAAATACATGAATAAAATGTCAACGTTTGTGTGATATAAAAAGTTATCTTTTGGATGGTAACTTTGTAAAGTGTATCTCAACTAACTATATCTAGTCTAAAACAAAGAAATAGTTAGGGAAAGTTAATAAATGACTCATCATACATGTGATGCTTACTTCAAAATTTGATTTGAGCTTAAGCTTGAATGGGTTTTTCCAAGAATTTATTATGTTGGGGAGGAGACCTACATAATCATAGTCAAATAACTGATTTAGAATCTAATAGAGTTAGATGTTGAAACACTACTCACAAGTTTAATTTGTACAGAGATTTTAATGCTTTCACTAACAACTTGGTTATATGGTGTCTGTAGGTTACGGGAATTGCATCTTCACTTCAAGCTAAGATCGATGTTCATTACATTTTCAAAAATACTACATCCACCACATCATTCATGTCATGTAAAATTTTCAAGTAATCGAAGCATTGAGACTGGAAAACCATTCCCATTCCAAACAAATTTTATATATTCTTCTTCTCAAAATAGGATACCTTTTTTCTTGTTTATCACCATTGATCTAAATTGAAATCTTGTGTGATGGTCTTAATAAGTGTCTACAAGTTGAAGATAAAAAAAAATCATGCTCCATAACAGCTTGAAAAGATACTTGGATGATTTCTTTCGTATAAGTAAAATAACAACATTTAAAGCTATATTGAAGCATTTGATGAATTTGTCAACGAGTTAATTGGAGCATTTTTTACTAGCTAAACATGTGGTACAAATTTTTTTATTTCCATCAGATGGTCCAATTAAGTGTTAGCATACTTAGGCGGTTCCAAAAAGGAGTGTCTTGGACACTCCTTTGGGAGGAGAGAGAGTGGGATGTGGGTTGTTTAGTTTCAAATGCTATAAGTAAAAGTATAAAGGGGGAGGAAATAAGGCGTGCGGACTTGGAATTTTTAAACATATAGAAAATTGACTTATCCCATTAAAGGCTATTGAATATTCTCTCGCTACTGCCACTACTTGTGGACTCTACAACACTCACTCAATGGGTCCCTCCTCCCTAGAATTGTTCCTGTGCCATCTCTTGCTCTGTCTCCCTCCCCCCCTCCCCTTCTCGATTGCCTCTACTTTTGGACTCCTTAGTTGTGCTTGTCTTTTGGTTTAGGGCTCACAATGATTTCTCTCTCGCGCTCTCTCTCTCTCTCTCTCTCTCTCTCTCTCTCTCTCTCTCTCTCTCTCTCTCCTCTCTCTCTCTCTCCTCCATAGCCTCTAGAGATTCTTTGGGGTGCACCATATTCAACAACTGCTAGCTTGCACACTGTTTGGCCACTGCGGACGTATCTCACAACATATCATATTAGTCTCTCTCTCTCTCTCTCTCTCTCTCTCTCCCTCACTCTCTCTCTCTCTCTCTCTCTCTCTCTCTCTCTCCTCCCCCCCATGAGGAATATGAATGTGTTCAATGGTCTTGTTTGTTGTATCATTAGCCTCGTTACTCCTTCCACATGGAATCACATGATGTCGACAATGGCACCCTATATCTTCTTCTCCATTGTCTATTACACACCACACCCCAAGGAAACTTCTTCCTGGTCTGCGGAACTATTGTGTTGCAAAGAGAGGGAACAAAGAAGTAATCAGAAGAGAATGGCACGAACGCATGACGATGGTCACATTGATGAGAGAGAGGCAAAGAAAGTATGTAGGGCAATTGCTAAGTATTGGCATACTCATACAAATGGGCTTTCTGAGGGTCTTCAAAAAAATATTCTATATCAACTCTTCCTTCATCAAACTTCTCAATGTTGCAACGTACGTCGGAAACAATTGAGAGAGTTATTTTGTCATAAAATCTAATCTAACCAACCCAAACGATTTTCTCATATTAAATTGATCACTTAATGTGGGAGAATAAATGGGAACAAGTGTTAAGATATAGATATGTGCTTATAGATCTATCTCAACACGGGGTCAATAGTAAAGGGGCCCAAATGGGAGATGGTCCATCAAGAGCAAGGCTAACCAATGGAGCATAAGACCTTAGGGTTAGCTTCATTGAAGACCTCCAATAATGTGTGTAAAAGTCCTTTGACCTTAGGTAAGCTAGGGCTGAGCTTGAGGTGGGAACCCGCCGGCCCAAGCTCAAGGTGCTTGTCGTGCTTGAGGTGCTTGTCCTGCTTGAGGTGCTTGTCATGCTTGAGGTGCTTGATTAAGATGCTTGAGGTGTTTGACTGGCTCCATGCTTGAGGTGCTTGACTTGGTGCATGATTAAGGTGCTTGAAGTGCCTTGAGAAGCTTGCCTGAGATGCTTGTGGGAACACCCCCTACTTCAAGTGCTTAGTCATGCTTGATGACTAAGGGGCTTGCTTATCCAAAGTCAAAAAGATCCCTACAAGGAGGGGGGAGAGCCTACAAGGGGGGGGGGGGGGGGGGGGGGGGGGGGGGGGGGGGGGGGGGTGGGGGGGGGGGGGTTTTTTAGGTGCTTTAGTATGTGCTCATAATCTTTTCAAAATGCATCTACAGCTTGAACGTCTCTGCAACTGTTTTCATGTGTATGATATGTTGAGCTTATATGTGAAGCTACTCAATATATGGCTTCTCTATATATGGCACCCAGGTCCCCTCTATATATACATCGTCTCATGTGTGTACTCTACACACTTGGGGTTCTATTTCTATGCTCTATTTCTCTCTCAACATGGTATCATAGCACGACGTTTTTGTTTTCCATTTTGCTCCTGATTGAAAACGATTTTGCAGAAACTACCCATGAAAGACACTGGAATTGATGTGGTCTACAACTTTTCAGAAGAATTTTTTTTCAAATTATGCATCGATTTTGAGTTATCATTTGCGGACTGCGTACATGCCTGAAAAGCAACTTTGCTTTTTGTTTTTGATTTTTCTCCTGATTGAAACGATTTTGCAGAAACTACCCATGAGGCGCACCGGAATCGCCGTGGTCTAAAACTTTGCAGAAGAAAAATTTTCCAAATTTTGCACGGATTTGGACTTATCGTTGGCGGACTGTGTACATGTTTGAAAAGCAACTTTCTTTTTTTTTGTTTTTGATTTTTCTCCTAATTGAGAACGATTTTACAGAAACAATTTGCTATGGCACTGAAATCGATGTGGTTTACAACTTTGAAGAAGAAAGTTTTTTCAAATTCTGCATTGATTTTGAGTCATCGTTTGCGGACTGCGTACATGCCTAAAAAGCAACTTTTGTTTTTAGTTTTTTGATTTTTTGCTAATTGAAACGATTTTGCAGAAACTTTTTGCTTGAGCCATCGGAATCGATGTGATGTACAACTTTGCAGAAGAAACTTTCTCTAAATTTTGCACCGATTTTGGGTTATCGTTCTCGTGCTGCGAATATGTTTGAAAAGAAAATTTTACTCTTTGCTTTTGATTTTCCTCATAACTGAAAACTTCTCAATTATATTTTCTCTTCATCAATCATATATTTGTTACTGACGTAACTTTGCTGCAGAAGCCAGTTACATATCGTTCCGATTTAGTCGAGCCGTTGATGATCGTCCAAATTCTATCGAGCTACTGTTGGTACATGATCTTTTTTTATATGATATACTCGTTCATTAATTCTCGTACAATTATTCTTCTAGAGATATAGTTTACATCGTTTTATTGATAAGTCTCGTTGACACCATAGTGATTTTAATGGTACCATGATGATGTTTTGTTAGTACTTTGGTCATGGTGATTTTCGTTGATACAATGATGATATTTCCTTGATACCATGGTTATTCTCGGTGATTCCATGATGATATTTCGTTGATTCCATGGTTATTCTCGGTGATACCATGATGTTGTTTCGTTGATACCATGGTTATTCTCGGTGATACCATGATGTTGTTTCGTTGATACCATGGTTATTCTCGGTGATACCATGATGTTGTTTCGTTGATACAATGATTATTCTCGGTGATACCATGATGTTTTTTTGTTGATACAATGATTATTCTTGGTGATATCATGATGTTGTTTCGGAGATACCATGGTTATTCTCGGTGATACCATGATGTTGTTTCGATGGTACAATGATTATTCTCAGTGATATCATGATGTTGTTTCGTTGATACCATGGTTATTCTTGGTGATACCATGACGTTTTTTCATTGATACAATGATTATTTATGATTCTTTTCGTTGATACCAAGATGATTTATTCATTTTTATTGATATAACGATGATATTTTGTTAATACTTTGATGATACTCATTGATATCACTATGTTGATAAATGTCGTTTTATATAGTATATACACATGTCATTTGCATCACCTAATCACACATCTTGTACTGTTACGTTCATACTTATATGTTGTCGTACGTATATATGTCGTCAAATAAGTGGCGTCGCCAACCATCTCTTATGGCATTGTGAATGTAATTATTTCACTAACGATGCTAATAATTTTCATGACTATGTTTTTTGAGTCTATAAACTATGTAGGATTGATCAAAAGAATTGATTTCATGAAGACAAACTTGGTGACAATAAAAGATTTATGAAGACATGTTTGGTGATGCCATATTGATGACAATCTACACAACAGATTCACGGAGACACTTCTGATTACGAGCTAATCGATAGCCTTTACACCTCTTTATTGAACCTTTGTATTCATTATTGTATTTGATAGGATAGAAGTAATGCAACTCCTCATAAAACATTCATTGTAAAAGGAGTGATGTAGCTCCTCATGAACATTTGTACATTCAATGATTTTTATAATATAACGGTGGGTGTATATAGAGCTGTGGGTTTTTTCCTTGATCCCCCAACGGTTTTTTCATCCACAGTTAGGGACCCTTATTTGAGCGGGGGTGTTGAGCTTATATGTGAAGCTACTCTATATATGGATTCTCTATATATGGCACCCAGGTCCCCTCTATATTTACATCATCTTATGTGTGTACTCTATACACTTTGGGGTTCTATTTCTGTGCTCTCTAGCTTTCTCTCATGATAGTCCCTTATAGTACTTAACCATGCTATATAGTGCTTGACTGAGATTGATGATTCCAATTGTTCATGGTTTCCTATTAGTGTATCTAAGTTCTTCCAAATGTCCCATAATGATTTCAAATGCTTTAGGGTCTTCCAAGAGCTTGACAATCCATTGTTGTGTGTTACCATGCCAAGTGATTTTGAGTAACTCCATGTGTTGATCCCTAATCATGACTAATTCTTGGTGTTTTAAATAAATCTCAAAGGCTTCCAAGTACTTTGAAGTGCTTTCAAAGAATTTTGGGTGATTTCAATGCTTGTGTATAAGTGATTCTAAGTTCTTTTTAATGATTATGAGTGCTTTCAAGTGCTTTTAGTAGCCAAATATTTTAGAGTGCTTTCAAGACCTCAAAACAAACATTGAATGCTTGAATGTTCTCCAACCCTCAATTTTACCCCCCCATTCAAGATAAGCAACCATGTTATGAACCAAACAGCCTTATTGTCGATGCATCCTCTGCCATGAGCTCCTATTGTCAAGAAAAAAAGAAAATTGAGGGAATTGGGATTTTGGTAGAGCTGGACAAATCACAAACACAAATCCAAGTAAGCATGAATCCTTTTCTCTCTTTCAACCATCCCCAATTGGGGGTTAGCTTACAAAAATACATCACTATAACATATGCACGGTATTATCGCTCACATTACCGCAAAAAAACAAACAAATTTGCAATATGAAATTTCCCGTATGCGGAAAAGACCGCAGCAACAATTGCGGTAATGGTCTAGCGGTAACATACGCGGTAATGCTTGCGGCTATATTTCCGCGCCTATTAGCGCGAGCTTTACTGCAAGTATACCCGCAACTTTTACCACGTGGATGTTATCGCGAGCATTACCGCAAACGGGTTTATTATAAAAAACAGATGACCGTTTGGATTGTCCTTTGCAGGACCATCCAAAAGGTCATCTATTTTTTTATTTATTTAAGATATTTTACAAAATTATTATTAATTACAACAAAATATCACAATTGGACAATACATTGAGCCAAAAAAAGATTGATAATTTCATTTACATAAGTGGAATTACAATTGGAGGAGGTATTGAGCCAAAAAATGATAGGCATTGAATTTACATAAAGGGCAAAAAAAGCCCGCGTGTACAAAATAGAGGATGGTCATGTGTGATAGGGCAAGCGGGGCCCACATATACAAAATAGAGGATGTGCATGGGAGAGATTGCGGCATTTCGCGTGGAACTCCTTGACTCTGCAAAACCAGAAAAAGAAACAATTAACACTTTGTTATTTAATATTTGATATAAAATCAACAATTTGATAATTTAAATAAGATTAAACTTACTGCATGTTGCAGACTTTTTCATGCATTTTAGAACTCCTCTCGAGAGACCATTTGATTTTCAAACAACGAACACCAAGTTTGATACTCGGTATGGTTCTCTCTATATCTTTGCACATCTCTGGTCGGGCGACTCATGGTAATATTATACTGTCAAAAAATAGCAACCAGTTAATTAAATGAAAAACATTAGATTTTTTACAATAAAACTAATATTTTTACTTACATATTTGTCTTTCCAAGCCGTTTTTCCTCCCGAACCATAATGTGTAGGAGTATGATGGGATATGGCCTCAACTTGACGCGTATACATCCTCGCACCCGTTGCCCTTTCCTCCTCTTTCTCTTCCATAGCTGTCTCCCACTCCACATCATGGACATTTCCTGGCCGATAGCTGTGCTCTGGAGACTTCATTGTCTTCTTTGCAGATCTCCTCACACTAGATTTTTTGTTCTTGAGAAATGTTTTGACATGCTCTTGCAACCATTTCCTTGAGAATTGTTGCCCCTCAGGGTTGGGGAAATGCATGTGCATGGTTGTCTTTATATATGTGAGGTTGTAGGGATCTTTCTGATCAAATTTGAGAAAAAAATTGATATATGTGGAGTGGATTAATTGCTTGGCGTGGTGCAAGAGGCATTTGTGTATGTCTCACAGTATCTCATCACAGTGGATCCATCATTGCCTCGTCTGTGGAGTGAAGAAGAGGATCCTAGGAAGCACTCAACCATTACCAGTGGAAAACGCTCACTCTTGGTCATGGATAGAGAGTTTCATGCCATAGTCAACAACTACTGTTTACTCAATGCCACTATCATGACCAAATGGGTCAATATGTACTTGGAAGCCTGCGCAGCTAGAGAAAGGGATAGAGATGCATGGAAGAGGTCCCATGGAGGTAGATGTGCACCTCCTTTTCCTAAAGATCTTGCAAAATATCCTAATTTGATTCAAGTAGAGTGGATCCATAATGCCATGACCAATGGCCAAGCACAAGGAGAACAAATAAGCCCTAAAGAATGGGAGCATGCGCGAGGATGCTTGCGCAAGGTGAGTGAGTATATGTTATGTATGCATGTATGAAAATCACTTAATGAAATGCGATGTAACCTCTTATGCATTGTGATTGTAGGGTCTCATTTTCAACTCCATTTGTCCGAAGGTCGACATTTCCGCACCCGCAAGATAGATGAGTGTCAGACCACTAATGATTGTGGCGTGATGGGAAACCTTGACACAACAACAGATGAGGTCAGATATTGTGGTACTATAGAGAGAATAATCAAAGTGGATTTCAGATCTTTTCACAAATTCCTCTTTGAGTGCCGATGGTTTGCGGGTGAGGTCAAAAGACATGAAAATGGGCTCATTATGGTGAATTCCACCCAATTCCATCGGGGAAAAAATGACAACTTGGTGTATCCTAGTAGTTGCGAGCAAGTAATTTAGGCTATGTGCAATTAACTTAAATTAAAAATTTGATATATGTATATCATCTTATTCTTTGTGTGTGACGTACAGGTCTTTTATGTGCCATGTATATATCAAAGAAGACTTTGGTATGTCATTCCAATCACGCCGCAGGGTAGATCTATCTTTGCAGAGACGGACATTGAGCCAGTAATTGATCCCATCATACCATCACCACAAGAAGCAGAGGAAGATGTAGTAGAAGTTGAAGAAGGTCAGCCAAGCCTTGCAAATAGTCATCTTGAGGAGGAGGAAGAGGGAGAAAGCGATGATGATTCTACAGGAGGTGATGGAGAGGAGGAAGAATCTCTAAACTTGTTTATTGATTTGAATACTATGGGTTTAAATATGGATCCTAGTGCTTGTAGAGATCTTATACAAGATGAGAAGTAATAAAACTCTCCATTCTTTCACTTGGTGTATTATATGCTTAATTTGCAAATGTTTCGTTATGTGATTATGAATAGTATTTGTAATGGTTTTGTTGTGAGTTCAATGATTTATGTATAGAAGTTTTAGAGTGAAAGAGAGATTAAGTGAAGTGAGAAAGCATTCTGGAGAGTGTAGGAGTTGTAGTGTGTAAAACATTTTGAGTTGTATTGGATTTAAATGGTAACCGCGGAAGAGGGAGGGGGAAGGGGGTCTATGGCCTTAGCGGTAATGGGCGCTGCAATAATTGCAGAAATAAACGCGGTAAAATGCCGCTTGAACAACAAAAAGAATTCTCTCTCCTCATTTTGAATTTTTCTCTCTTGTTTTGTGGTAATGGCCCGCGGTAAACACCACGATCTCTCATAGTGCATGAATGCAATGTCAACATTTGTGTGATATAGAAATCTATCTTTTGAATGGTAACTTTTTAAAGTGTATCTCAACTAGTTAAATCTAGTCTAAAACATAGAAATAATTAGGGATAGTGAATAAATGACTCACCATACATGTGATGCTCACTTCAAAATTTGATTTGAGCATAAAGTTGAATAGGTTTTTCCAAGGATTTATTATGTTGAGGAGGATACTTACATAATTATAGTCATATAAGTGTTTGGAATCTAAGAGAATTAGAGGTTTGGATACTGCTCACAAATTTAATTTGTACAAAGACTTTTATGCTTTCACTAACAACTTGGTTCTATGGTGCCTGTAGGTCACGGGAATTTCATCTTTGCTTAAAGCTAAGGTCGATGTTCATTACATTCTCAAAAAATACTATATCAACCACATTTTTCATGTCATGTAGAATGTTCAAGTAATCAGAGCATCGGGATTGGAAGCCATTCCTATGGTCTTAATAAGTGTCTACAAGTTAAAGATCAAAGTAATCATGTTCCATAATAGCTTGAAAAGATATTGGGATCCTTTCTTTGGTATAAGTAAAATAACAACATCTAAAGCTATAAAGAATCCTTTTATGATTTGGTTAGTGAGTTGCTTGGAGCATTTTTTACTAGCTAAACATGTGGTACAACAATTTTTATTACCATCAGATGGTCCAATTAAGTGGTAACCATTATATTTCAGTGAAAGCATGTTTAGGTGATACCAAAAAGTAGTGTCTTAGACACTCCTTTGGGAGGAGACAGAGTGGGATGTGGGTTGTTTAATTTCAAATGTTATAAGTAAAAGTATAAAGAGGGAGGGAATAAGGCGGGCCGGCTTGGAATTTTTAAACATATAGAAAACTAACTTAGACCATTAACACTAGAATGGTAACAGGACACTTTTATGTCCTTGGACACTTTTGTGTCCTGTTAAGTGACCATTTTGCTTGAATTATTTGAAGAGTATGAAAATGAATTTCTAGGTGCTATATATCCACAAAGTTGCCTTATGAGCTGAAAAAAACTTAGCAACATATCATATTAGTCTCTCTCTCTCTTCTCTCTTCTCTCTCTCTCTCTCTCTTCTCTCTCTCCCCCCCCCCCCATGAGGAATATGAATGTGTTCAATGGTCTTGTTTGTTGTATCATTAGCCTCGTTACTCCTTCCACATGGAATCACATGATGTCGACAATGGCACCCTATATCTTCTTCCATTGTCTATTACACACCACCCCAAGGAAACTTCTTCCTGGTCTGCGGAACTATTGTGTTGCAAAGAAGAGGGAACAAAGAAGTAATCAGAAGAGAATGGCACGAACGCATGACGATGGTCACATTGATGAGAGAGAGGCAAAGAAAGTATGTAGGGAAATTGCTAAGTATTGGCATACTCATACAAATGGGCTTTCTGAGGGTCTTCAAAAAAAGATTCTATATCAACTCTTCCTTCATCAAACGTTCTCAATGTTGCAACGTACATCGGAAACAATTGAGAGAGTTATTTTGTCATAAAATCTAATCTAACCAACCCAAACGATTTTCTCATATTAAATTGATCACTTAATGTGGGAGAATAAATGGGAACAAGTGTTAAGATATAGATATGTGCTTATAGATCTATCTCAACACGAGGTCAATAGTAAAGGGGCCAAATGGGAGATGGTCCATCAAGAGCAAGGCTAACCAATGGAGCATAAGACCTTAGGGTTAGCTTCATTGAAGACCTCCAATAATGTGTGTAAAAGTCCTTTGACCTTAGGTAAGCTAGGGCTGAGCTTGAGGTGGGAACCCGCCGGCCCAAGCTCCGGTGCTCAAGTGTGTCGTGCTTGAGGTGCTTGTCCTTCTTGAGGTGCTTGTCATGCTTGAGGTGCTTGATTAAGATGCTTGAGGTGCTTGACTGGCTCCATGCTTGAGGTGCTTGACTTGGTGCATGATTAAGGTGCTTGAAGTGCCTTGAGAAGCTTGCCTGAGATGCTTGTGGGAACACCCCCTACTTCAAGTGCTTAGTCATGCTTGATGACTAAGGGGCTTGCTTATCCAAAGTCAAAAAGATCCCTACAAGGAGGGGGGAGAGCCTACAAGGGGGGGGGGGGGGGGGGGGGGGGGATGAGAGAGAACACAACACACACACACACACACACAAAGGGAAGTCCCAGCTTGAAGAGGCAGCAAGGACACTTGTCAAGTTCCTTCCCATGTTGCCCTCATGGTGTGACTGAAGCCTATTGGTTGGCCACCCAAGGGGTCCAATGATAATTTAGGATATTTAATTAATTGATTGTGCATTTATCAAGTCCTCTCTCTCAAAGGGGAAAGGGGACACTTGTCCCAAGGCTACCCATGTTGCTTGTAATGGCTCCTACTTGTGATTGGCTAGGCCTGGAGAGGTCCAATGAGCTTCAAGCATGAGCTACAAGGGGGGGTCAACCCAAGCAAGCTAGGGGGGTGCTTAGGGGGTATACTCACCCACACACACTCACAAACACTCTCATTGTGTACTATGCAAAGTGCAAGAACTCCCTCTCCTTCTCCAAGCAAGTAGAGGTTGAGAGCCTACACCAACACTCTTAGCTATGGAGTGCAAATCCATCCAAGAGCCATGATTCAATGCTTGAGCTTACCATCTATTTCTTGTTCATTACTATGCTATTATGTATGCTAGCACAAGAGTTATGATAAGTGAGGAACTAGCTCTTTCTCGTATGAAATGTTTCTTCTTCCTCTTCCCTACCCTCATTCCCTGCTAGCTCTCTCCACCTTCGAAGGTGTTTGAGGTCTTGGGACTGAGGCTTGGTATAGTTAAAGCTTTCTTCAAGTTTAGGTTATGCTATGATGGTGATGCATGAAGCTTTCCATCTTCATTGCTTCACCTAGGTCCCAAGGAACACGAAGAATGTATTGTAACAAGTCTCTCTTATGGGAGAAATCATAATACAAATGCCTATTGGGGGGGGACCGGCTCCACATAAATCCGGTCCTCAACCGTTGTCATGTTCTCTAAATTCTCTCTCTTGCAAAAGTATTGTCCTTGCCAAGTTAACTAATTGCTATATTATGTTGCTATCTTCAATTATGTCTACCCGCTATGCTCACAAAATCATTTCTTGAAAGTACTCTCATTAAATTCCGCTACTCTCAAATTGAATAGGCAAATTCCATTACATATTTTTCTCGAACATTTTTCATACATTATCTGAGGGGAAGACACCTCATTCAAATAACGAGTTGTTTTTTAAATGGGTTAGTGTCATGACATGCCCTCAAAGGAGCAGGTCTAAGTAACAATCAAATAAGTAGTAGAGATGCTGCCAAGGCTTTAGAAATTCATCGAGAGCTGTCAATGCTACCAATTTTTGGCTGCAACATGATGTGGAGGAAGGGGCACCTCCCTAGATGCTTGTCATCATCAACTGCATAGATGAAGCTTCTTAACGATCAAACATAGAAATTGTGTCTCAATTTTGTTCGGTGGAAACCCACATCTCACGAAGTTTAAGAAAGATGTTGTTTGGAAGAGAATAGGCAAGAGTGCGCATATACTACATCCATCGCTTCTACTCAATTTGCCTCACGTATATCAGCCCAGACATCTTGGGATGTATCATAATTCTTTACTTAGTGTTTTTTAGGTGCTTTAGTATGTGCTCATAATCTTTTCAAAATGCATCTACAGCTTGAACGTCTCTGCAACTGTTTTCATGTGTATGATATGTTAAGCTTATATGTGAAGCTACTCAATATATGGCTTCTCTATATATGGCACCCAGGTCCCCTCTATATATACATCGTCTCATGTGTGTACTCTACACACTTGGGGTTCTATTTCTATGCTCTATTTCTCTCTCAACATGGTATCATAGCACGACGTTTTTGTTTTCCATTTTGCTCCTGATTGAAAACGATTTTGCAGAAACTACCCATGAAAGACACTGGAATTGATGTGGTCTACAACTTTTCAGAAGAATTTTTTTTCAAATTATGCATCGATTTTGAGATTATTTGCGGACTGCGTACATGCCTGAAAAGCAACTTTGCTTTTTGTTTTTGATTTTTCTCTTGATTGAAACGATTTTGCAGAAACTAACCCATGAGGCGCACCGGAACAACAGATGAGGTCAGATATTGTGGTACTATAGAGAGAATAATCAAAGTGGATTTCAGATCTTTTCACAAATTCCTCTTTGAGTGCCGATGGTTTGCGGGTGAGGTCAAAAGACATGAAAATGGGCTCATTATGGTGAATTCCACCCAATTCCATCGGGGAAAAAATGACAACTTGGTGTATCCTAGTAGTTGCGAGCAAGTAATTTAGGCTATGTGCAATTAACTTAAATTAAAAATTTGATATATGTATATCATCTTATTCTTTGTGTGTGACGTACGTTTAAGTTTTTTTATGTGGCAAGTATATATCAAAGAAGACTTTGGTATGTCATTCCAATCACGCCGCAGGGTAGATCTATCTTTGCAGAGACGGACATTGAGCCAGTAATTGATCCCATCATTACCATCACCACAAGAAGCAGAGGAAGATGTAGTAGAAGTTGAAGAAGGTCAGCCAAGCCTTGCAAATAGTCATCTTGAGGAGGAGGAAGAAGAGGGAGAAAGCGATGATGATTCTACAGGAGGTGATGGAGAGGAGGAAGAATCTCTAAACTTGTTTATTGATTTGAATACTATGGGTCTAAATATGGATCTAGTGCTTGTAGAGATCTTATACAAGATGAGAATTAATAAAACTCTCCATTCTTTCACTTGGTGTATTATATGCTTAATTTGCAAATGTTTCGTTATGTGATTATGAATAGTTATTGTAATGGTTTTGTTGTGAGTTCAATGATTTATGTATAGAATTTTTAGAGTGAAAGATGTTGGAGCTATATATGGCTCACTCTACTGAACTTGGTCTCACCTATATATTTGTATCTTGTCCTCAATATGAATCAGTCTTTGGGAGCGTATATGGTGTGTCTCTTGTCTCGTCTCTCTCTCTTTCTCTCTACATCTCAACATGGTATCAGAGCGGTAACGATCACGCGCCGATTCAATTCATGGTGACAACAGTATGTGTATGCGATTCGCATGTAAGATTCAAAATTGTTACAAATTTTATTTTTGAGCGTTGATTCTTGTTAACTGTGGTTGTTTTGTGTTAAGAAGAATATGATTAGTGTTTTATGTGGTGTTTATTTATAATCAATCTAATCGTTGATTACATTTTCTTGTTAATGACACCCTGAACTTCATTCTCAATTTTTCTTGCTGTTCTGCTCAAAATTTGGAGAAACGGGAAAAGCGCAATGGAGCATAGCGCAACGGCACTTTCATCCAAAACTTGTTCGTCTCCTCGAGCTCTTCGTTTGAGTTCTAGGTTTGCGTTTCAATCAGAGTTCGCACAAAAATTATTTGAACTCTCTCTCAACGGCTTTCCTTCTGGCCAGCGTTCTGTTCCTCCTTTCCAAGGTCAAGGTTTTCCAGGCTGGAAAGCAAAGATGTTGTTAATTCTTGAAGACGATGAACTCTCCAATGTTGTTCTTGGAAATCGTGTTTGTCCACCTCAGCCTGTTGATACGGATAATGATAACGTGCTTATCACTGAAGGACCTATATTTGAAGATTGGAATGTTGCCTATACGGATTGGCAACGACGTGATAAAGCAGCTCGTCGATATATTCTTTCTGCTCTTACTGATTCCCTTTTGCTTGATATGTACGAACTGCCTACTTCCCACGACGTATGGAAGTACCTTATTGCAAACTTTCAGAAGAAATCTGTCACAGAAATACTTTATTTGAGAGGGTTGCTTAACAAGTTACAATATGAAGTTGGTACTGCCATGACGGGACATATTGAATCTTTCAAATCTATTATTAATCAATTTGCTGCTGCCGGTGATCCTGTTCCACAAAAGCAACTGATTACACTTCTCCTTGATACGGTGAAGGACTCTTCTTATGATAACATTGTTACTATTCTCTCTAATAAAGATGGTCTTGATTTCGACCAAGCCTGCATGTCTTTAATTGAATACTCTCAACGTCAAGAACGTCGTAATGCTAGTCATGATACAGCTATGATTTCACACTAGAAGACTGAGTCACAACAGATGGAACGGGCTTTTTATGCTCGAAGGCGTCCATTTCAACGAGGAAACCGCAGAGGTGGCCGTCGCGGTAATATTTTCTCTCGTCTCAAATTTCCTAATAAGCAATGTTCTTACTGCAACAGAAATGGCCATACTGAAGATGATTGTTGGGCACGTCAATATGATGAAGAACACAATATTACCACAAAACAACCACGTTTATCTAGAGACTCTTCTTCTTCTTCTTGTGAATATTGTGGACGATCTGATCATCCCACTCATATGTGCTATAAGCGTCGATTCGACACAGATCGGAATAGAGCATATGCTACTGAACATCGAAACAACATTGTACCAGAAACAAGCTGCGTCCTATGTTCAGTTGCTCCAGACAGAATACTTCATGTACACGATGGATCACTTTTTATTGTCGATTCTGGTGCTACAGGAAATATGACATATCAGTCTAAGTGGCTCCATAACTATCATCCACTGCCAGTTCAACGTGTTGTTTATCTTGCTGATGATACTACTTGTCAAGTAAAGGGTATTGGAGACTTATATCTTGGTACCTTATCTTCTTCCACTCGAATTTTGCGAGGAGTATTACATGTACCAGATCTTCAACGTAATCTTCTTTCAGTTGCTAGACTTGTTGATCTTGGTCTGTTTGTTGGATTTGATCATACCAAATGCCGAATTGAGAAAGATGGACAGACTATAGCCACTGCTCCTCGAAATGGTAATTTGTTTGAACTCTCTCTCAACGATGCTGTAGCGAATGTTGTCACTGCTCCAGGTGATCATGATTGCAAAGTATGGCATCACCGTTTTTTTCATGCTGATTTCTCAAAACTCCTTGATCTTCAACGTCGTGATCTTGTTCATGGCATGGATCTTAAAGCCCATCCTCATATGGGAATTTGTGAATTTTGTGCTCTTGGGAAACACAATCGCAAACCCTTTCCTCTTTCAAATACAACTCATTCTCATGACATATTGGATCTTGTTCATACTGATATATGTGGACCTCTACCTTCTTCGAGATCACAATATCGCTACTTCATTACTTTCATTGATGATTTCTCAAGGTATACGACTGTATTTCTACTTAGACAGAAATCTGAAGCCTTATCTGTTTTCAAACAATTCCACAAGGCTACGGAACTTCAAACTGGTCGTCGCCTTAAGAAGCTTCGTAGTGACAATGGAGGCGAATATGTTTCTCGAGAGTTTGTGAGTTACTGTGCTGACAGTGTAATTCATCATGAACACACTATTCCATATTCGCCTCAACAGAACGGTGTTGCTGAACGAAAGAATCGCACTATTCTCAATGTTGTAAGATGTATGCTGATTCATTCTGGCTTATCTCGTGTTTTTTGGGCTGAAGCTACTTTGACAGCAGTATTTATTCAGAATCATCTTCCTACTAGTGCACCCTCTGGTAAGATACCCATCACAGCATGGACAGGTGACATTCCTTCTGTATCTGATTTTTGAACCTTTGGATGTATTGCTTATATTCATGTTCCCAAAGAAACACGAACAAAGCTTGATGCTCCTGGTCTTAAAGTTATTTTTATTGGATATTCTGACACTTCCAAAGGCTAAAAATTCTATGACCCTTCCTCCAAGAAAGTAATTGTGAATCATGATGCTACTTTTAACGAACAGCTTATGGGAGCCTCATGGTCCATGGATGATTCTGATGATACTAAATCATTGCTTCAAGCTTTTCCATTTCTTTCAGAAGATGAAACTCTTCCTATAGAGCAACTTTCCTCTTCACAACCATCCATTCTGAATGTCGCCAATGATGATATTGATATTTTTGTTGATCTGCCTATTGATTTTGAACATGGCTCATGTCATGTTTATGATGACGATATTGCTGATAATGCTTTTTCTACTTTCGAAGATCCCATTACTTATGATGAAGCTATCTCTTCACCACAAAAGGATCAATGGCAAGAGGATATGGAAGCAGAGTATGATTCTCTTATCTCTAAAGGTACATGGATACTAACTGAATTACCTCCTGGTCGTACAACTATTAAATGTAAGTGGGTGTATAAGACAAAAGTAAAAGCAGATGGATCTTTTGACAAGTTCAAGGCGCGTTTAGTTGCAAAAGGTTATTCCCAAGTAGCTGGTGTTGATTATCAAGAGACTTTTTCACCAGTTGTTCGCATTACAAGTGTTCGAGTTTTATTGGCATTTGCTGTTCAATTTGATTTAGAAGCTCATCAAATGGATGTGCGAACTGCTTTTCTTAATGGGCACTTGGAAGAGGAAATTTATATGGAACAACCAGAAGGGTTTGTTATTCCAGGTAAAGAAGACCTTGTTGCTCAACTCCATAAGGCACTATATGGTCTCAAACAAGCTTCGCGAGCCTGGTATACAAAATTTGATCTTTTTCTCACCTCTAAAGGATTCATCTCTTGCTCGTCAGACCCCAACTTATACAGAAAACGCCAAGGTAGTGGTTTTGTGATTCTTGCTCTTTATGTGGATGATACCATCCTTGTTTCCAATGATTTGGGATTTCTTCAGCAAGTGAAAAAGTTATTGTCTTCTGCATTTGATATGGTGGATCTTGGAGAGATTCACTCGTGTCTTGGCATTCAAATCCAACGGAACCGTACAAAAGGTATTTTATTCCTTCGACAGTCAAAGTTTATTGCAGATACTATTCAAAAATTTGGTATGGAATTTGCACATTCAGCCAACACACCTTGTCTTGCAAGCTCTACGAAGAACACTTCTGACAATGGCGGTCAACTTGTCACAAATCAACCTTATGCTAACTTGATTGGATGTCTTCAGTTTGTTGGCATGAACATATTCTGTTTGCTGCTGATTATCTTGGACAACATCTTGCATGTCCTTCTCTTAAGCATTGGTCTGCTGCAAAGCGTGTGTTGAAATACTTGAAAGGCACTACAGATTTTGGTTTAGTCTATCGACGACAACTCACATCGGATTCTATGCAATCTCTTTCTCTTTTGGGTTACACAGATGCAGACTGGGCAAGCTCACATTTATCTATGCGATCTACTAGTGGAAATTGCTTCTTTATAAATGGTTGTCTTGTTTCTTGGACTAGCAAGAAACAACGTTGTGTTGCAGTTTCTACGACTGAGTCAGAATATGTTGCGGCATCACTTGCAGCTCGTGAGTTGATTTGGCTTCGACAAATGCTGGTTGATATTGGTCACTCTCGTCTTTCTAGCACACCCTTGCGGTGTGACAACCAAAGTGCTATTAGTCTTGCAGAAGACTATGTTCAACATAATAAGTCAAAGCACATTGCTGTCCATTATCATTATGTCAGGTATGAAGTACGCAAAGGAACCATTATGGTTGAGCACTGTCCAAGTGACCAGATGATTGCAGACATTTTGACCAAAGGCCTCAACGAGTCACGTTTCATCCTCTTGCGCTCGGAGCTTGGAGTTGCTTCGACCTCACTCTTTCTAGATTAGCTTCTTTGCTATTGTAATAGCTTTGTACATATGACATTGTAATCTTTTAGGTACCATGCACTATGCACACTCCACATTTGCACATTGTGATCTCTAAGTCACTTGAATATTTGTACATAGATGCACAATTCACTTTCACAGCATCATCGCTGGTTCATATTTTCACATTGTATAGGGGCTTGGGTTTTTCCCTTAAACTCCCCAAGGGTTTTTTCATCCAAAGCTAGAGACCTTTGTTTGAGTGGGGGTGTTGGAGCTATATATGGCTCACTCTACTCAACTTGGTCTCACCTATATATTTGTATCTTGTCCTCAATATGAATCAGTCTTTGGGAGCGTATATGGTGTGTCTCTTGTCTCGTCTCTCTCTCTTTCTCTCTACATCTCAACAGTCTTGAGGTGAAGAGCTTGACATTCGTGCATCCACATATGCAAAGAAGCACCTGCACCCATACACAACCGCTTGCAATAGCCTAACAAACTGCTTCTACCCTCCCAAGAAATTGAAGAAATGTGGAAAGGCTATTCAACGGTGGATAGAAGAGGCTTATAGGATCGTAAGGGTACAAATGGCCATCCACCCAAATGTCAACATTGGTCTCACAAGCGGTACGACGTTCGTGTGATGACCTTTGATCACCTTCACTAGTGGTCTTCGGTGCAAATTCCGTGGGTAAGCGAATATGTATGCTTTTGGTGTGCGGAGTACGTGGTGGTAGAAGCAAACCATTTGTGATGTCCATGAGCACCATGGAAGCTATTGCGTGAGGAAGCAAATGATGAAAAGATAGAGGGTGAAGGGTAGAGAGGTTGAGGAAGATGGGAGGAGAGAAGGAGGGAGGTGGGGGAGGGAGAGATTGGGGAGGAGGAGGAAGGTAGGGGCAAGGAAGGAGAGGGAGAGAGAGAGAGAGAGGAGGGAGGAGGAGGAGAGAACAAAATGTTTATTACTTTTTGGGGGAAAAGAGTTTTGAAAAAATGGACTTTCTAAGCTTGTAGGTTTAAAAATGGGTCAAAAAATGATTTTTGGATATGTATATATGTTGGGAGGGAGTTTTAAGTTAGAAACAAGTAAAAATGATTTTTTTTTAAAAAGTCAAATTTTGTCTCTTTGTGACCCACGTTTTTGCTGATGTGGACACACCCCTATGCTTCCTTCACTTAAAAAAAAAAGCTAGAGAGAGAAAGTAACTCTTTAGGTCCACATCCTACATTTATCTAAAAAAAGGCTAGAAAAACCTACTCAAAACTACCTTCTTCAATGCCCTTGCCCCCTAGACCCCACACAACATTATCCTTAATCCCTAAAAATTAGGATTCCTTACAAAGCCCATGCAAGGTTCATATTTCTCCTAATGAAGATGAGTGGGATCACTCCAATAAATAAAGCTTGGATTCAACAAAGTTTTAGTGTGTTCACTTGCTAAATTAGGTGAGGCATGTGAGGCTCGAACTTAATTAACTTCTATCCTCTTCTCAATATCCCATGTACAAGATAGCAATAAGGGATAGCTTGAACTTAAGTTTGAGCCCTATGTGCATGCATTAGTGTCCCATTTTTATGTGGCACAAAGGGTCCCCACAAACAACCATGAGGTCAAACATAACAAAAAAAACTTTGGTTTTAGGTCTCATTTTCAAAAATGGGACTTGAATAATTCCCAAAATTCCTAAATGTGTGTTTATTCCAATCATGTCAAACCATGATTACATTTCAAGCATTTGAAAGCAGCATGCAAACTGTTGCATACCCTTCAAATGTGCATTTATCATATCATTCCCACCTTTTCCTTTATAGAACCTTTAACATTAGTAAAATTATCTAGTTATCTTTCAAGCAATCACATATACTTCTCCAGGCATATCCCTATCCTCGTCGCACGACTCAGGTATCTTGTCTCTTTTGCCACTTGAGAAGGCGGCTCCTTCACACAGATTTCGATTCTTATTTTTTCTTTATATTGTGTGGGAAAGGCTTCAAAGATAATCTACTTGAGGTTTTTTTTTAAAATCTATAATCCCGAGAAGAAGAGCAAAGGTCCGGCTGATGAGGACAATTGCAGAATAGCCCATTTAGGTTCCTAGCCTTTCCTCCTTAATTAAATCACATCCTCCTCCCTTATCATGATCCCTCCATGGATCCTTTTTCCTTCCTCCTTTTCCCATCGGCATCATAACTACCTGGACTAGGACAATTTCCTGACGCATCCGCGGGTCCCATCCACCCGACGGGGACACACTCCCATTCAATCCCATTTCTAGGGAAATGAATGAACCCGAGCTCAAAACATAGACCAACGATTATCAATCCTAGCCGAAAAGAACCATCCCCCGTTGTATCCCATAGGTAAACACCTACGCTGGCCTTTTTCCAAACATGAAGACAAGTTCACACTTAAATCTCTATGCTATGCTAAGGCTATCCACGTCAATCTTCGCGGTAAAATTTTTTAATCCTAGTTTAAATTTCGATTAAGCTCTTTGAGTTATAATCCCTTATTTCCTATTTCCTTTTAATTTTCTACTCAACAAGACCTTAGAAATCAACGAATCTCTTGGAATTTTAAGGTTTGTCTCGACGAAAGTTTTGAGTTAACCCCGACTTTGATAAAATCCCTTTTTGGTCCCTTTTCATCATTTGCCATCCATGGAGTATCTCCATGGAAGCACTGGGAGTTTTATGTTCAAGCAACATGGTCACGACATCTGTGAAGCTATCCCCTTACTCCTCCCCTTCGAATTTCCAAAACAAACTTGAAAGTAGACAAACTTGAAATGAACGATGTATATGCTTTCTATAATGAGTTTTTGTTGGTGTGTCTATACGTGGTACACACAAAACTTTGAAATGCAATGGTGTGAAAATGTCATTTTTTGTACCCTCTCATCGCACCATATGGGATAGTGCCTCCGGAGGCCTTTTTCGGCCATACCGACCTCTCCGGGTGTCAGAACGAGGCATATAGTCAGTTAATTTCGGGGGTTTTGAGCATTTTGGACTCATTTATGATGTTATAATTTTGTCATTTTTCTCTATTTGAAAGTTGTAATTTTAATTTGAGTCAAAATTAAGAGCTGAAGCAACAAAGTTTTATTAGCATGGCTTAAAGGCAAAGGGACTCGAGGGTGATGAAGATTCGAATAATGATGGTCCATGCCAATGGTTTCTAGATGTCATGTTATAGGATCATGGTCACATGGAAGTCTACATAGAAGAGTGACAAAATTTCAAGCTCAAGTTTGATCTAACACAAATGTTAGAATAGTTAAAAGGAAACTCTTCTTAGGAGTTATAGATGAGTAAAATGATTGTGTGGCAAAGGGGAGATAAAGTGTTAATCCTCATGTTGCAATGTTTAGAGGAACATATGTTGTAACTTTACAAGGTATTATATTGTGAAAATGAATGTTTTGCAAGGAGATTGAAAGTAAATTTACAAGTAGATTTAAAGTAAACTTACAAGAAATTATATTGTTAAAATGATAGTCTTTTGCAAGGAATGATATTGTAATTTTTCATTCGAATAGTCTCCTCCTTGGAATGATTCCGATGTTCACAGCAAGGTGGTTGTCGTTGGTTCTTCGATCTCATCCTCTGTAATTGCGTCCCTTGGTACCGATTTAGTTATTTTAGTGCATTTCTTTTTCTTTGTCATCCTCCCTTTCTTGTTGATATGAAAAATGAAGTGTGTCCTTGATAATGTGACTTCTAAGCAAACTAAGTGAATCTTTTAGCTTTTAAACCTCCTCTTGAAGAATCTTGCAAAACATTTCCTATACTTTTAGAAACAATTGGATCCTTCTCCAAATGCAGATGGCCACCATGGAAATCTATTATGAGAGTAAGGCTTCAAATTTTTCTATTGACCTTCCAGTTTGTGGATCAATAGGATAAAAGCTGACTTTTGTCTATATCCATTTGCTTGCTCCCTTGGCTTTGTAATGCTTGAGTCCAGATGCCTGCAACCTTTGATACACAACCCTCGCAGTTTCTTACACTTGGTTGAGCTTGATTTTCATATGGAACAACTTAATGAGTTTCTAGGCAAAGTGCAAATGGGAAGGGAGCTTCTAACCATAGCAAAACTAGTGAGTTTCGAAAACTTGTGAGGCTGAAGTGAGCTTCTAGGAAGAGCAAAACTAGTGAGAAAATTTGGAAATCTTGTGAGGGTGAGGAGAGAAAAATGGTTTCCATGTAGAGTAGAAATGATGGGAAAACCTATGAGGTTGAAGCGAGCTTGTAGCAAAGCAAAACTACTGAGGAAAATTGGAAAGCTTGTGAGGGTGAAGAGAACAAAATGGTGGTTCTCTTGCAATGGTGAACAGAGCAAAACCAAAGTGGTCCTTCTAGCTAGACCAAAAATGGTGGTCCTCTGGCGAAGGTAGAGAGAGCTTGTAAAGCTTGTGAGGGTGAAGAAAGACTAATGAAATGGTTTGAGAGAAAGAGTAGTGAGGAAAACCATCATTCAAAAGTGAAAATTTTGTATTTGGCATCAAGCCAACAAAATAGGTCCTGTAGGGGAGAGAGTAGTGTGAAACTGACATCTTTTGTTCATATTAAAAGATATGTATCGAGATACTCTTTAAATGCTCTAGATATACTTTGAATACCCAAAACGGTCAAATTTGGAGCCGTGTTGACCGTCAAATGCTCCGCTAATTAGCAAGCTAACCAATTCCTTACACAACCCTTTTTGAGGCCCTTTTGGCCCTATTGTGAAAATGGATGCAAATATGTTTCTTGAGAGTTTGTGAGTTACTGTGCTGACAGTGGAATTCATCATGAACACACTATTCCATATTCACCTCAACAAAACGGCGTTGCTGAACGAAGAATCGCACTACTCTCAATCCTGTAAGATGTATGTTGATTCATTCTGGGTTATCTAGTGTTTTCTGGACTGATGCTACTTGGACATCAGTATTTATTCAGAATCATCTTCCGACTACTGCACCCTTTGATAAGATTCCCATCACAGCATGGACAAGTGGCATTCCTTCTGTATCTCATTTTTGAACCTTTGGATGTATTGCTTACATTCATGTTCCCAACGAAACACGAAGAAAGCTTCATGCTATTGGTCTTAAAGTTATTTTTATTGGATTTTTCGGCACTTCCAAAGGCTACAAATTCTATGACCCTTCCTCCAAGAAAGTAATTGTGAATCATGATGCTACTTTTAACGAACACTTTATGGGAGGCTCATGGTCCATGGATGATTCTGATGATACTAAATAATTGCTTCGGGCTTTTCCATTTCTTTTAGATGATGAGACTCTTCCTCTAGAGAAGCCTTTTACTTCACAACCATCCATTCTGAATGTTACCAATGATGATATTGACATTTTTGTTGATCTGCCTATTGATTTTCAACATGACTCATGTCATGTTTATGATGACGATATTGTTGATAATGCTTTCTCTACTTCTAAACATCTCATTAATTATAATGAAGTTATCTATTCATCACAAAGGGAGCAATGGCAGGAGGCTATGGAAGCAGAGTATGATTCTCTTATCTTTAAAGGTACATGGATACTTATTGAACTACCTCCGAGTCGTGCAATTATTTAGAGCTCCTTTATTGTGATCCTTGATCATCATCTCTTCATAGCAAGGGATCTCGTCATCACCTCTATGTAAAGCCTTTCAAAACATGTGATGAATACATGGATATTGTAGTCGATCTTGTGAAATGCATGCGTGGTATTTGGTGGAGGAGTGCAAGCCTCTTCTATTTCTTACACGACGCGTGTTTTTCTTGCAGCCCAATATATATCATAGAGCGGTCGCATGCCTTTCGCAACCTAATTTATCCAAACAACTATCGTTCTATGTTTTAATATCATTTTTACCATATTTTCAAATTTAAAATAAAATTTTACTTTTTTTCTCACAAGAAAAACAAAGAGAAATACCAAAATTTGAATGATTTAGCGTGAAAGCGCCGGTCATAACCACAGTAATACTTATGAGAATAAACGTGAGAATAAAGGTAATAATATATGCGGTAATTTCCGTGGTAATTTTGAAAACGCTAAAAGAAATTCCTCTCGTCCCCATTTCTTCTTTGACCAACCCATTTTTACTCTCTCTCTCCAAACCATGACCTAAAAGGCTGCGATGAATAAAGGTTTTTGAATTTTCATAATGGAGCTGATACATAGTTGAGAGCTTAAAGACACATCCTTTGCATTAGGTAACCTCTTGACATCAAGTTGAATTTTTCTATTTTCACTATGGGACACATTCAAGGGACTCAACGGCATATTGTTTCCCTATAAGTTGGTAAAGGGTATGTATAGAGAAGATTTGAACATTCACAAGTAAAACTTTTCAAATCTAAATGATAGTTAGGTTCATCATAGTGGTTGCTAGGGGTCTGGATTAGCACTTTTTCCACCTAGACACAATATAGGCGCCATGGTATTTTGATCGCCACTTTTAATTGCTACTCAGGCTGCTAGTCTACTAGCAAAGGCATCCTTGATGAAGTTTATTGTTTTATGAAAGCTAATGGCATCCACGTTGACTATGGGATGGTTGGGTGGCACGACTGTTGTTTTAAAGGATGCATGCACTATGTAATAATGATCATGTATCTTTATGTAATCATGTTAATGTATCACATGAGTTCAATGGGAAGGGTTTTGAATGCAAACATTTTAAGAAAATTAATAGAGATACATCAACCAAAGTTTATATTCCATTTGGAAGAAAACACCTAGAATAAGGTGCCATTTTATTCATGGAAACATGATCTTAGCACTTGAGCATTGTCCCCAACAATGTGATGATATTTTGTCATCAGCAGTTTTGGTTGGAATATATATTTAAAGTGCAAGCATCTCTCACGTACGTAAAGCAAGGTTGGTGTCCAACGGCGGGGATAGAAGAACTGATTTTCAACTCTACCAAAATTAGCAAAGTTGAGAAACAAAGGCACCTGACGTAGTTTGACAAGTTAGTTCTAGGCTTTTGTGTGGAGCAAGTATTAACTAGGAAAAATTACCAAAATATCCCTCTAAGCCTATGGAAATTTCTAAAATTCCCAAAAGAAAACCCCTGGTCACAAGAATAAATCTCTCTAAAGATTAAAAAAGATTGTAGCTTTGCATATTTAAGAAGAGGAATGTCTATCAATATAAGATGCTAAGACTAGAATTTGAGTTGGCTTTGGAGATGAATCACTTCATTATTTTTAGACATAGTCACCGTTTTTTGCGAGGTAATTTGTGACAAATTACATGCTAAGCACTGTAAAAAAGGAATAGAGATAAGAAAATCATGAACAATCGGACCAAAATATATACAAGTGGAATTTTTAAAATTTGAGGGGTATTTTGGGAATTGCCACAAACTAGAGGGGTAATTTTGGATTTTTTCCTATTAATTATCACCCGATTGAAAAGATTAATATCCGGACGGCGAGACTCCTATCCTAAATTCTAATACTTTATAAAAAGAGAAGACGAGTCAAGCCAACACACTATTCCATATTCACCTCAACAAAACGGCGTTGCTGAACGAAAGAATCACACTATTCTCAATGCTGTAAGATATATGCTGATTCATTCTGGGTTATCTTGTGTTTTTCGAGCTGAATCTACTTTCACAGCAGTATTTATTCAAAATCGTCTTCCTACTACTTCACCCTTTGATAAGATACCCATCACAGCATGGACAAGTGATATTTCTTCTGTATCTCATTTTCGAACCTTTGGATGTATTTCTTATATTCATTTTCCCAAAGAAACACAAACAAAGCTTGATGCTATTGATCTTAAAGTTATTTTTATTGGATTTTCTGACACTTCCAAAAGCTATAACTTCTATGACCCTTCCTCAAGTAATTGCGAATCGTGGTGCTACTTCTAACGAACACCTTATAAGAGGCTCGTGGTCCATGGATGATTCTGATGATACTAAATCATTGCTTCGGGCTTTTCCATTTCTTTTGGATGATGAGACTCTTCCTGTAGAGAAGCTTTTCACTTCACAACCATCCATTCTGAATGTTACCGATGATGATATTGACATTTTTGTTGATCTGCCTATTGATTTTCAACATGGCTCATATCATGTTTATGATGACGATATTGTTGATAATGTTTTCTCTACTTCTAAAGATCCCGTTACTTATAATGAACCCATCTCTTCACCACAAAGGGAGCAATGGCAGGAGTCTATGGAAGCAGAGAACGATTCTCTTATCTTTAAAGGCACATGGATATTAATTGAACTACCTCCTACTCGAACAATTAGTAAGATCTCCTTTATTTCGTAGGAGAAAGAATTAGTTCCTCACTTATCATACTCTTGTTGCTAGCATACATAATAGCATAGTAATGAAGAAGAAGGATATGGCAAGCTTAAGCATTGAAGCATGGCTCTTGGTTGGATTTGCACTCCATAGCCAAGAGTGTTGGTGTAGGCTCTCAACCTCTACTTGCTTGGAGAGGGAGCTCTTGCACTTTGCATATCACACAATGAGAGTGCTTGTGAGTGTGTGTGGGTGAGTATACCCCCTAGGCACCCCCCTAGCTTGCTTGGGTCGACCCCCCCTTGTAGCTCATGCCTGAAGCTCATTGGACCCTTCCAGGCCTAGCCAATCACAAGCAAGAGCCATTACAAGCAACATGGGTAGCCTTGGGACAAGTGTCCCCCTTTCCCCTTTGAGAGAGAGGACTTGATAAATGCTAAAACAATTAGATAATTCATGTAATTTATCATTGGACCCCTTTGAAGCCTAGCCAATAGGCTTCAAGCAACACATGAAGGTAACATGGGTAGGGGCCTGACATGTGTCCTTGCTGCCTCTTCAAGTTGGGCTTCCCTTGTGTGTGTGAGTGGGTGTTCTCTCTCTAGCCCCTAGGAAAAGGGCTCGCCCCCCCTCTTGTAGGAATGCTTTTGACTTTTAGGTGATCAAGCACCTTAATCACCAAGCATGACAAAGCACTTGAACTAGGGGGTGTTCCCACAAGCATCTCAGGCAAGCTTCTCAAGGCACCTCAAGTACTTTAATCATGCAGCAAGTCAAGCACCTCAAGCATGGAGCCAGTCAAGCACCTCAAGCATCTTAATCAAGCACCTCAAGCATGAAAAACACCTCAAGCATGACAAGCACCTCGAGCATGACAAGCACCTCGAGCTTGGGTCGGGTTCCCACCTCAAGCTCAGCCCTAGCTTACTTAAGTTCAAAGGACTTTTACACACATTTATTGGAGGTCTTCAATGAAGCTAACCCTAAGGTCTTATGCTCCATTGGTTAGCCTTGCTCTTTGATAGACCATCTCCCTTTTGGGCCCCTTTACCATTGGCCCCGTGTTGAGATAGATCTATAAGCACATACCTATATCTTAACTCTTGTTCCCGTTTATTCTCCCACATTAAGTGATCAATTTAATATGAGAAAATCATTTGTGTTAGTTAGATATTAGATTTTATGACATTACCTCTCTCTTGAAATCATAGTCGTCCTTGACTATGAGGTAGAAAAGATAAAGTCTTAGTCATTAGTCAATCGTACTTAGCGGGTAAAGGATCCCTTTTTACCCTATGACATCTTTTCAAGATGGATGACTAATGCATTTGGTGCTTGGGAGACATAGCTGCCGCAAGCATGTCTGCTCTTTAGTCCATTTTATTCTCCCAAAGTAGAGTGACAAATTCTACTTGGTGTTTGAGAGACGTCGTCATCACAAACATGATTCTAAGCATGCATACTAGTTAAATTTTGTGCACAATTAAAAAGAGGACTAGTCATATAAGACAAAAACATGAGTTATTTAAAAGAAATTTGTACATTTGCTTACTCTAATGTAGCATTGTAAGCATTGACAAGGTTCATACTATCCTTAAGTTGTACTCCTTGCATCCATTTAGCATCTTCAAAAGGATAATTTTTGAACTTAATAAGATACCGTCGGATAATCTTACCATGTCGTAGTACCTTGTCTTCATGCCGAAGGATAGCTTCGGGTTGTAGCACCTCTTCTTGGTCTTCAACTTCGGGAGGGTCTTCAATAATTGGTTCAATTGGTGGCTCTCCTTTGTAGGGCTTAAGTAAGCTTACATGAAAGGCATTGTGTATAAGCCAATGGTTGGGCAACTTGAGTTGATAAGCCGTCTCATTGATAGGCTTCAAGATTTGGAAAGGACCATAGTATCTTTTTGCTAGTTTAGCATAATACTTTTGATGGCCCGTAGGATTTTTGCCCGTCGTTTGCCTTAATCGAGCCTTAGGAAACTTGAGTAAGACCCAATCATTTTCTTTGAACATTAAGGCTCTTCTGTGCTTATCAGCAGCAGCTTTTTGCCTTTGTTGAGAGATGGCTATAGCCTCCCTAATCTTTTGAAAAGATTCTTGTAGGTCACGGCTATACTCATCGGCGGCGAAGATTTTCCCATGTACTTTCAGTAGCAAGGGACTTTTAGGTCTTCCTTCTATGATCTCGAAAGGTGCTTTGCCCGTAGAAGTATGTACAGTATTATTGTAGGCATACTCTACTAGCGGTAAATACTTTTCCCATTGTGAGCGTTGATCTACTTCGGTAACATAAGTCTTGAGTAGATCGAGTATCGTAAGATTGGCTATCTCACTTTGGCCATCCGTTTGTGGGTGATAGGCCGAAGAGAAATTCAATCTTGTTCCTAGATTTTCAAAGAGACCTTTCCAAAATTACTGGTCATTCTAGGATCTCTATCTGACACGATGGATGTGGGTAATCCATGGTGTTTGAAAATCTGAGATATGAAGAGAGTTGCCATTTGATGTGCCTTAATAGTCTTTTTGACAGGAATAAAATGTGCTTGCTTGCTAAACCTGTCGACTATTGTCCATATTCCTGTATTCCCATGGATAGACTTGGGTAATCCAAAGATGAAATCCATGGATATACTCTCCCATGGTGAATTTGGAATAGGCAATGGCTGGAGTAATCCAGGTTGCTTCCCTCTATCATACTTGGTCTTTTGGCATACTACACATTTTGAAACATACTCTTGTATGTCCACTTTCATGGTAGGCCAATAGAAATACGTCTCTACTCCTCGGAGAGTAGGTTGAATACCTCTATGCCCTGCATATGGAGGAGCATGGGATTCATACATAACCTTCTCACGAAGGGAATGGGTAACACATAGCCTATTGCCGTGAAGATGATAACCATCTTGCAAGGTGAATGGTTCCTCTTTCTTCCCCAAAGCAAGGGCTGACATTATGTCTCTAAAGTCAGGGTTAGTAGCATACTCATCTATCATAGAGGATAGATCATTGTGAGTAGCTATAGACACCGCATTAACTTTTGGTCGTCGTGAAAGTGCATCGGCAACTTGATTGTGCTTACCAGCTATGTGAGCAATATGAAAATTAAATTGCGAAAGAAAATTTGCCCACCTCATTTGTTTGTCAGAAAGCTTGGTTTGCGTCATGAAATACTTGAGACTTTGGTGGTCGGTTCGTAGGATAAATGGAGTCCCCAATAGGTAGTGCTTCCATGTGTCTAGGGCATGTAGAACAGCTAAAAGCTCTTTCTCATAAATGCCCAAGACTCGTTCATCACCATTGAGCCTTCGGCTCTCATATGCTATGGCATGCCCTTCTTGAAGCAAAACCGCTCCAAGGCAATCACCACAAGCATCACATTGGACCTCAAAGGGCTTTGAGAGATCCGGAAGCACGAGGACTGGTTGGGAAGTAAGCTTCTCTTTGAGTTTTTCAAAAGCATTTTGCTCCTTAGCAGTCCATACAAACTTAACGTTCTTCTTGGTTAAGTCGTGTAGTGGTCCTGCCACTTGAGAGAATTTTGCTATGAAGCGTCTATAGTATGCACACATACCAATAAAGCTTCTTAGCTCATGTAGATTCCTTGGGTTAGGCCATGATTTTATTACCTCTAACTTTGATGGATCCATACGAATACCATCGTGAGAGATAATATGGCCTAGATATTGAATCTCTTGAAGGAAGAATTCACTTTTCTTTTGGTTGAGAAAAAGTTTGTTCTCCCTCAAGGCTTGAAAAGTTACTTGGAGATGTTGCTTATGTTCCTCCAAAGACTTGGAGTAGATGATGATATCATCGAAGAACACTCCAGTGAATTTTTGATATGGTCTAAAAATTTTCTCCATCAAACGATTGAACGTAGCTGGTGCATTAGTCAAGCCAAAAGGCATGACTAGATATTCATAAAGACCAAATGTTGTGCGAAACGCGGTCTTTAAGATATCCTCATCCACTATCCTTATTTGATGATAGCCACTCTTAAGGTCAATCCTACTGAAGTAGGTAGAGCCTTGTAGCTTATCAAACAGATCTTCTACCCGAGGTACGGGAAATCTGTTTTTAATAGTGATATGGTTTAGTGCTCGATAGTCCACACACATACGGTATGTACCATCTTTCTTTTGCACTAAAAGGACTGGAGAACAAAAGGGAGAGGAACTAGGCCTCACCATCCCTTTGTCTACCAGCTCTTGTACTTGCCTCATGATCTCCTCTTGTTGAGCTTGTGAGACTCGATAAGGAGGTTTGTTAGGCGGTGAGCTTCCTGGAAGGAGCTCAATACGATGGTCATCATCCCCTCGTTTTGGAGGTAGGTCCATAGGGATATCATCGATGAACACATCTTGGAATCCTTTTAGAAAAGTAGACAAGTCTAACTCTTCTTGATTCCTATCATTTTCATTTGATGAAACATTATTAGCTTTTAGAGACTCTTTGACATAAATCATGTACGCAGAAACTGAGCTCTTCATTGATTTATCAAAAGAAAGAGGATTTACAAGTGGAATAGTGCGACCACGCTCACTAGCATCTACATACATGTTCTTTCCCCTGTAGGTGAAGTAAATTCTCCTTTCAGGGAACTTCATGTTGGCAGCCATGCGATCAAACCATGGTGCCCCTAGGATAACATCCTGATGTTGGAGGGGAGAGATGAAGAAGTCTTCTTTGTCGACATAGCTTTGGACATGAAGCCTCAACTTCCCAATCAAGGGAGTAACGGAGGCTTGTTGTCCCTTGAAAGCTGCATCAGCTGTTACTATATCTCCCATCTCAAAAGCTTGAATGCCCAACTTGGTGGCCAACTCTATTGATATGAAGTTGAGAGTAGAGCCAGAGTCAAACAAGATGAAGGCATCATGCTCTCGTACCTTTCCCCAAGCATAGGAGAGTGATGATCCTTTGCAATGAGCATCCTCTTTTGGAGCTTCGATGGTGGAAGCCCTAGGAGTCTCATTGCGAGTATTCTTCTTGGGGCAAGAACGATAGCCATGTCCTTGCTCCCCACACTTGAAACACTTATGGTCCTTGCGAAAAGCTTCAAGCTCTTCAGGAGAGAGTTTGTTTTTACCTTTGTAAACTCCCTTCTCCTTGGACCGATTGTTGTTGTTGTTGTTGGAAGTGCCTTGGGAATTATTTTGAGCATTGGATTTCCCCTTTGCATCATTTTTATCTTTGTTTTCCATGGGCTTGACATTACGTCTAGCCCCTTGATGGAAATTGATGCGTGAAGCAACCATGGTGTGGTGGATTACTTCGGTAATAGTATCGGGCCGTTGAGAGTTGATATATTCGGCCATCTCTTCAGGTAATCCCGCACAGAATTGCTGTCTTTGCTCGGCAAAATCTATCTTTTGAAAGACAGTAGCTTTGAGATGTAAATCCCAAAACTTATCTACATACTTGTTGATAGACTCATGAGAGAGGAGCTTCAAGCCGCGCCATTCGGTAAGAACTTTATCTTTAGTATCGCTTGGAAGAAATTGCTTCATGATGGAAACTCGTAGAGTTTTCCATGTCTTTGGGGCTTCTCCATTGCCACGAAGGCTAGCCCACCATTGACGAGCTGATTTTTGGAAGTGCATAGCTACATGGCGTAGCTTGGAGGACTCTGTGAAGCCCTCGTCCCCAAAGGCCGCATCAAATTGCTGGATGAAGGCCAACACTTTGTCGGTAGCACCAAAGGTGCCATCGTAGGTGAGAAAAGAGATACTCTTTCCTCCCTCCTTGAACTTCTTTAGCTTTTGTGACCTTCGCCATGCAGGAAATGATTTGCGATGCCCTCCCCTCTTGTATTCTCTAGGAGAATAGCCATAACTTTCATCGGAAGAGAAGGAAGGTGAAGAAGAAGGAGAAGAGGGTGACCTCTTCCTAGCCCTTTTCTTCCTTTGTTTCCTCTCTTGCCTTTGAGAGTGATGAGGAGAAGGACTATGGGTTGCTCTTTTCCTCTTGGGAGGAGTAGGCGATCGTTTAGACCGCCTTCTTCGTGGAGCCACATCTTCAGAAGAACTTAGACTTTCATTGCTTTCTTTCTCTTTGGATTCCTCCTCTTGAATGGAAGAGAGTCTTCTTTTGGGGGTCTCTTCAAGAGGCCTCCTAAGCTCTCTCTCCTCTTGGAGAGGAAGGGAAATTCCATAGGCACAAAGTTGTTGAGTAACTTCGGCTTGCAAGGTAGGGTTGCCCATAGCTTGTTGCAACCTAGTCACAAGATAATTCACAAACATGGGAGCATCATCATTAGCACCTTCATGTGCAAAATCAAAGCTATCAATGCTCATTCTACTCTCTTGATTATTGTCAGCCATGTTAACAAAATTTTATGTATGTACTTAGTGTATGCTTTGGCAATTCAAAACCTTAGTTGCCACTCCTCTTAGCCTTTGAAAATCGGCTCTTAAGTATCTACACCCACGGCTCAAAGTGGTTAATTATAGAGAGTAGAGGAGTAGGTATAACATAGCAGAGTTGCCAAGGGCTAGCTCCTTTCGGACTTCTTATGGCTCAATAATGGTAAAGCCGTAGGCAAGTCTAAAAAGACTCCATTATTAAGTCCAAAGCTCCCGAGGTGTGCACCATCCCCCACATAGTGGGCTTAACAAAACCGGTATTAGATCCCAGTTCCACTTACTCTATTATAATTAACAACATCAACCATTTATAGGCTACTTAAGGACCTCTCTTCTTAAGCAAGAAAAGAGAAACCAAATGCTCTGATACCAATGTAATGGAATTTGCCTATTCAATTTGAGAATAGCGGAATTTAATGAGAGTACTTTAAGGAAATGATTTTGTGAGCATAGCGGGTAGACATAATTGAAGATAGCAACATAATCATAGCAATTAGTTAACTTGGCATAGACAATACTTTTGCAAGAGAGAGAGTTTAGAGAACATGACAACAATTGAGGACCGGATTTATGTGGAGCCGGTCCCCCCTCCAATAGGCATTTGTATTATGATTTCTCCCATAAAGAGAGACTTGTTACAATACAGTCTTTGTGTTCCTTGTGACCTAGGTGATGCCATGAAGATGGAAGGCTTCATGCACCACAAACATAACATAAACTTGAAGAAAGCTTTAACTATCCCAAGCCTCAGTCCCAAGACCTCAAACACCTTCGAAGGTGGAGAGAGCTAGCAGGGAATGAGGGTAGGGAAGAGGAAGAAGAAACATTTCGTAGGAGAAAGAATTAGTTCCTCACTTATCATACTCTTGTCGCTAGCATACATAATAGCATAGTAATGAAGAAGAAGGATATGGCAAGCTTAAGCATTGAAGCATGGCTCTTGGTTGGATTTGCACTCCATAGCCAAGAGTGTTGGTGTAGGCTCTCAACCTCTACTTGCTTGGAGAGGGAGCTCTTGCACTTTGCATATCACACAATGAGAGTGCTTGTGAGTGTGTGTGGGTGAGTATACCCCCTAGGCACCCCCCTAGCTTGCTTGGGTCGACCCCCCCTTGTAGCTCATGCCTGAAGCTCATTGGACCCTTCCAGGCCTAGCCAATCACAAGCAAGAGCCATTACAAGCAACATGGGTAGCCTTGGGACAAGTGTCCCCCTTTCCCCTTTGAGAGAGAGGACTTGATAAATGCTAAAACAATTAGATAATTCATGTAATTTATCATTGGACCCCTTTGAAGCCTAGCCAATAGGCTTCAAGCAACACATGAAGGTAACATGGGTAGGGGCCTGACATGTGTCCTTGCTGCCTCTTCAAGTTGGGCTTCCCTTGTGTGTGTGAGTGGGTGTTCTCTCTCTAGCCCCTAGGAAAAGGGCTCGCCCCCCCTCTTGTAGGAATGCTTTTGACTTTTAGGTGATCAAGCACCTTAATCACCAAGCATGACAAAGCACTTGAACTAGGGGGTGTTCCCACAAGCATCTCAGGCAAGCTTCTCAAGGCACCTCAAGTACTTTAATCATGCATCAAGTCAAGCACCTCAAGCATGGAGCCAGTCAAGCACCTCAAGCATCTTAATCAAGCACCTCAAGCATGAAAAACACCTCAAGCATGACAAGCACCTCGAGCATGACAAGCACCTCGAGCTTGGGCCGGGTTCCCACCTCAAGCTCAGCCCTAGCTTACTTAAGTTCAAAGGACTTTTACACACATTTATTGGAGGTCTTCAATGAAGCTAACCCTAAGGTCTTATGCTCCATTGGTTAGCCTTGCTCTTTGATAGACCATCTCCCTTTTGGGCCCCTTTACCATTGGCCCCGTGTTGAGATAGATCTATAAGCACATACCCATATCTTAACTCTTGTTCCCGTTTATTCTCCCACATTAAGTGATCAATTTAATATGAGAAAATCATTTGTGTTAGTTAGATATTAGATTTTATGACATTACCTCTCTCTTGAAATCATAGTCGTCCTCGACTATGAGGTAGATCCCGTTACTTATAATGAAGCCATTTCTTCAGCATGAAAGGAGCAATGGTAGGAGGCTATGGAAGCAAAGTGCGATTCTCTTATCTTTAAGGTACATGGATACTAATTGAACTACGTCTTAGTCGTACAGTTATTAAGAGCTCCTTTATTGTGATCCTTGATCAACATCTCTTCATAGCAAGGGAGCTCGTCATCACCTCTATGTAAAGACTTTCAAAACATGTGATGAATACATGGATATTGTAGTCAATCGTGTGAAGTGCATCCGCAGTATTCAGTGGAAGAGTGCAAGCCTCTTCTATTTCTTACACGATGCGTATTTTTCTTGCGGCCCAATATATATCACAGAGCGAACGCATGCCTTCGGCAACCTAATTTATCCAAATAGCTGTCGCTCTATGTTTTAATATCATTTGTACCATTTTTTTTGAAATTTAAAATCAAATTTTAGTTTTTTTTCACAAGCAAAACAAAGAGAAATACCAAAATTTGAATGATTTAGCGCCAAAGCACCGGTCATAACCATGATAATATTTGTGAGAATAAAGGTAATAATATACGCGGTAATTTCCATGGTAATGTTGAAAATGCTAGAAAAATGTCCTCTCATCCCCCTCTCTTCTTTCACCAACCCATTTTTTACTCTCCCTCTTCAAACCATGACCGAAAAGGCCACGATAAATAGATGTTTTTAAATTTTCATAGTGGAGCTGATACATAGTTCAGATCTTATAAGACACATATATCCTTTGCATTATCTAACCTCTTGACAAACTACAAGAGGTTATGTGCACTTGTGACGCTGTTAGCGACGAAAATACATTGGATTTTTATACTCCCCGACGTTACTAAGACTGTCGCTAATAGCATAGATACAGGAACGTTGCTATGAGCATCGCTATAACGGTCGCTATATGCCTCGCTATATAGCGACACCTATAACGACAACTATAGCAACGTTTACAGGCCATCTATAGCGATGTTTATAGCGATGCTACAGAGCCTTATATAGCGACGGTCATAGCGATGCCCGAGAGAAAAAAAATTTGGTGGCAGGGCATTCACCCATCAACCATATTGAATGTTTCAATAATTGAGTAAACCTAAATGAATCCAAGATAAGATGAGATTCACCTTTGAAAGAAAGTGCAAGCTTAAATATAGACCCAAAGTAGTCACCCACAAGACAATATAAGCATTAACTCCATCGTCCATAGTATTTTTTGCAGAATAAAGTTTTGTGTACAAAACTGACAAAATTAAATTGATGAAAGTAAATCAATGACAATTGTACACATCATAGGGAAAATCACTTGATTGTTAAACTTTGAAAATGTAGTAGTTACAACACCATTTTTGTTCTTGAAAAAATTTACATGGTTTTCAAAAAGACGTATCAATGTCACCTCATGATACATATGCTATGACAAAAGGAAACTAATGCCATCTAGCTACGTCTAGACTGACGTCGTCTAATCAGACGTCTCATCGCGTCCAAGTGGCGTATCTGTCGGATTCTGCAAAAAAAAACAATAAGACAGCTTTCTGTAAGTATAAACATATAATTTATAAAACAATACAACAAATAGAAAAGAGTAAACCCTAATACTAACCATGCCGCCGCGAGAACTCAGAATGTCCATCAGGGTGTTTAAGCCAGTCCTGCCTACGTACTCGCGCTGGTACGGTGTGGGGTCACGTCCTGTCATCGACCACTGTCAAAACATACAAAGAATCCATTATGTTAGAATTTAAAAAACTCTAAAACCTAAACTGTCAAACCTAAAGAGCAATTCAAAAACGCTTACAAACTCGGCCTCAAATGATGCCCACCCACCGCTCCCCAAGTGGTACGAGCTCCCTCCCTCTACTCGCGCTATGGCTGCCTCCTTTTGTTGCTTCCACTTGTCGGGATTCTCGCGCGCAGCTTTCTTCGCATTCTTCTAATCTTCTTTGGCCATCCAATTTGGTATGTTCCACCCATGCTTAATTGCTTTTTGCACTTCGGAACACTTGTGCTTGCAGTATTTGTGTATTCGAACCTTTATCAGGTCTTCATTGAGGCGGTCATCCCGTGCTCAAATAGGAAACTCGTCATGCAGTAGCTAATGACTCTGTCTTTTAAATCACTTGGTACTTCACTTCAGGTGTTTAGTATGTAGTGTCTAAACACCTGAGAGAAAAGACCGCGCATGCGAGAGATCACCTTCTTGCCTTCATCATCCAAGATGATGCCGCCGCTGAAGTCGACGGAGTAAGGCAAGACCTCTCGCCAGTGACGCGTGAACCTGGGTGTCCCGGCAGGGGTCTCTACAGGCGTGTCGATGGAGGTACGGATGTCAGGTGTCTCCACTAGAGTCTGGGCCCCGAAGCAAGGAGTGTCGACTAGAGTGACTCCTAGAGGAGTAGCTAGTGGTGTGTAGCCGCTAGGATCGGCCGTCAGCCGCGCAAAACTTGGTGTAGATGGCGATGCTGTGGCTGGAGTGGGGGCGGGCAAAGAAGGGGAGGGTAAAGAGCCTCGTCGAACACGAGGTAGTGTCGAGGCATCGACGACAGCATCCCCACAACAACCGTCGCCGCCACCACTAGAGCGCCGGTGCCTAAACGAGTGTGAAGATCGTCTCGTCGACACCGAAGCTTCAGAGTGCGCTGAATGCTCCGAAACAGAGGAAGATGCTAAAGAAGTAGGAACGTGTGATGCTGCTCCAGAGCAATGACGCTCCACGTACCACTGTCTCTGTTGGGGTGACAAAGAAGAAAGAAACTCATCAACATCCATACCTGCATTAAACACACGAACATTTAATCTTAATATTAAATGTATGGAGAAGAAAACATGGACAAGTAGAGAGAGAGAGAGAGAGAGAGAGAGAGAGAGGAGACTCATAAAGGGGCAAGGATTCTTGTGTAGAGAGATTTCGTTGAATTTCTGTGAATTTGTAAAAGCACTGCGCTCCGGGTGCGATGGAAACTGAAGCGCATCACGAAGGTCTGCTCATAGAAGTTGCTTGCGCCACCACTAAATCTAATTGATTCGGTGAAAGAGACACTGAGAAGCAGTAGTAGTGCTTCTTAGTGTCTCTTTCACCCAATCAACTAGTTTGCTAGGGACCTTGCTTACCACTTTACATTGAGCACTTTTTCCACCTAGACACAATATAGGCTCCATGGTATTTTGATCGCCACTTTCAATTGCTACTCAAGCTGCTAGTCTACTAGCAAAGGCATCCTTCATGAAGTTTGTTGTTGTATGAAAGCTAATGACATCACGTTGGCTATGGGATGGTTGGGTGGCACCACTGTTGTTTTAAAGGATGCATGCACTATGTAATAATGATCATGCATCTTTATGTAATCATGTTAATGTAGCACATGAGTTCAATGGGAAGGGTTTTGAATGCAAACATTTTAAGAAAATTAATAGAGATACATCAACCTAAGTTTATATTCCATTCGGAAGAAAACACCTAGAATAAGGTGCCATTTTACTCATTCAAACATGATCTTAGCACTTGAGCATTGTCCCCAACAACATGATGATACTTTCTCATCAATAGTTCTGGGTTGGAATATGTATTTAAAGCGCAAGCAGCTCTCACGTATGTAAAGCAAAGTGAGTATCCAACGGTGGGGGTAGAAGAGCTGATTTTCAACTCTACCAAAATTGGCAGAGTTGAGAAACAAAGGCAATTGAGGTACTTTTGACAAGTTAATTATAGGCTTTTGTGTGGAGCATGTATTAATTAGGGAAAATTATGAAATATCCCTCTAAGCCTATGGAAATTTCCAAAATGCCTTTCAAATTTTCCAAAATTCCCAAAATAAAACCCCTAGTCGCGAGAATAATTTTCTCTAAAGATTAAAAAAAATTGTAGCTTTTCATGTTTAAGAAGAGTGAATGTCTATCAATACAAGATGCTAAGACTAGAATTTGAGTTGGCTTTGGAGATGAATCACTTCATTATTTTTAGACATAGTCACCTTCTGTTGCGAGATAATTTGTGACAAATTACATGCTAAGCATTGTAAAAAAGGAATTGACAGGTGTATTTTGGGAATTTTCCCTATTAATTATCACCCGACTGAAAAGATTAATATCTGGACGGCGAGACTCCTCATGCTTTATAAAAGGAGAGGAGGAGAACTTGGAAGCTGCAGGTTGGCGATAAGAAATGAAGATGAGTTGTATGTTACTAGCGTTAACGGTTTGTGCGTTACGAGTAGTAGGTAAGCAAAATATGTGTCTGTAATATGTACTGCGTTATGATAAGGTAGTCCCTCGAAATGCTGGTGTATATTGTTGTTCTCCTGCAGGTTGTGACGTATCAGCGATGACGATGGGCATCAACTACGGCAGGGTGGCGGACAACTTGCCGCCTCCTGCGCAGGCAGTGGCACTGATGGAGGAGCTGGGCGTGGGCAGCGTGCGGATTTTCGACAGCGATCCCGGTGTGCTGAAAGCACTGGCCAATACCAACCTCACGGTGCTGATCACCGTCAAGAATGAGGACTTGACGAGCATGGCAAACAGCACAGACGCGGCTGCACGCTGGGTCGGAATCAATATCCTACCCTACTACCCGGCCACACAAATCATTGGCGTCGACGTGGGCAACGAGATCCTGAGCAACCACGACGACACTGCCACGTGGCTGAGCTTGGTCCCCGCCATGCGCCGGATGCAGGCAGCCATTGAGCAGGTACGTGCGAATCTCCCCGCTAATACTGTTTAGGTACGTGTAACTCCCTATCTAACCACGTCCCCGTCGACTTGACCACGTGGACACGCAGGCCGGACTGGCTGATAACATCGTTGTGAGCACCTCCGTCGCCGCGGACGTCCTGGGCGCTTCCTATCCTCCTTCTGCCGGTAGCTTCAGAGCCGATATCACAGACACCATCATGAAACCCCTCCTGGAGTTCCTCTCAAACACCTCCTCTCCTTTCCACCTCAACATCTACCCGTACCTCACGTGGTCCTTCAATTCGAAACAAATCCCGCTCCCGTACGCCCTATTCCAGTCTAATACCAGATCCCAGGTTGAAGATGGAGATCTCACGTATACAAACCTGCTAGATGCGCAGCTTGATGCTGTGTGGGCGGCCATAGCCAAGCTCGGCTTTCCAAACATCTCTCTCGTCATTACAGAAACGGGCTGGCCCACGGCCGGCGGCGTCGGTGCAACCCCAGAGCTTGCAACGTCTTATATGGAAGCCCTCGTGCAAAAGACGCTCACATCTCAAGGCACCCCCTCGCACCCGGGAACCCCCATACCAACTTACATCTTCGCTCTCTTCAACGAGAACCACAAGGGAGGAGCACCTACTGAGAAAAATTGGGGTCTTCTCTACCCCAACGGAACACGGGTGTACGATGTGAGCCTCACTGACTCAGCAGCTGTTCCCGCCAGAGCCAAGCAATGGTGCGTTCCCGCTGCTACTTCCAATGACACAAGCTTGCAGCAGGCTTTGGACTTCATTTGCTCCTCTAATGCTGCGTATTGCTCCGCTATCCAAGATCCACAGAAACCTTGTTTCCTCCCTAACACCTTGATTTCCCATGCCTCATTTGCAATGAACGCATACTGGCAAGTCAACAAAGCCAATGGATCCACTTGTGATTTCAGGGGTATCGGACAAATTACCATCACAGATCCAAGTAAGCATTATATGCCATTCCGCTTGACCATGTGCAATATGTGTGTCCACCTATATAGAGAAGTATCTTTTCTTTTATAACTATATAAGTGTGTGTGTATATATATATAATATAAGTCTCTACCTCATGCACCACAATGTTTCTAATTCACATGCACATACAGGTTACGGAAGTTGCACCTACAATAGCAATGTTAGTGAATCTATTCCTCCATCAATATCCCCGCCACCACCATCCGCACCGACTTCCCCGCCACTAACACCCACACCGACTTCTGACAACCAATGGTGCATTGCCACCACATCATTCATGTCATGTAAAATTTTCAAGTAATCGAAGCATTGAGACTGGAAACCATTCCCATTCCAAACAAATTTTATATATTCTTCTTCTCAAAATAGGATACCTTTTTTCTTGTTTATCACCATTGATCTAAATTGAAATCTTGTGTGATGGTCTTAATAAGTGTCTACAAGTTGAAGATAAAAAAAAATCATGCTCCATAACAGCTTGAAAAGATACTTGGATGATTTCTTTCGTATAAGTAAAATAACAACATTTAAAGCTATATTGAAGCATTTGATGAATTTGTCAACGAGTTAATTGGAGCATTTTTTACTAGCTAAACATGTGGTACAAAATTTTTTATTTCCATCAGATGGTCCAATTAAGTGTTAGCATACTTAGGTGGTTCCAAAAAGGAGTGTCTTGGACACTCCTTTGGGAGGAGAGAGAGTGGGATGTGGGTTGTTTAGTTTCAAATGCTATAAGTAAAAGTATAAAGGGGGAGGAAATAAGGCATGCGGACTTGGAATTTTTAAACATATAGAAAATTGACTTATCCCATTAAAGGCTATTGAATATTCTCTCGCTACTGCCACTACTTGTGGACTCTACAACACTCACTCAATGGGTCCCTCCTCCAGAATTGTTCCTGTGCCATCTCTTGCTCTGTCTCCCTCCCCCCCTCCCTTCTCGATTGCCTCTACTTTTGGACTCCTTAGTTGTGCTTGTCTTTTGGTTTAGGGCTCACAATGATTTCTCTCTCTCTCTCTCTCTCTCTCTCTCTCTCTCTCTCTCTCTCTCCTCCATAGCCTCTAGAGATTCTTTGGGGTGCACCATATTCAACAACTGCTAGCTTGCACACTGTTTGGCCACTGTGGACGTATCTCAGCAACATATCATATTAGTCTCTCTCTCTCTCTCTCTCTCTCTCTCTCTCTCTCTCTCCCCCCCCCCCCCCCCCCCCATGAGGAATATGAATGTGTTCAATGGTCTTGTTTGTTGTATCATTAGCCTCGTTACTCCTTCCACATGGAATCACATGATGTCGACAATGGAACCCTATATCTTCTTCCATTGTCTATTACACACCACACCCCAAGGAAACTTCTTCCTGGTCTGCGGAACTATTGTGCTGCAAAGAAGAGGGAACAAAGAAGTAATCAGAAGAGAATGGCACGAACGCATGACGATGGTCACATTGATGAGAGAGAGGCAAAGAAATTATGTAGGGCAATTGCTAAGTATTGGCATACTCATACAAATGGGCTTTCTGAGGGTCTTCAAAAAAGATTCTATATCAACTCTTCCTTCATCAAACGTTCTCAATGTTGCAACCTACATCGGAAACAATTGAGAGAGTTATTTTGTCATAAAATCTAATATCTAACCAACCCAAACGATTTTCTCATATTAAATTGATCACTTAATGTGGGAGAATAAATGGGAACAAGTGTTAAGATATAGATATGTGCTTATAGATCTATCTCAACACGGGGCCAATAGTAAAGGGGCCCAAATGGGAGATGGTCCATCAAGAGCAAGGCTAACCAATGGAGCATAAGACCTTAGGGTTAGCTTCATTGAAGACCTCCAATAATGTGTGTAAAAGTCCTTTGACCTTAGGTAAGCTAGGGCTGAGCTTGAGGTGGGAACCCGGCCCAAGCTCAAGGTGCTTGTCGTGCTTGAGGTGCTTGTCCTGCTTGAGGTGCTTGATTAAGATGCTTGACGTGCTTGACTGGCTCCATGCTTGAGGTGCTTGACTTGGTGCATGATTAAGGTGCTTGAAGTGCCTTGAGAAGCTTGCCTGAGATGCTTGTGGGAACACCCCCTACTTCAAGTGCTTAGTCATGCTTGATGACTAAGGGGCTTGCTTATCCAAAGTCAAAAAGATCCCTACAAGGAGGGGGGAGAGCCTACAAGGGGGGGGGGGGGGGGGGGGATGAGAGACAACACACACACACACACACACAAGGGAAGTCCCAGCTTGAAGAGGCAGCAAGGACACTTGTCAAGTTCCTTCCCATGTTGCCCTCATGGTGTGCCTGAAGCCTATTGGTTGGCCACCCAAGGGGTCCAATGATACTTTAGGATATTTAATTAATTGATTGTGCATTTATCAAGTCCTCTCTCTCAAAGGGGAAAGGGGGACACTTGTCCCAAGGCTACCCATGTTGCTTGTAATGGCTCCTACTTGTGATTGGCTAGGCCTGGAGGGGTCCAATGAGCTTCAAGCATGAGCTACAAGGGGGGGTCAACCCAAGCAAGCTAGGGGGGTGCTTAGGGGGTATACTCACCCACACACACTCACAAACACTCTCATTGAGTACTATGCAAAGTGCAAGAACTCCCTCTCCTTCTCCAAGCAAGTAGAGGTTGAGAGCCTACACCAAAACTCTTGGCTATGGAGTGCAAATCCATCCAAGAGCCATGATTCAATGCTTGAGCTTACCATCTATTTCTTGTTCATTACTATGCTATTATGTATGCTAGCACAAGAGTTATGATAAGTGAGGAACTAGCTCTTTCTCGTATGAAATGTTTCTTCTTCCTCTTCCCTACCCTCATTCCCTACTAGCTCTCTCCACCCTCGAAGGTGTTTGAGGTCTTGGGCCTGAGGCTTGGTATAGTTAAAGCTTTCTTCAAGTTTAGGTTATGCTATGATGGTGATGCATGAAGCTTTCCATCTTCATTGCTTCACCTAGGTCCCAAGGAACACGAAGAATGTATTGTAACAAGTCTCTCTTTATGGGAGAAATCATAATACAAATGCCTATTGGAGGGGGGACCGGCTCCACATAAATCCGGTCCTCAACCGTTGTCATGTTCTCTAAATTCTCTTTCTTGCAAAAGTATTGTCCATGCCAAGTTAACTAATTGCTATAATTATGTTTCTATCTTCAATTATGTCTACCCGCTATGCTCACAAAATCATTTCTTGAAAGTACTCTCATTAAATTCCGCTACTCTCAAATTGAATAGGCAAATTCCATTACATATTTTCTCGAACATTTTTCATACATTATCTGAGGGGAAGACACCTCATTCAAATAACGAGTTGTTTTTTAAATGGGTTAGTGTCATGACATGCCCTCAAAGGAGCAGGTCTAAGTAACAATCAAATAAGTAGTAGAGATGCTGCCAAGGCTTTAGAAATTCATCGAAGAGCTGTCAGTGCTACCAATTTTTGGCTGCAACATGATGTGGAGGAAGGGGCACCTCCCCTAGATGCTTGTCATCATCAACTGCATAGATGAAGCTTCTTAACGATCAAACTCATAGAAATTGTGTCTCAATTTTGTTCGGTGGAAACCCACATCTCACGAAGTTTAAGAAAGATGTTGTTTGGAAGAGAATAGGCAAGAGTGCGCATATACTACATCCATCGCTTCTACTCAATTTGCCTCACGTATATCAGCCCAGACATCTTGGGATGTATCATAATTCTTTACTTAGTGTTTTTTAGGTGCTTTAGTATGTGCTCATAATCTTTTCAAAATGCATCTACAGCTTGAACGTCTCTGCAACTGTTTTCATGTGTATGATATGTTGAGCTTATATGTGAAGCTACTCAATATATGGCTTCTCTATATATGGCACCCAGGTCCCCTCTATATATACATCGTCTCATGTGTGTACTCTACACACTTGGGGTTCTATTTCTATGCTCTATTTCTCTCTCAACATGGTATCATAGCACGACGTTTTTGTTTTCCATTTTGCTCCTGATTGAAAACGATTTTGCAGAAACTACCCATGAAAGACACTGGAATTGATGTGGTCTACAACTTTTCAGAAGAATTTTTTTTCAAATTATGCATCGATTTTGAGTTATCATTTGCGGACTGCGTACATGCCTGAAAAGCAACTTTGCTTTTTGTTTTTGATTTTTGTCCTGATTGAAACGATTTTGCAGAAACTACCCATGAGGCGCACCGGAATCGCCGTGGTCTAAAACTTTGCAGAAGAAAAATTTTCCAAATTTTGCACGGATTTGGACTTATCGTTGGCGGACTGTGTACATGTTTGAAAAGCAACTTTCTTTTTTTTTGTTTTTGATTTTTCTCCTAATTGAGAACGATTTTACAGAAACAATTTGCTATGGCACTGAAATCGATGTGGTTTACAACTTTGAAGAAGAAAGTTTTTTCAAATTCTGCATTGATTTTGAGTCATCGTTTGCGGACTGCGTACATGCCTAAAAAGCAACTTTTGTTTTTAGTTTTTTGATTTTTTGCTAATTGAAACGATTTTGCAGAAACTTTTTGCTTGAGCCATCGGAATCGATGTGATGTACAACTTTGCAGAAGAAACTTTCTCTAAATTTTGCACCGATTTTGGGTTATCGTTCTCGTGCTGCGAATATGTTTGAAAAGAAAATTTTACTCTTTGCTTTTGATTTTCCTCATAACTGAAAACTTCTCAATTATATTTTCTCTTCATCAATCATATATTTGTTACTGACGTAACTTTGCTGCAGAAGCCAGTTACATATCGTTCCGATTTAGTCGAGCCGTTGATGATCGTCCAAATTCTATCGAGCTACTGTTGGTACATGATCTTTTTTTATATGATATACTCGTTCATTAATTCTCGTACAATTATTCTTCTAGAGATATAGTTTACATCGTTTTATTGATAAGTCTCGTTGACACCATAGTGATTTTAATGGTACCATGATGATGTTTTGTTAGTACTTTGGTCATGGTGATTTTCGTTGATACAATGATGATATTTCCTTGATACCATGGTTATTCTCGGTGATTCCATGATGATATTTCGTTGATTCCATGGTTATTCTCGGTGATACCATGATGTTGTTTCGTTGATACCATGGTTATTCTCGGTGATACCATGATGTTGTTTCGTTGATACCATGGTTATTCTCGGTGATACCATGATGTTGTTTCGTTGATACAATGATTATTCTCGGTGATACCATGATGTTTTTTCGTTGATACAATGATTATTCTTGGTGATATCATGATGTTGTTTCGGAGATACCATGGTTATTCTCGGTGATACCATGATGTTGTTTCGATGGTACAATGATTATTCTCAGTGATATCATGATGTTGTTTCGTTGATACCATGGTTATTCTTGGTGATACCATGACGTTTTTTCATTGATACAATGATTATTTATGATTCTTTTCGTTGATACCAAGATGATTTATTCATTTTTATTGATATAACGATGATATTTTGTTAATACTTTGATGATACTCATTGATATCACTATGTTGATAAATGTCGTTTTATATAGTATATACACATGTCATTTGCATCACCTAATCACACATCTTGTACTGTTACGTTCATACTCATATGTTGTCGTACGTATATATGTCGTCAAATAAGTGGCGTCGCCAACCATCTCTTATGGCATTGTGAATGTAATTATTTCACTAACGATGCTAATAATTTTCATGACTATGTTTTTTGAGTCTATAAACTATGTAGGATTGATCAAAAGAATTGATTTCATGAAGACAAACTTGGTGACAATAAAAGATTTATGAAGACATGTTTGGTGATGCCATATTGATGACAATCTACACAACAGATTCACGGAGACACTTCTGATTACGAGCTAATCGATAGCCTTTACACCTCTTTATTGAACCTTTGTATTCATTATTGTATTTGATAGGATAGAAGTAATGCAACTCCTCATAAAACATTCATTGTAAAAGGAGTGATGTAGCTCCTCATGAACATTTGTACATTCAATGATTTTTATAATATAACGGTGGGTGTATATAGAGCTGTGGGTTTTTTCCTTGATCCCCCAACGGTTTTTTGATCCACAGTTAGGGACCCTTATTTGAGCGGGGGTGTTGAGCTTATATGTGAAGCTACTCTATATATGGATTCTCTATATATGGCACCCAGGTCCCCTCTATATTTACATCATCTTATGTGTGTACTCTATACACTTTGGGGTTCTATTTCTGTGCTCTCTTTCTCTCTCAACATGATAGTCCCTTATAGTACTTAACCATGCTATATAGTGCTTGACTGAGATTGATGATTCCAATTGTTCATGGTTTCCTATTAGTGTATCTAAGTTCTTCCAAATGTCCCATAATGATTTCAAATGCTTTAGGGTCTTCCAAGAGCTTGACAATCCATTGTTGTGTGTTACCATGCCAAGTGATTTTGAGTAACTCCATGTGTTGATCCCTAATCATGACTAATTCTTGGTGTTTTAAATAAATCTCAAAGGCTTCCAAGTACTTTGAAGTGCTTTCAAAGAATTTTGGGTGATTTCAATGCTTGTGTATAAGTGATTCTAAGTTCTTTTTAATGATTATGAGTGCTTTCAAGTGCTTTTAGTAGCCAAATATTTTAGAGTGCTTTCAAGACCTCAAAACAAACATTGAATGCTTGAATGTTCTCCAACCCTCAATTTTACCCCCCCATTCAAGATAAGCAACCATGTTATGAACCAAACAGCCTTATTGTCGATGCATCCTCTGCCATGAGCTCCTATTGTCAAGAAAACAAAGAAAATTGAGGGAATTGGGATTTTGGTAGAGCTGGACAAATCACAAACACAAATCCAAGTAAGCATGAATCCTTTTCTCTCTTTCAACCATCCCCAATTGGGGGTTAGCTTACAAAAATACATCACTATAACATATGCACGGTATTATCGCTCACATTACCGCAAAAAAACAAACAAATTTGCAATATGAAATTTCCCGTATGCGGAAAAGACCGCAGCAACAATTGCGGTAATGGTCTAGCGGTAACATACGCGGTAATGCTTGCGGCTATATTTCCGCGCCTATTAGCGCGAGCTTTACTGCAAGTATACCCGCAACTTTTACCACGTGGATGTTATCGCGAGCATTACCGCAAATGGGTTTATTATAAAAAACAGATGACCGTTTGGATTGTCCTTTGCAGGACCATCCAAAAGGTCATCTATTTTTTTATTTATTTAAGATATTTTACAAAATTATTATTAATTACAACAAAATATCACAATTGGACAATACATTGAGCCAAAAAAAGATTGATAATTTCATTTACATAAGTGGAATTACAATTGGAGGAGGTATTGAGCCAAAAAATGATAGGCATTGAATTTACATAAAGGGCAAAAAAAGCCCGCGTGTACAAAATAGAGGATGGTCATGTGTGATAGGGCAAGCGGGGCCCACATATACAAAATAGAGGATGTGCATGGGAGAGATTGCGGCATTTCGCGTGGAACTCCTTGACTCTGCAAAACCAGAAAAAGAAACAATTAACACTTTGTTATTTAATATTTGATATAAAATCAACAATTTGATAATTTAAATAAGATTAAACTTACTGCATGTTGCAGACTTTTTCATGCATTTTAGAACTCCTCTCGAGAGACCATTTGATTTTCAAACAACGAACACCAAGTTTGATACTCGGTATGGTTCTCTCTATATCTTTGCACATCTCTGGTCGGGCGACTCATGGTAATATTATACTGTCAAAAAATAGCAACCAGTTAATTAAATGAAAAACATTAGATTTTTTACAATAAAACTAATATTTTTACTTACATATTTGTCTTTCCAAGCCGTTTTTCCTCCCGAACCATAATGTGTAGGAGTATGATGGGATATGGCCTCAACTTGACGCGTATACATCCTCGCACCCGTTGCCCTTTCCTCCTCTTTCTCTTCCATAGCTGTCTCCCACTCCACATCATGGACATTTCCTGGCCGATAGCTGTGCTCTGGAGACTTCATTGTCTTCTTTGCAGATCTCCTCACACTAGATTTTTTGTTCTTGAGAAATGTTTTGACATGCTCTTGCAACCATTTCCTTGAGAATTGTTGCCCCTCAGGGTTGGGGAAATGCATGTGCATGGTTGTCTTTATATATGTGAGGTTGTAGGGATCTTTCTGATCAAATTTGAGAAAAAAATTGATATATGTGGAGTGGATTAATTGCTTGGCGTGGTGCAAGAGGCATTTGTGTATGTCTCACAGTATCTCATCACAGTGGATCCATCATTGCCTCGTCTGTGGAGTGAAGAAGAGGATCCTAGGAAGCACTCAACCATTACCAGTGGAAAACGCTCACTCTTGGTCATGGATAGAGAGTTTCATGCCATAGTCAACAACTACTGTTTACTCAATGCCACTATCATGACCAAATGGGTCAATATGTACTTGGAAGCCTGCGCAGCTAGAGAAAGGGATAGAGATGCATGGAAGAGGTCCCATGGAGGTAGATGTGCACCTCCTTTTCCTAAAGATCTTGCAAAATATCCTAATTTGATTCAAGTAGAGTGGATCCATAATGCCATGACCAATGGCCAAGCACAAGGAGAACAAATAAGCCCTAAAGAATGGGAGCATGCGCGAGGATGCTTGCGCAAGGTGAGTGAGTATATGTTATGTATGCATGTATGAAAATCACTTAATGAAATGCGATGTAACCTCTTATGCATTGTGATTGTAGGGTCTCATTTTCAACTCCATTTGTCCGAAGGTCGACATTTCCGCACCCGCAAGATAGATGAGTGTCAGACCACTAATGATTGTGGCGTGATGGGAAACCTTGACACAACAACAGATGAGGTCAGATATTGTGGTACTATAGAGAGAATAATCAAAGTGGATTTCAGATCTTTTCACAAATTCCTCTTTGAGTGCCGATGGTTTGCGGGTGAGGTCAAAAGACATGAAAATGGGCTCATTATGGTGAATTCCACCCAATTCCATCGGGGAAAAAATGACAACTTGGTGTATCCTAGTAGTTGCGAGCAAGTAATTTAGGCTATGTGCAATTAACTTAAATTAAAAATTTGATATATGTATATCATCTTATTCTTTGTGTGTGACGTACAGGTCTTTTATGTGCCATGTATATATCAAAGAAGACTTTGGTATGTCATTCCAATCACGCCGCAGGGTAGATCTATCTTTGCAGAGACGGACATTGAGCCAGTAATTGATCCCATCATACCATCACCACAAGAAGCAGAGGAAGATGTAGTAGAAGTTGAAGAAGGTCAGCCAAGCCTTGCAAATAGTCATCTTGAGGAGGAGGAAGAGGGAGAAAGCGATGATGATTCTACAGGAGGTGATGGAGAGGAGGAAGAATCTCTAAACTTGTTTATTGATTTGAATACTATGGGTTTAAATATGGATCCTAGTGCTTGTAGAGATCTTATACAAGATGAGAAGTAATAAAACTCTCCATTCTTTCACTTGGTGTATTATATGCTTAATTTGCAAATGTTTCGTTATGTGATTATGAATAGTATTTGTAATGGTTTTGTTGTGAGTTCAATGATTTATGTATAGAAGTTTTAGAGTGAAAGAGAGATTAAGTGAAGTGAGAAAGCATTCTGGAGAGTGTAGGAGTTGTAGTGTGTAAAACATTTTGAGTTGTATTGGATTTAAATGGTAACCCGCGGAAGAGCGAGGGGGAAGGGGGTCTATGGCCTTAGCGGTAATGGGCGCTGCAATAATTGCAGAAATAAACGCGGTAAAATGCCGCTTGAACAACAAAAAGAATTCTCTCTCCTCATTTTGAATTTTTCTCTCTTGTTTTGTGGTAATGGCCCGCGGTAAACACCACGATCTCTCATAGTGCATGAATGCAATGTCAACATTTGTGTGATATAGAAATCTATCTTTTGAATGGTAACTTTTTAAAGTGTATCTCAACTAGTTAAATCTAGTCTAAAACATAGAAATAATTAGGGATAGTGAATAAATGACTCACCATACATGCGATGCTCACTTCAAAATTTGATTTGAGCATAAAGTTGAATAGGTTTTTCCAAGGATTTATTATGTTGAGGAGGATACTTACATAATTATAGTCATATAAGTGTTTGGAATCTAAGAGAATTAGAGGTTTGGATACTGCTCACAAATTTAATTTGTACAAAGACTTTTATGCTTTCACTAACAACTTGGTTCTATGGTGCCTGTAGGTCACGGGAATTTCATCTTTGCTTAAAGCTAAGGTCGATGTTCATTACATTCTCAAAAAATACTATATCAACCACATTTTTCATGTCATGTAGAATGTTCAAGTAATCAGAGCATCGGGATTGGAAGCCATTCCTATGGTCTTAATAAGTGTCTACAAGTTAAAGATCAAAGTAATCATGTTCCATAATAGCTTGAAAAGATATTGGGATCCTTTCTTTGGTATAAGTAAAATAACAACATCTAAAGCTATAAAGAATCCTTTTATGATTTGGTTAGTGAGTTGCTTGGAGCATTTTTTACTAGCTAAACATGTGGTACAACAATTTTTATTACCATCAGATGGTCCAATTAAGTGGTAACCATTATATTTCAGTGAAAGCATGTTTAGGTGATACCAAAAAGTAGTGTCTTAGACACTCCTTTGGGAGGAGAGAGAGTGGGATGTGGGTTGTTTAATTTCAAATGTTATAAGTAAAAGTATAAAGAGGGAGGGAATAAGGCGGGCCGGCTTGGAATTTTTAAACATATAGAAAACTAACTTAGACCATTAACACTAGAATGGTAACAGGACACTTTTATGTCCTTGGACACTTTTATGTCCTTGGACACTTTTGTGTCCTGTTAAGTGACCATTTTGCTTGAATTATTTGAAGAGTATGAAAATGAATTTCTAGGTGCTATATATCCACAAAGTTGCCTTATGAGCTGAAAAAAACTTAGCAACATATCATATTAGTCTCTCTCTCTCTCTCTCTCTCTCTCTCTCTCTCTCTCTCCCCCCCCCCCCATGAGGAATATGAATGTGTTCAATGGTCTTGTTTGTTGTATCATTAGCCTCGTTACTCCTTCCACATGGAATCACATGATGTCGACAATGGCACCCTATATCTTCTTCCATTGTCTATTACACACCACACCCCAAGGAAACTTCTTCCTGGTCTGCGGAACTATTGTGTTGCAAAGAAGAGGGAACAAAGAAGTAATCAGAAGAGAATGGCACGAACGCATGACGATGGTCACATTGATGAGAGAGAGGCAAAGAAAGTATGTAGGGCAATTGCTAAGTATTGGCATACTCATACAAATGGGCTTTCTGAGGGTCTTCAAAAAAAGATTCTATATCAACTCTTCCTTCATCAAACGTTCTCAATGTTGCAACGTACATCGGAAACAATTGAGAGAGTTATTTTGTCATAAAATCTAATCTAACCAACCCAAACGATTTTCTCATATTAAATTGATCACTTAATGTGGGAGAATAAATGGGAACAAGTGTTAAGATATAGATATGTGCTTATAGATCTATCTCAACACGGGGTCAATAGTAAAGGGGCCCAAATGGGAGATGGTCCATCAAGAGCAAGGCTAACCAATGGAGCATAAGACCTTAGGGTTAGCTTCATTGAAGACCTCCAATAATGTGTGTAAAAGTCCTTTGACCTTAGGTAAGCTAGGGCTGAGCTTGAGGTGGGAACCCGCCGGCCCAAGCTCCGGCCCAAGCTCAAGGTGCTTGTCGTGCTTGAGGTGCTTGTCCTGCTTGAGGTGCTTGTCATGCTTGAGGTGCTTGATTAAGATGCTTGAGGTGCTTGACTGGCTCCATGCTTGAGGTGCTTGACTTGGTGCATGATTAAGGTGCTTGAAGTGCCTTGAGAAGCTTGCCTGAGATGCTTGTGGGAACACCCCCTACTTCAAGTGCTTAGTCATGCTTGATGACTAAGGGGCTTGCTTATCCAAAGTCAAAAAGATCCCTACAAGGAGGGGGGAGAGCCTACAAGGGGGGGGGGGGGGGGGATGAGAGAGAACACACACACACACACACACACACACACACAAGGGAAGTCCCAGCTTGAAGAGGCAGCAAGGACACTTGTCAAGTTCCTTCCCATGTTGCCCTCATGGTGTGACTGAAGCCTATTGGTTGGCCACCCAAGGGGTCCAATGATAATTTAGGATATTTAATTAATTGATTGTGCATTTATCAAGTCCTCTCTCTCAAAGGGGAAAGGGGACACTTGTCCCAAGGCTACCCATGTTGCTTGTAATGGCTCCTACTTGTGATTGGCTAGGCCTGGAGAGGTCCAATGAGCTTCAAGCATGAGCTACAAGGGGGGGTCAACCCAAGCAAGCTAGGGGGGTGCTTAGGGGGTATACTCACCCACACACACTCACAAACACTCTCATTGTGTACTATGCAAAGTGCAAGAACTCCCTCTCCTTCTCCAAGCAAGTAGAGGTTGAGAGCCTACACCAACACTCTTAGCTATGGAGTGCAAATCCATCCAAGAGCCATGATTCAATGCTTGAGCTTACCATCTATTTCTTGTTCATTACTATGCTATTATGTATGCTAGCACAAGAGTTATGATAAGTGAGGAACTAGCTCTTTCTCGTATGAAATGTTTCTTCTTCCTCTTCCCTACCCTCATTCCCTGCTAGCTCTCTCCACCTTCGAAGGTGTTTGAGGTCTTGGGACTGAGGCTTGGTATAGTTAAAGCTTTCTTCAAGTTTAGGTTATGCTATGATGGTGATGCATGAAGCTTTCCATCTTCATTGCTTCACCTAGGTCCCAAGGAACACGAACAATGTATTGTAACAAGTCTCTCTTTATGGGAGAAATCATAATACAAATGCCTATTGGAGGGGGGACCGGCTCCACATAAATCCGGTCCTCAACCGTTGTCATGTTCTCTAAATTCTCTCTCTTGCAAAAGTATTGTCCTTGCCAAGTTAACTAATTGCTATAATTATGTTGCTATCTTCAATTATGTCTACCCGCTATGCTCACAAAATCATTTCTTGAAAGTACTCTCATTAAATTCCGCTACTCTCAAATTGAATAGGCAAATTCCATTACATATTTTCTCGAACATTTTTCATACATTATCTGAGGGGAAGACACCTCATTCAAATAACGAGTTGTTTTTTAAATGGGTTAGTGTCATGACATGCCCTCAAAGGAGCAGGTCTAAGTAACAATCAAATAAGTAGTAGAGATGCTGCCAAGGCTTTAGAAATTCATTGAAGAGCTGTCAATGCTACCAATTTTTGGCTGCAACATGATGTGGAGGAAGGGGCACCTCCCCTAGATGCTTGTCATCATCAACTGCATAGATGAAGCTTCTTAACGATCAAACTCATAGAAATTGTGTCTCAATTTTGTTCGGTGGAAACCCACATCTCACGAAGTTTAAGAAAGATGTTGTTTGGAAGAGAATAGGCAAGAGTGCGCATATACTACATCCATCGCTTCTACTCAATTTGCCTCACGTATATCAGCCCAGACATCTTGGGATGTATCATAATTCTTTACTTAGTGTTTTTTAGGTGCTTTAGTATGTGCTCATAATCTTTTCAAAATGCATCTACAGCTTGAACGTCTCTGCAACTGTTTTCATGTGTATGATATGTTAAGCTTATATGTGAAGCTACTCAATATATGGCTTCTCTATATATGGCACCCAGGTCCCCTCTATATATACATCATCTCATGTGTGTACTCTACACACTTGGGGTTCTATTTCTATGCTCTATTTCTCTCTCAACATGGTATCATAGCACGACGTTTTTGTTTTCCATTTTGCTCCTGATTGAAAACGATTTTGCAGAAACTACCCATGAAAGACACTGGAATTGATGTGGTCTACAACTTTTCAGAAGAATTTTTTTTCAAATTATGCATCGATTTTGAGTTATCATTTGCGGACTGCGTACATGCCTGAAAAGCAACTTTGCTTTTTGTTTTTGATTTTTCTCTTGATTGAAACGATTTTGCAGAAACTACCCATGAGGCACACCGGAACAACAGATGAGGTCAGATATTGTGGTACTATAGAGAGAATAATCAAAGTGGATTTCAGATCTTTTCACAAATTCCTCTTTGAGTGCCGATGGTTTGCGGGTGAGGTCAAAAGACATGAAAATGGGCTCATTATGGTGAATTCCACCCAATTCCATCGGGGAAAAAATGACAACTTGGTGTATCGTAGTAGTTGCGAGCAAGTAATTTAGGCTATGTGCAATTAACTTAAATTGCTGAAGAATACAATACATTTTAGAGTAGCAAGTATAACTTTCTCAATGTTGCTAGTTTCTTAGGCAAATTGTGTGTATTTTGTAGGTAGTAACCATATCTAATCATAGACTACAAACTTGGCTAGATATTGAGTGGTTTCTATGGGTTTCTAGGGGTCATAATGCTAAACCCAGTTTTTCCATGTTTGCTGTATTTAGCACTTTATCATTGCCCCCAAGGTTCCAATTGTAAGAGATCCATTATCCTTTTGACATGCTCCATGGATCCTTTTGAATCCAGAGGCCCAAAGGGAACTAAGAAAACATGTATATAGTATCTGTATTGAGCGTGACTATAGAAATTTTGATGACAGGTCCGCAGAATGGCAAAAATGCAACTTTTTTGTACCTTTTTTTTTTGCCCAAAAAAAAATTAGTGAGGTAAAAGCAACCATATGTTTTGCTCACCAACCCATTGAAGTTAACAAGGCATTTTATCTCATGTCCTACAAAAATCCCCACTCTTATTTATATGCAATCATAACCGTAAGAAATTGCTGTTTTGGGCAAAATGCACTGGTCCATCAACTTTGGAGGCTTGTAGTGACCAAGGGATGAGAAAAATTACACGTTTCTCATTTTTTCCGGATGTAGTAGATTGAACTATAAGCTCATGAAAGGATTTTTCAAAATGAGTGGATCTACTATGGTTTTGGAATTTTTTCCCAAAACCCTGAAAGGACACTTTTATGTCCTGTTAGGTTACCATTCTAGTGTTAAAAGCTATTAAATATTCTCTCACTGCCACTACTTGTGGACTCTGCAGCACTTGCTCAATGGGTCCCTCCCTCCCTAGAATTTTTCTTGTTCCATCTCTCACTCTTTCTCTCCCTCCCTCCTCCATTGACTCTACTTTCGGATTCCTTAGTAGTGGTAGTCTTTTGGTTTAGGGTTTACAGTGAATTCTCTCTCTCTCTCTCTCTCTCTCTCTCCATGAGCAATATGGATGTGTTTCATTGGTCTCTTTTGTTGTATCATTAGCCTCGTTACTCCTTCTACATGGAATCACATGATGCCGAGAATGGCACCCTATATCTTCTTCCATTGTCTATTAGACACTATACCCTAAGGAAACTTATGCCGGGTTTATGGAACTATTGGGCTGCAAAGAAGACGGAACAAAGAAGTATTTAGAAGAGGATGGAATGAACGCTTGAGGATGGTCACATTGATGAGAGAGAGGCAAAGAAAGTATGTACGACAATTGCCAAGTATCTGCGTACATATACAAACGAGCTTTCTGAGGTTCTTCAAAGAAGATTCTATAGTAACTTTTCCTTCATCCAACGTTCTCAGTGTTACAACCCACATAGTGCTTGACAATCCATTCTTGTGTGTTACCATGCCAAGTGATTTTGAGTACCTGCATGTGTTGATCAGTGATCATGACTACTTCTTAGTGCTTTAAATAAATCTCAAAGGTTTCCAAGTACTTTGAAGTGCTTTCAATGCTCCTTTATAAGTGATTCTAAGTTCTTTTTATTGATTATGAGGGATTTCAAGTGCTTCTAGTAGCCAAATAGTTAAGAGTGCTTTCAAAAGCTCAATACAAACTTTGGGTGCTTGCAAGTGATGTCATTCACTTTCTCCCATCTACATTGTAACAACAAGCAAGGTCCTACTCCTCCTCCTAATTTTCTTTGTTCACCCATGCCCCTCTCTACTCCGCAAAGGCGACCAAAGGATGAGGCCACAACACTTGCATGCCACAAGACAAGAGGTATAGATGATGAGTGGGTGCCACAAGAGTTCAACAAAGATGCTTGGGTATACATGCAGCCATCTGCTATTGGCCCGCATCATCTGTGAAATTGTGCGAACTTGGATCAACATTGGAAGGGAAAGCTGCTTGGCTTCAAGAATCTCAATGTCAAGCATGCAATTGCAACAACCAACTCTATTTCCAACATATTGTAAGTACATGTTTTGAGAATATAAAGCTAGGTGTGAAATCACAGTGTCATGTTTTTATGGATTCATACTTAAGATTTTCCTTGCATTTATAGTCATATTTCCATCCACATTGGTGGAGGAGAAGCCACTACATAGTCTCTGTGGCACATTCAATGACGGATATTGGAGCAATAATTTTTGCACATCTTTGTCCAACCAACCTGATGCAAAGAAGTGTTTTCTTCTATTCTCACTCCTATATTGTGCCTACTTCTACGCAAGAGTTTAGAAAGCTTGAACCCATCAAAGTATCTTCCATATTAAGTATGGAGTGGCCACAGCCAGATTTGTGGTTGATAGCATCTTTCCAGCGAAAGATTAATAGATGTCCAAAACTCCTTGAAATATTCTAAAGCTTCTAGGTCTGTGGGCTTGTGTTGGTGTTTGCCTATTCATTGTTTCGTGCACATCTTTGAAGACTTTGGATTTGTGGAGACTACCACAATGCTTGTATTTAAAGATGTGCATTATGAAGAATTAGGAAGGCTTTTAGAAGAGTAATGGGGTTTTGTGGAGGGCATGCACAATGGGGATATGTATTGTTGTAAGGTTGGAGCTTCAGGTATTCGGATGCGCTATTTAAAATCCCGCACCTCCTTGTACATACAATTTCACTATGATCGTTGGATGTGCAAGCTTGGAGTGTGGACTCCAATACAAATCATTAATGGTGCTATTACAAACTTTGACATTCTAATGAGGATGACCAATGATGCATTGGAGGCTATCCAAGTGAACAAGCATTGGACTCTCAATAATGTGCGAGAACATTTGGCTATTACGGGTTTTGAGGACCTTCAACAAGCACAATTTTGTTTGCAAAGTCAGAAGGTGAGAATCCTTCCACCACATTTTCACTCCATCATAGACGTTTGACAATCACTGGCTACTTATTGTAATGAATGTCCGCAGTTTGGGAAGAGAATGGAATAAAAATTGAAGGTCGAGGAGGATCGAGGCATGGATAGAACTATGCTATCGCTCTTATAGCTTTGCAACTCTTGCAGTTTTGGAACTAGTCCCCGATGTAATTGATATGATTTTCTTTGGCAAATTATGACTTTAAATATTAATTTTCACACTGAGATGAAATTTCATTTTTGGTCAAAGTGCCTTTCTTTAATTTATTAGTAAAAGTGCCTTCTTTAAAAAGGGACCATTATAAAAGGGGGGCTACATAATTCATTCAAACTTTTCACTTTTGCAACCCTTGAGCTCCTCCACTCTCTGTGTCCAACCCGAGCTAGATATGGATGCCTCCACAGCCTTTGCATCTCCACCCACATCCACCCCTTTGTCTTTAAAACAAAATGAAAACGTGAACATTAAAAGAAGTTTCATAATTGATGATTGGAAGTATAATTGGATTGGGTGATGCCAGTATTTCTCTAAGTCTTTCTGCACCAAACATAAAAACAATGCGTTGCTGAAAAAAGACTTTTCTATCTATGTGAACATTTACTCTAATGTGTTGTGCAAAATGAAATGGATAGATGGGAACTCCATTGTTCATCACTAAAGAATTTGAAGGTAACTTGGAAATATGTTCCTCAGTGGGGGCACCACTTTATGAGGGCGAGCTTTTTGAAATGGGACCTCTAAACCCAAACCAATGGGCCTACCCTCACAAAATGTTCGAAAAGAGGTACGCACACTACTTGGGGCACCACCTTCTTTTGGGAGCGGAGAAGGAAACCAAATCAAAAAAATAACACTTGCACTCACCCACTCAAGCAACACACTTTGAAAACCCCCTTACTCTATATACACTTTGGACACTTGAACACCATCAACGATTATGCAACCCAATGCCGTGCATCAAAATGAAATATGCAATTTGTGGAATAGCATTCACCTTCTCCCCATAAGAATACCCATAATACATCCAAACTCTTTCTCTCTCAAGCACTCATCAAAAAAAATCATGCGCGCAAGACTTGCCTCTCAAACACACAAGAGAATCACTTACATCAAACTAACACACTTTGCATAGAGAGCGCATCTCCATCTATGCAATGCCGTGACACAAATAAAATCACCATGAGAGGTAGCCACATGCATATGTAATGAAGCAAAAGAGAGTTGGAGTGAGAAATTTCTTTAGACCAATTGAATAAGTGTGGAGAAACAAACCAATGGTAAATTGAGAATAGAACACTTACTTGATTTCTCGCACACCTTTTAAGGGGAGGACAGAGGCTAGCTAACCATCACGAATTGCGACACTTGAAAGTTTTTGAAGATGATTTCATGATCATTAACATAACCATGAGAGAGATCATGATGTATTTACAAGTTATTGAGGTGCTACAAATGATTTATTGGATTGATGGAGTAAGAGATTGTAGAATGGAAAGAGTGGAGAATAGAGTTGCACTTCCTCCAAAGAGGAGGGTTAGGAGGGAGGATGTGAAAGAGGGAGAGTTGGGTTTTTCTCTACTTTTGATCAAGAAAAAACATGAAGTTGAAAATATAGGTGTGTGTGTGTCCTTGAGTCTCTCCAATGGGGGCTATTTATAGTTGTGTAGGAGTGGGATTATGCTACACTTAATTAGAGTAAGTGATTAGACCTAATTAAGTGTCCTTTGACCACTCATTGAATATTGGACATAAAAGGGACTATTTATTCACCAAAAATATCATTTTAGACCGTGAAGGCTCCATAGGGGTGCATAATGTAGGTGGCCCCCACCATGATGCCCTACGGGTGGCTCTTGCGGGGTATCTCAACTTGTATGTCTTGGCATTTAGAAAGCATCTTTAGGTTGGTCCCATCACATGCAAGTGACTTTGAACACTCATTGCTCTTCTAGAAGATGAGTAGGGGAAAAATAAGATCTCACCCTCTTGATTTACAGTTCCCTTTTGCTGCGAATCTGACAGATGTACACTATTTTGACCATAACTTTTTACCTGTAGCTCGGAATGACATGCTTCAAAAGGCAAAATTGACCTTCTCAACATGTTTGATATGAATTTGGACTATTCTTCACGCCCATGCACCAAGGAATTCTGTTTGGGAGGTCCACACTAGGCTAGGGAACCTTTTGCTTCCAAGTCTTCTTGTATGGGCCCTTTGCTTATATGCATCCAAGGGGAATCATGCTTTTTCAAAAGGCTATGATGCTTAAACAAATAGAGGAGGGCCCAATATTATTTGCTTGTGAAAAGAATATACAATTGGAGTCTTTTTGAAAGGAGAGAAACTATATGTATATTCTTAAGAGATATTGGGCCACCTATGTAGGGGACATAGAAGACTTGTAGAGAGGGACCATAATCTTTGGTAAAGACAAGTGGAGAGTTGATTTCCATGGGAATTTATCTATATGGAGTGGAAGATGGATATATTATTTTTCCTACTACTAATTCACAAGAGGTAAGAAAGTTTGGGGGTATATAGTTGGTTATTGTATGCTTACTTTTATTTACAAAGCAAAAAGAAAAGGGTGGTAATATAAATATATGACTAAGGTGACATTCTTGGGAAGAGTACAATGTATGTGTCGCCACAAAGGTTCAACGAAGAGAGGGAATTTACTCTAGATAACTTAATAGCGTAGAAAAATATATACACATATGAGGAAGAGGACGTTGAGTAGGTTGAGAAATGTTGCAAAAAGATGGTTACCATTTTATGCCACTCAACGCTAACTTCTTGTATTTGCCCAATTTGAGTGAACTCCTCTTTGGCTTGACCCTAAGGAAAACTCTATCTCCTGCCTTAAAAATCTGGGGAGATATATGTAAATTAGCATAACTATTTTGCATGTCGGTTATCTCTTAAGATTCTCCCTTATTATTTTGATTTGGTGATCCATTTCTTTAAGTGTATTCTTTGTGCAGGCACGGGGAGACTTGGGTCGGCTATTCTGAGAGGAATGATACAGTCTTGTCCATAAAGAGCTTTGAATGGGGACATTCGTAGGGTTCTATGGTAGGAAGAATTATAAGAAAATTCCACTAAGGGTAAATATTTTATCCAAAGATGAGGTTGTTGACTGCAATATGATCTCAACATATCTTCTATGACTTGATTAACTCTTTCAGTTTGTCCATCTTTCTTCGGATGACAGGTTGAACTTAGGTTTAATTGACTGCCTAAGGATTGAAAAATGGCCTTTCAAAACTTAGAGGTAAACATGGAATCACGATCACTGATTATCCTAGTAGGTATTCCCTATAGTCTGATAATTTCTTTTACAAAAAATTAAGAAATATCTGCTGCAGAGGCAATGGTTTTGACTGGGACAAGGTGAGCTACATTGGTGATTTTATCCACCACCACAAAAATTGAATCAAAATTCCCAATAGTCTTGGGTAACCCTGTTACAAAATCGATACTCATGCACTCCCACTTCATTGCAGGTATATCGAATGGTTGTAGCTTCCCAAGAATCTTAACTCTTTTAGCCTTCACCTTTTGGCATACCAAGCACTTCTTAACATACCCTAAGGTATCCTTTTTCATCTTAGGCCAGTAGAAATTTTGTTTAAGAGAAGCAAACATTTTGTGATAACCTTGGTGAGCTACAAGGGGAGCTTCATGAGCTTCCTTTAGAATTTGCATCCTTAAGCATGTAGGTATGCACAATTGATTCCTTAAGAATAAGAGTCCATCTTAAATAGAGTGTTCTTCGAAATATCTTTTCTAAACTTGAGCTTGGATTTCTTGGATCAACGGACCAAATTGCTCATCGGTTTGGAGGGCATTTTGCACTTTCTTGGGTAGAGTTGAATGGACTAGTGTAATGGCAAGGGCCATTATGCAGCAGCTCAGTGCATCTACAGCTTGATTTTCCTTGCCTGGTCTAAATTTGATCTCATAAGTGAACTCTTGTAGGAATTCAACCGGTCACTTTTGTCGCATATTGAGACCTGGCTGGGTGAAAATCCATTTGAGATTTTTTGTGGTTAGTAACAAGCTCAAACATTTGACCTAGAAGATAGTGTCTCCACTTTTTGAGGGCATGAACCACAAATAGTAGTTCGAGGTCATGGTTGGGATAATTATTCTCATGAATTTTGAGTTGTTGTGATTCATAGGCTATGGTATGGACTTCTTGGTGTAGGATTCCACCTATAGCTTGTATGCCAGCATCCACTATCACCTCAAAGGTTTTTTGAAAATCTAGAAGTTTGAGAACAGGTTCACTGGCCAAGATCTCTTTTAATTTGTTGAAGGATCTATCTCTCTTGTCAGACCAGATAAAGGGTTCCTCTTGCTTATTGAGTTCAGTGAGAGGGCCTTCTATGAGTGCATAGTTTTTTATAAATGCTCTACACCATCCTGTGAGGCTAAGGAATCCCCGTACATCTGAAACAGTCTTGGGAATGGGCCACTCAACTATAGCTTCCACCTTAGTTGGTTCGGGAGAAAGACCATCCTTTGAAACTATGTATCCCAAGTAAGAAACCTTCTCTACAAAAAAGAGCATTTGCTCCGCTTGGCGTAGACTTGGGCTTTTTAGAGAATCTCCAAGACATGGCGTACATGCCGTTCGTGATCTTCTCTAGTCTTTGATATATAAGGATGTCATCAAATAACACTAGAACAAAATCATCTAACTTTGTCCTAAGGAGGGCAGTCATGAGACGGTTAAATGTGGCAGGGGAATTAATTAGGTCAAAAGGCATGACGGTGAACTTATAATGCCCAAACCTTGTGTTGAAAGCTGTTTTTGGAATATCGTCCGTTTTTTATCCCAACTTGGTAATAGCTTGACTTGAGATCAACCTTGGTGAAAATTTTGGAACCACCGAGTCGATCAAGTAGCTCATCTATGCGAGGCAACGATACTTGTTCTTGATAGTGCACTGATTTAGGCCTCGAAAACCTATGCAAAGTATGAACGTTCCATATTTCTTCTTTTGGAAGAGTACAAGAGCACCCCATGGAGAGACATTGGGTTTGATGAAACCTTGTTTCAAAAGCTGAGTCAATTGATTCTTCAGTTCTATGGATTCGAAAGGTGACATCTTGTACGGAGTCCTTGCTATTGGTTGGGACCCAGGAATGAGCTCGATCTTGTGCACTAATTCCCTAGGCAGTGGAAGAGTTGTCAACTCCTCCGGAAAAATATCTTAATATTATTTTAGCCATTCATGCTCTGATTTTTCTGATTAGGTCTCTGGTTTATTGAGCCTTATAACATAAATTGATAGTCATTTCTTTAACCCCTTAACCAAAGAACTGGCTTTGACCACCTTCAGGGGAGCATTCCCTGTTCTGTCTTGTACTAATACTTGTTCACCCTTTGTGTTTGAAAAAGAGATGCTTCCTTCACTGCAATGGATGCTCGCTTTATTTTTTCTCAGCCAATTCATCCCTAGGATTCCTTCAAATCGGCCCATCTATAGGATTCTAAATCGTTGTTTTCTTAATTATTTTTTTTTCTTTTTTCCTCGGGGAATAATTACTGATATAGGCTTGCACTTCTTTAGTAATTTCTAGACATCCAATCCTTCCATCTCTTGCTTTGATAGTATGGACTTTAAAGCCCTAAGGTTACCAGTCACAAAAAATACAAGTCTGTGGACTCGAGAAGAAAGTGACTCGCGAGCACATATAGCCTCACCAACTTGTTTCCATAGTTGCTTCTTCCATTTTTTTTTGGACAATCTCCAGTACTTCCTCTTCTTGAGAGGTCCATGTCACCTGAAATTTTTCATGTAATTTGAGAAGTTATTTTTCATTATCTCACTCTTTTCTACAAGAGTCACTTAAAACCTTTATCTATCCAAGGACAAAAACCGTGCTCTAATACCGGTCAAACTTACCAATCGAAGTCATCAGACTAACTTGGAACTCAACCTTCCAGGGTCAACTGGTGGGAGTCCTCTAATTCTTTCTTGTTTCAAGGTCATTAACTCTTTTTCCCCGGTTATGGCCGGGCACAACCGTCAATGTGTTCCCCTAAGGTGAGTGTATTATAATTTACACGAATTTCTCAATCCCCAGTTGTTCCCCGCTCCATAGATCGGCATCCCCTTTGCCCCGCTCTTGAGTTTACCTGTAGGACAACATAAAATGGGGTTCAACTTTTCGACCAACAATTAACCCTCTGAAATCTGCCCACCTATTGAACCGTTTGATAAATGCCCCTTCTCAAGGTAATACTATGATAGTACAAAAAAGTATTAAGACATATTTAGGAATTTTGGGAAAAATGCATGATTTTGGGACAATTTTTGTGAACCAAGTTCTTGAGTAGTGGTGGTTGCATTCTGCTAGGTTGCAACATTTTCAACCATTGGTGTCAAGTTCTAGAGAAAAATTTGCATTGTGCTAGGTTACATAACTGTCAACCATTGGTGTCAACACTGTTAGGCTGCATTATTGTCAAGAGTTGGGTGTCTAGTTCTGATTGTAGAAGTTGCATTGTGCTAGGAAATCAGGAATATACAGAGAACTTGAAAAATGTTGATGTTTAGATGGGGATCAAGAGTATACAAAGGAATGGGAAACATCAATTCTTGAATTGTAAAAAGAACAACTTCGCCTTATTCCTGAAGCAAAAATAGAATCTGAAGAAACTTGGAGGGCCTTAGATGGTTAAGTGTAGGGGCTTGAGTTTTAGTAAAGCTAAAACATTGAAACATGAGTTTTCTAGAACACTCATTACAAGAGCAAACAACCCAAAACCCAAATGCAGAGGTAGCAGACACTTCTATGTATGAAAGAGGGTACTTTCTTTGACATTTCCCATATAGTGATCAACATTAGGAGCTTCTAGGGAGAAACCATATACCAGCAATGTGCATTGGAGATCAACGGGACACTAGCATGACATTTTTCCATATAGCGATCCAACATTAGGAGCTTCTACGGAGAAACCATATACTAGCAATGTGCATTGGAGATCAAGGGGCCACTAGTTTGCCATCAACTTTGAGGTTAGTTGCCCCAATAAGACGATGTTAGGTGTGTGGTTCCTCCCAAAAACACACAAAAGCTCGTGGTATTGTGTTATGTCACAGTATGGGAAATAATATGAGAATTTGTTCAAAACTTTATATGAGCATCACTAGAAGTCTAGGAGCACTTACGATTATAATGAAAGAATCAAAGTTGATGATAAGCCAAAGGACTTTCCTTGTACTATTTGTGAGGATTATACCAAAAAGTGTCAATTGCACCTAGATAGGTATGTGATGCACCCACGCAAAACCTCATGATGTTGAGGTATGGCACAAAATAGGACGTAATATAAAAATTTGCTGAAAATTTCTTGTGAACATGAGTAGAAACTTACCAATGCCGCTCTTGCATCCTAAAACTGAATTAATCTAATCAACGTTCTCAAAGGCAACCAGGCTCAAACTGTAGTTCGCGGCACAGACAACAAGTTTTTGAAGGCAACAAGGCTCGAGCTATAGTTTGATCAAGCATGAGGAAACTTGGAGGAACTAAATACACTAACTAAGGGTGGCTTCATAAATGGGCATTGGCATTCTCAAATGATTGCATCCTTCCAATAGAAGGCACAACTTTGCCGGACATTCCTCAAATAGCTTCACAAACCAAGCGAACTTAACTCGGAGAAAAAATTGTGGAGATGCTTGGACGGCATCGAGGGCATCTCCCCCATCACCCATCCTCTGCAGCCTATGGACATCCAAAAAGCCAAACGGACTTTCCTTGTACCTTTTTGAAGATTATACCAACAAATGCATCTTGCTAGGTATGTGACGCACCCATGCAAAAGATCATGATGTTGACGTATGGCACAAAATAGGACGTAATATAAAAATTTACCAAAAAATTATTGTGAATATTCTGTAAAACTTACAATTGCCACTCTCACATCCTAAAATTGAACTAATCTAATTAAAGTTGATGTGCTATAAACCACAGGAAACAATTTCTCAAAGGCAACCAGGCTAGAGCTGTAGTTCGAGGCACAGACAACAAGTTTTTGAAGGCAACAAGGATCGAGTATAGTTTGATCAAGCACAAGAAAACATGGAGGAACCACGTACATCAACTAAGGGTGGCTTCACTAATGGGCACTGACATTCTGGACAATGATTGCATCCTTCCAATAGAAGGGCACAACTTTTCCGAACATTCCTCAAATAGCTTCATGAACCAAGCGCACTTAACTCGGACAAAAAATTGTGGAAATGCTTGGACAACATCGAGGGCATCTCCCCCACCACCCATCCTCTACAGCCTATGGAAATCAATTGGCAAGTGGAACAATGAAAGGTGTGGCGGACGTTTATGAACAACGTGAAGCCACCCTTATCTCGTCATAGTTGATAGCAAGGTTAGGCGCATTCGTCAAATTTGAATTCAAACGTTAGTTTTAAAATTCAAAACTAGCAATGGAGAATTGAAGACATGTCAGCCATGCCTATCGTGTTGTAAGCCTGCCATGAACGTTGTGAGCTCGCCATGCCCTGTCGCAAAATTGTGTCGCGACTCCTGCACAAACTATGGAACGAGCCTACACAAATTGTGGCATGATGTTCTGTACTTTGAACTCTCCATGTGAGTCAGAGAGAGAGAGAGAGAGAGAGAGAGAGAGAGAGAGAGAGAGAGAGAGAGAGAGAGAGAGAGAGAGAGAGAGAGAGAGAGAGAGAGAGAGAGAGAGAGAGCTAGATAGTGATCGATTACCTAGGACAACTCCCCCCTAGCGATGTGGCCATTATCCATAATGAATTTACTCCCCAAGCCCATTTTATGACTTGGTCATTAAAAGCTTTGAGCAAGTTTTTTTGTTTGAGCACCATTGCTCAAACTGCGCATCAAGTGTTCCTAGTGCGTAGATCCCTTGTATGCACAACGTTTGGCACTAGCTTTCGTGGTAAAGTGCTTTCCCAGATAGGGATACATGCTTCCATTGGCTCAAATGACCCAAAGGCCATAGCGCACTCCCTCTTGACTGGGGAGTTGCCTTACGCGCAAAATAGGCGCCAGGAAATGGTAAAAAAATTTATGAACTCCTCAGATACATGATGTAAAATCACCGTTTTGGAAGTAATAAAAAATATTTGAAATTTTCTCTCTATCTTGCAAATTCTTTTGAATGTGATTTGTCAATCTTGAAAATTGTTTCAATTGGTGATATGAAAATTGTTTTGATAAGTGACTTTGTAATTTCAAGTTCTGTATGTAGTTTCAGTCAATTTCAATAAATTTAGGTATTTTATGTTCCCTAGGGGGTAGATAACCCTACCAAGGGCCAAAAAAGCCTGGCCACAAGGGCGCGCAAATGGCCCATCCATCAGTTTTGGATGGTCCATTTGCGCGCCCTTGTGGCCAGCTTTATTTTGCCCCTTTTAGGCTTATCTACCCCCTAGGATACTTACAAAGCACAAATTTATTGAAATGAATTGGTTTTTCATCATTAATTTAGATGCACCCTTTCTATGGCAATTCCAGCATATGTTCACACTCAAGGACACTAGAAAAGGTGGAATCAATTATGAAATGAAGTTTCCAGCACACTATCACCTGCTTTAGCTCTACCTAGTACACCCCTGCACCAAAAAGTCCAATTACATTGGACATTTGAAAAATCCAAATTAATGTTGCATAGACATTTGGTTTCACAATATGTTTTTTTTTTTTATACCCTATAGGGAATTCAAAGCTTGAAATGGCCAAAAAAGGGTGTCCACAAGGATCCATGTAAAATAATGTTGCAAAACCAATAGGTTTTAGTAAAGTTGTGCTTTTTAAGTACCCTTGGGGGTAGATAAGCCTACAAGGGGCCAAAAAAGCCTGGCCACAAGGGCGCGCAAATGGCCCATCCAAAACTGATGGATGGGCCATTTGCGCGCCCTTGTGGCCAGGCTTTTTATTGCCCCTTATAGGCTTATCTATCCCCAAGGGTGCTTAAAAAGCACAAATTTACTGAAATTACATACAAAACTTGAAATTACAAAGTCATTTCATTACAAAGATAGTAGACACAGTAGACACAATTGTTGATCATATTGTCATTGGAAAGTTCAATCATTACAAAGACAAGGGTGTGCAATACAAAAAGAGGGGTAACTTGGGCTAATGCTCGAAGTCTCGTCGCAGTCGACGTGCAAGCTACATATCTTTTGGTTGTATTGTCACTTGCTTTGCATGTATGGTGCATAGGTTGGTATCTTCTAACACCAAAATGATGTGGGCCTCTGCAGCTTCTTGAATAGCCTCTACCTCTATTGCTTGCATTGTATACTGATTTCCATAGCTTTGAAGCACCTCCTTCACAGTGCGAGCAAAGGGGTGCGTCGAATCAAAAGCTTCGTCGTCTTCTGGTAGTGGCGGATTTCTGCAAATGCCCTTGCTATTTTTCGGCGCCGCTGCGGTTGTCTTGCGGGCACTTGCAAATTTCCTGGCGGGCGGTGTTTAGGCTTCTTGAAAAACTTAGAATGGGGTCTGTTTACATGCTTAGGGGCTGGTTCTGCAGCCTCTCTTGATTATTCCGCTTCCCTTGGCTGCCGATCTTGTTGTGTGGGGAGAGCTCCCTGGCCTCCTGGCAATGTCTTCCCCCCAACGGCCACCCGGTGTGTGCGCGGTATTTTTTCTCGCAACCATGGTGGCTCACTCTCTGATTCAGTGTTTGTATGGACCACCCATGTCCTGGATGGTCCTGCTTGTGATTGGTGGCGCGACGGCTGCTCCCTATTGGACTCTGTTGTTTGCTGGCCCTCTTCCTCTCTTTAGCGCCGGGCACGTTGCTTCATTCTCCTTCTAGGTGTTATATCTTGAGGAGGTGGAGATTCAACAGTCTTCGATGACTCTCGTGCCCTACCACCATAACCACTACCAGATGAGTTCCTGGAACGGCCAGGCGTTCGTGGCTGTTTTCTTGTGCCTTTAAGCCATGACGGCTTCTCACATCCTTGGAGGGTTTTTTCTTGGCAAGCGGACGCTCTTTCGCAGTTTGTTTGGTGCGCGCCATTTCCCTGGTAAGAGCTCACCTGTTCTTAAGAAATGAGTGGTTTATGAGAGCATGCAATATTTATAAGGGCCCATTTAAAAAGGGCCCTGTTCACAATAGTTTTTTTTAAAAAAAGTATTATTTTTTAAATAAACATGTCGCTAAGAGTTGGACCCTGCATTCACGTTTAGTGACTCGCGCAGTATCGACTTTGATCCTTGTCGCACTCTGCATCGCCGCCATGCAGCATGCTTGGTGGGACCTTGCGACATTTGCCACTTGTTGCTATGCTCTTGACGACTCCATTTCCGCACTTCAATAGCAATCTTGGATTGTCACGCACGCTCCATTGTGAGCTTACGAGCAAATGTTGTGCGAAAAAACCAATTGAACATCTCCTCCAAATAATTGGATTGCACCATTCCACCACCATGTCGAGTATTTTTGAAGTACACTTTGCTTGCTCAATAATGGGACTTCTCCATGCCTTGAGTGCTAAAAATTTCAAGCGATCCATACTTGTGCATAAAAAATGCACCATGCACAAACAAGATATGCTGTTCACATGAGTAAACGATCCATATTATTTAATATAAAAATCCCTTGTAATGAATACACCATGTAATGTGTGATGTTACTTTCACCCCAAGAAAGGGTGAAGACCTTGGTAAAACCCCCCAAGGCTTCTTGAAATGATTGGCGTTGTTCTTCTGTTGTGTTGTTAAGGCCCATAAGCTTGACCATTTTATCAAAATGTGCCCAAACTTGCTTGCGCTTGTTTGCAAGCTCGCCATTTGAATCATTGTCGGTAGTAGCTTTGCATAACTCCTTCCAAAGCTCCCAAAGGTTACCTGCTTGCTGGTTGGAGCTGTTTTGAGCATCATATCGACTTGGCTTTCCTTGGGCAACTTTCTTCAAAAAGTGTCTAACTTTTTGTCCACTCATTGACACTTGTTGAGAAATTTCATGGGCCTCCCTTGTGTTCTTTGCAGCAACGATAGACACATTTCCACCGTGACAGCCAATGGAATTCAAGAGTACCTCCACTCTTTTGATCGCTTCCTGGGACTTTTCCAACGGTTTCATCGTGAAAGCATAGTCAATGTGGAGCTTCAATAGCCTATCAAAAAAATGCGCATGAATGCGTGTAATGTACAAAAATGTACATTTGATAGAGGAAATCAAAAGATTGGATTCCAAGCGTGGTCCTTTTGATCATGATCTGGGGCATTGAGCATGGGACATCTCAGAATAGACGCTTCTCATTCTCTACCTTCATCTCTGACATCACTAAAATCTAACCCTTGTTCTCCATGCCCTTGCCATGGAAGCATGGATCCGGCCTTTGCATTGCTCTTATGTGATTTTTTTCCATTAGTTTTGTACCCTTGAGTGCAAAATGGACAAGGCATGAGAGAAGAAGCCCCTTTTTTGCAGCCAACCAAACACTTTATGGTCTTCAAATCCCCACCTAAGTGCCACTCCACATCATAACTACCAAAACCCTCAATCTCCAACATCTGACCTGCAATTTGGGAGTGTATTACTTCTGTGATCCATGGAGTTCTCTCAAAAATCCATGAAAGTACTCCATTGGTCTCATTGGGTACCTCAATAGCACCCAACCACCAAATGTCTTTCTCTGATTGCACGCTAAAAGATGGGGTGGGAGATGGCTTGACTGAATCCCTTCGCTTGGTTTGTAGAAGGGCCTCGTTCATTAGAGTGACATATAGCCTCTCTAACCGTCGGCCTTTCACTATTTGACACTCATCGAGTTTCAACACAAAAGCGACTTTTGTGCCAGGCACTACAAAATAAATAGTGCTAAGACCTTAAACTTCAGAGTCTATGATAAGAATAATACCAAAGAAAAAAATAAAGTGTGTCACCTTCTTCAGGTAACTCGTAAAATCTAAGCATGGCTTCTTGAAGCCTTCTAAGATCCACGAAAATATTGCTCCACATTGTGTAAGGAAAGCCCTTCTCCGAAGGTCTTATGGATTGTTTCTTACCTTTTCCCCTTGTCTTTGTTGCGCATGAAGCATAAAGGGAAGTTGGTATTGTGTCCTCAATGTGTAGGTATATCCCAATGCAGGAGAACACATCTTCGTTTGTGGCCTTCTTTGCGAGCTTGACCTTGTGAGGAACGGGAAATAGGTTTTTCACAATGCCATGTTCTTTGAGGGCATCCTTTAGGAGTTGGAAAATAGCCTGATATGCTTTGGTGCTGATTCTAGCCTCATCACAAGCTTGTTGAACGTCATCATCACTAACCACATTTCTTAATTTACGCATAAGGTCCTTGGTGACTGCATCCTTAATGTGCTTACCTCCAGGTGATTGTAAGATAGAAATCACATCCCGGGTATTGAGACAACTAGTGAGAAGGTTGACTCGATCATCTTGGCTTGTTCCACCGCATGCCTCCTGGATGAAGTTTCTAGCAACAAATAAACATAAATGTTAGAAAATAGTGTGAAGTAAGAATGCATCATGTAAGTAAAGACCAAATCACCTTGTGGCTGTAACTCGTCGTTTATGTGCTCCTCCCGAATGTGCAAGAGTTTCAATGGATGAATACGTGCATTTGCGTTCCCTTGCACCAAGGGGTGTTTCTTTCAAGTATGTGATGGTGTTGGTAAGCTTTTGGATGTAGGACTCATTTTCTTGCATTTGTTATTCAAGAGTTTTAACTACCCTCTCCAAAGAGGCAACACTCTCTTGTAATGCTGTCGTCTTTGTTGGAGCTATATATGGCTCACTCTACTCAACTTGGTCTCACGTATATATTTGTATCTTGTCCTCAATATGAATCAGTCTTTGGGAGCGTATATGGTGTGTCTCTTGTCTCGTCTCTCTCTCTTTCTCTCTACATCTCAACATGGTATCAGAGCAGTAACGATCATGCGCCGATTCAACTCATGGTGACAAAACAGTATGTGTATGCGATTTGCATGTAAGATTCAAAAAATTGCTACAAATTTTTTTTTGAGCATTGAGTCTTGTTAATTGTAATTGTTTAGTGTTAAGAAGAATATGATTAGTGTTTTGTGTGATGTTTATTGCTAATCAATCTAATCGTTGATTACGTTTTCTTGTTGATGACACCCTGAACTTCATCTCAATTTTTCTTGTTGTTCTGCTCAAAATTTGGAGAAACGGGAAAAGCGCGATAGAGCGTAGCGCAATGACACTTTTCATCCAAAACTTGTTCGTCTCCTCGAGCTCTTCGATTTGAGTTCTAGGTTTGCGTCAATCGGAGTTCGCAGCAGAAACTTATGCTGTTTTTACTGCAATTGAGCTTGATGCAGCTTTCTTCGTCCTACTTCTTTGTGAAGCGTCCGCGATCGTTTTTCTTATTTTGGCGTTAACTTTTTCGAGAAGATTTAGCTTTTTGCTATTCATATTGTGTCCGTCAATCTTGCGTCTCACGCCACTCTATTTTGAGGACTCTTTTATTATTAACGTCTCCTTTACCCTGCCCTTTTTGGGTGACGTCTCTCACATCTTTGGAAGTTCCTTGAGCAGCCCTCTTACGTTTATCGTTGACAGAACGCAGTCCTCATATCTCTCTCATTCTCAATTGTGGCCTTCACCATATATGGTGTGCAAATTCTGCGATCTTATCTTATACGTCTTCTCGCAACAAGATATGGCTATGAATATTCTCGTCAACGGCTTTCCTTCTGGCCAGCGTTCTGTTCCTCCTTTCCAAGGTCAAGGTTTTCCAAGCTGGAAAGCAAAGATGTTGTTAATTCTTGAAGACGATGAACTCTCCAATGTTGTTCTTGGAAATCGTGTTTGTCCGCCTCAGTCTGTTGATACGGATAATGATAACGTGCTTATCACTGAAGGACCTATATTTGAAGATTGGAATGTTGCCTATACGGATTGGCAACGACGTGATAAAGCAGCTCGTCGATATATTCTTTCTGCTCTTACTGATTCCCTTTTGCTTGATATGTACGAATTGCCTACTTCCCACGACGTATGGAAGTACCTTATTGCAAACTTTCAGAAGAAATCTGTCACAGAAATACTTTATTTGAGAGGGTTGCTTAACAAGTTACAATATGAAGTTGGTACTGCCATGACGGGACATATTGAATCTTTCAAATCTATTATTAATCAACTTGCTGCTGCCGGTGATCCTGTTTCACAAAAGCAACTGATTACACTTCTCCTTGATACGGTGAAGGACTCTTCTTATGATAACATTGTTACTATTCTCTCTAATAAAGATGGTCTTGATTTCGACCAAGCCTGCATGTCTTTAATTGAATACTCTCAACGTCAAGAACGTCGTAATGCTAGTCATGATACAGCTATGATTTCACACTAGGAGACTGAGTCACAACAGATGGAACGGGCTTTTTATGCTCGAAGGCGTCCATTTCAACGAGGAAACCGCAGAGGTGGCCGTCGCGGTAATATTTTCTCTCGTCTCAAATTTCCTAATAAGCAATGTTCTTACTGCAACAGAAATGGCCATACTGAAGATGATTGTTGGGCACGTCAATATGATGAAGAACACAATATTACCACAAAACAACCACGTTTATCTAGAGACTCTTCTTCTTCTTCTTGTGAATATTGTGGACGATCTGATCATCCCACTCATATGTGCTATAAGCGTCGATTCGACACAGATCGGAATAGAGCATATGCTACTGAACATCGAAACAACATTGTACCAGAAACAAGCTGCGTCCTATGTTCAGTTGCTCCAGACAGAATACTTCATGTACACGATGGATCACTTTTTATTGTCGATTCTGGTGCTACAGGAAATATGACATATCAGTCTAAGTGGCTCCATAACTATCATCCACTGCCAGTTCAACGTGTTGTTTATCTTGCTGATGATACTACTTGTCAAGTAAAGGGTATTGGAGACTTATATCTTGGTACCTTATCTTCTTCCACTCGAATTTTGCGAGGAGTATTACATGTACCAGATCTTCAACGTAATCTTCTTTCAGTTGCTAGACTTGTTGATCTTGGTCTGTTTGTTGGATTTGATCATACCAAATGCCGAATTGAGAAAGATGGACAGACTATAGCCACTGCTCCTCGAAATGGTAATTTGTTTGAACTCTCTCTCAACGATGCTGTAGCGAATGTTGTCACTGCTCCAGGTGATCATGATTGCAAAGTATGGCATCACCGTTTTTTTCATGCTGATTTCTCAAAACTCCTTGATCTTCAACGTCGTGATCTTGTTCATGGCATGGATCTTAAAGCCCATCCTCATATGGGAATTTGTGAATTTTGTGCTCTTGGGAAACACAATCGCAAACCCTTTCCTCTTTCAAATACAACTCATTCTCATGACATATTGGATCTTGTTCATACTGATATATGTGGACCTCTACCTTCTTCGAGATCACAATATCGCTACTTCATTACTTTCATTGATGATTTCTCAAGGTATACGACTGTATTTCTACTTAGACAAAAATATGAAGCCTTATCTGTTTTCAAACAATTCCACAAGGCTGCGGAACTTCAAACTGGTCGTCGCCTTAAGAAGCTTCGTAGTGACAATGGAGGCGAATATGTTTCTCGAGAGTTTGTGAGTTACTGTGCTGACAGTGGAATTCATCATGAACACACTATTCCATATTCGCCTCAACAGAACGGTGTTGCTGAACGAAAGAATCGCACTATTCTCAATGTTGTAAGATGTATGCTGATTCATTCTGGCTTATCTCGTGTTTTTTGGGCTGAAGCTACTTTGACAGCAGTATTTATTCAGAATCGTCTTCCTACTACTGCACCCTTTGGTAAGATACCCATCACAGCATGGACAGGTGACATTCCTTCTGTATCTCATTTTCGAACCTTTGGATGTATTGCTTATATTCATGTTCCCAAAGAAACACGAACAAAGCTTGATGCTCCTGGTCTTAAAGTTATTTTTATTGGATATTCTGACACTTCCAAAGGCTACAAATTCTATGACCCTTCCTCCAAGAAAGTAATTGTGAATCATGATGCTACTTTTAACGAACAGCTTATGGGAGGCTCATGGTCCATGGATGATTCTGATGATACTAAATCATTGCTTCAAGCTTTTCCATTTCTTTCAGAAGATGAAACTCTTCCTATAGAGCAACTTTCCTCTTCACAACCATCCATTCCGAATGTCGCCAATGATGATATTGATATTTTTGTTGATCTGCCTATTGATTTTGAACATGGCTCATGTCATGTTTATGATGACGATATTGCTGATAATGCTTTTTCTACTTTCGAAGATCCCATTACTTATGATGAAGCTATCTCTTCACCACAAAAGGATCAATGGCAAGAGGCTATGGAAGCAGAGTACGATTCTCTTATCTCTAAAGGTACATGGATACTAACTGAATTACCTCCTGGTCGTACAACTATTAAATGTAAGTGGGTGTATAAGACAAAAGTAAAAGCAGATGGATCTTTTGACAAGTTCAAGGCGCGTTTAGTTGCAAAAGGTTATTCCCAAGTAGCTGGTGTTGATTATCAAGAGACTTTTTCACCAGTTGTTCGCATTACAAGTGTTCGAGTTTTATTGGCATTTGCTGTTCAATTTGATTTAGAAGCTCATCAAATGGATGTGCGAACTGCTTTTCTTAATGGGCACTTGGAAGAGAAAATTTATATGGAACAACCAGAAGGGTTTGTTATTCCAGGTAAAGAAGACCTTGTTGCTCAACTCCATAAAGCACTATATGGTCTCAAACAAGCTTCGCGAGCCTGGTATACAAAATTTGATCTTTTTCTCACCTCTAAAGGATTCATCTCTTGCTCATAAGACCCCAACTTATACAGAAAACGCCAAGGTAGCAGTGTTGTGATTCTTGCTCTTTATGTGGATGATACCATCCTTGTTTCCAATGATTTGGGATTTCTTCAGCAAGTGAAAAAGTTATTGTCTTCTGCATTTGATATGGTGGATCTTGGAGAGATTCACTCGTGTCTTGGCATTCAAATCCAACGGAACCGTACAAAAGGTATTTTATTCCTTCGACAGTCAAAGTTTATTGCAGATACTATTCAAAAATTTGGTATGGAATCTGCACATTCAGCCAACACACCTTGTCTTGCAAGCTCTACGAAGAACACTTCTGACAATGGCGGTCAACTTGTCACAAATCAACCTTATGCTAACTTGATTGGATGTCTTCAGTTTGTTGGCATGAACACTCATCCTGATATTCTGTTTGCTGCTAATTATCTTTGACAACATCTTGCATGTCCTTCTCTTAAGCATTGGTCTGCTGCAAAGCGTGTGTTGAAATACTTGAAAGGCACTACAGATTTTGGTATAGTCTATCGACGGCAACTCACATCGGATTCTATGCAATCTCTTTCTCTTTTGGGTTACACAGATGCAGACTGGGCAAGCTCACATTTATCTATGCGATCTACTAGTGTAAATTGCTTCTTTATAAATGGTTGTCTTGTTTCTTGGACTAGCAAGAAACAACGTTGTGTTGCAGTTTCTACGACTGAGTCAAAATATGTTGCGGCATCACTTGCAGCTCGTGAGTTGATTTGGCTTCGACAAATGCTGGTTGATATTGGTCACTCTCGTCTTTCTAGCACACCCTTGCGGTGTGACAACCAAAGTGCTATTAGTCTTGCAAAAGACTATGTTCAACATAATAAGTCAAAGCACATTGCTGTCCATTATCATTATGTCAGGTATGAAGTACGCAAAGGAACCATTATGGTTGAACACTGTCCAAGTGACCAGATGATTGCAGACATTTTGACCAAAGGCCTCAACGAGTCACGTTTCATCCTCTTGCGCTCGGAGCTTGGAGTTGTTTCGACCTCACTCTTTCTAGATTAGCTTCTTTGCTATTGTAATAGCTTTGTACATATGACATTGTAATCTTTTAGGTACCATGCACTATGCACACTCCACATTTGCACATTGTGATCTCTAAGTCACTTGAATATTTGTACATAGATGCACAATTCACTTTCACATCATCATCGCTGGTTCATATTTTCACATTGTATAGGGGCTTGGGTTTTTCCCTTGAACTCCCCAAGGGTTTTTTCATCCAAAGCTAGAGACCTTTGTTTGAGTGGGGGTGTTGGAGCTATATATGGCTCACTCTACTCAACTTGGTCTCACCTATATATTTGTATCTTGTCCTCAATATGAATCAGTCTTTGGGAGCATATATGGTGTGTCTCTTGTCTCGTCTCTCTCTCTCTTTCTCTCTACATCTCAACAGTCTTGAGGTGAAGAGCTTGACATTCGTGCATCCACATATGCAAAGAAGCACCTGCACCCATACACAACCGCTTGCAATAGCCTAACAAACCTGCTTCTCCCCTCCCAAGAAATTGAAGAAATGTGGAAAGGCTATTAAATGGTGGATGGAAGAGGCTTATAGGATCGTAAGGGTACAAATGGCCATCCACCCAAATGTCAACATTGGTCTCACAAGCGGTACGACGTTCCTGTGATGACCTTTGATCACCTTCACTAGTGGTCTTCGGTGCAAATTCCGTGGGTAAGCGAATATGTATGCTTTTGGTGTACGGAGTACGTGGTGGTAGAAGCAAACCATTTGTGATGTCCGTGAGCACCATGGAAGCTATTGAGTGAGAAAGAAAATGATGAAAAGATAGAGGGTGAAGGGTAGAGAGGTTGAGGAAGATGGGAGGAGAGAAGGAGGGAGGTGGGGGAGGGAGAGATTGGGGAGTAGGAGGAAGGTAGGTGCAAGGAGGGAGAGGAGAGGGAGAGAGAGAGAGAGAGAGAGAGGAGGGAGGGAGGAGAGAACAAAATGTTTATTACTTTTTGGGGGAAAAGAGTTTTGAAAAAATGGACTTTCTAAGCTTGTAGGTTTAAAAATGGGTCAAAAAATGATTTTTGGATATGTATATATGTTGGGAGGGAGTTTTAAGTTAGAAACAAGTAAAAATGATTTTTTTTTAAAAAGTCAAATTTTGTCTCTTTGTGACCCACGTTTTTGCTGATGTGGACACCCCTATGCTTCCTTCACTTTAAAAAAAAGCTAGAGAGAGAAAGTAAATCTTTAGGTCCACATCCTACATTTATCTAAAAAAAGGCTAGAAAAACCTACTCAAAACTACCTTCTTCAATGCCCTTGCCCCCTAGACCCCACACAACATTATCCTTAATCCCTAAAAATTAGGATTCCTTACAAGGCCCATGCAAGGTTCATATTTCTCCTAATGAAGATGAGTGGGATCACTCCAATAAATAAAGCTTGGATTCAACAAAGTTTTAGTGTGTTCACTTGCTAAATTAGGTGAGGCATGTGAGGCTCGAACTTAATTAACTTCTATCCTCTTCTCAATATCCCATGTACAAGACAACAATAAGGGATAGCTTAAACTTAAGTTTGAGCCCTATGTGCATGCATTAGTGTCCCATTTTTATGTGGCACAAAGGGTCCCCACAAACAACCATGAGGTCAAACATAACAAAAAAAACTTTGGTTTTAGGTCTCATTTTCAAAAATGGGACTTGAATAATTTCCAAAATTCCTAAATGTGTGTTTATTCCAATCATGTCAAACCATGAATACATTTCAAGCATTTGAAAGCAGCATGCAAACTGTTGCATACCCTTCAAATGTGCATTTATCATATCATTCCCACCTTTTCCTTTATAGAACCTTTAACATTAGTAAAATTATCTAGTTATCTTTCAAGCAATCACATATACTTCTCCAGGCATATCCCTATCCTCGTCGCATGACTGATCAGGTATCTTGTCTCTTTTGCCACTTGAGAAGGCGGCTCCTTCACACACATTTCGATTCTTATTTTTTCTTTATATTGTGTGGGAAAGGCTTCAAAGATAATCTACTTTAGTTTTTTTTTTTAAATCTATAATCCCGAGAAGAAGAGCAAAGGTCCGGCTGATGAGGAAAATTGCAGAATAGCCCATTTAGGTTCCTAGCCTTTCCTCCTTAATTAAATCACATCCTCCTCCCTTATCATGATCCCTCCATGGATCCTTTTTCCTTCCTCCTTTTCCCATCGGCATCATAACTACCTGGACTAGGACAATTTCCTGACGCATCCGCGGGTCCCATCCACCCGACGGGGACACACTCCCATTCAATCCCATTTCTAGGGAAATGAATGAACCCGAGCTCAAAACATAGACCAACGATTATCAATCCTAGCCGAAAAGAACCATCCCCCGTTGTATCCCATAGGTAAACACCTACGCTGGCCTTTTTCCAAACATGAAGACAAGTTCACACTTAAATCTCTATGCTATGCTAAGGCTATCCACGTCAATCTTCGCGGTAAAATTTTTTAATCCTAGTTTAAATTTCGATTAAGCTCTTTGAGTTATAATCCCTTATTTCCTATTTCCTTTTAATTTTCTACTCAACAAGACCTTAGAAATCAACGAATCTCTTGGAATTTTAAGGTTTGTCTCGACGAAAGTTTTGAGTTAACCCCGACTTTGATAAAATCCCTTTTTGGTCCCTTTTCATCATTTGCCATCCATGGAGTATCTCCATGGAAGCACTGGGAGTTTTATGTTCAAGCAACATGGTCACGACATCTGTGAAGCTATCCCCTTACTCCTCCCCTTCGAATTTCCAAAACAAACTTGAAAGTAGACAAACTTGAAATGAACGATGTATATGCTTTCTATAATGAGTTTTTGTTGGTGTGTCTATACGTGGTACACACAAAACTTTGAAATGAAATGGTGTGAAAATGTCATTTTTTGTACCCTCTCATCGCACCATATGGGATAGTGCCTCCGGAGGCCTTTTTCGGCCATACCGACCTCTCCGGGTGTCAGAACGAGGCATATAGTCAGTTAATTTCGGGGGTTTTGAGCATTTTGGACTCATTTATGATGTTATAATTTTGTCATTTTTCTCTATTTGAAAGTTGTAATTTTAATTTGAGTCAAAATTAAGAGCTGAAGCAACAGAGTTTTATCAGCATGGCTTAAAGGCAAAGGGACTCGAGGGTGATGAAGATTCGAATAATGATGGTCCATGCCAATGGTTTCTAGATGTCATATTATAGGATCATGGTCACATGGAAGTCTACATAGAAGAGTGACAAAATTTCAAGCTCAAGTTTGATCTAACACAAATGTTAGAATAGTTAAAAGGAAACTCTTCTTAGGAGTTATAGATGAGTAAAATGATTGTGTGGCAAAGGGGAGATAAAGTGTTAATCCTCATGTTGCAATGTTTAGAGGAACATATGTTGTAACTTTACAAGGTATTATATTGTGAAAATGAATGTTTTGCAAGGAGATTGAAAGTAAATTTACAAGTAGATTTAAAGTAAACTTACAAGAAATTATATTGTTAAAATGATTAGTCTTTTGCAAGGAATGATATTGTAATTTTTCATTCGAATAGTCTCCTCCTTGGAATGATTCCGATGTTCACAGCAAGGTGGTTGTCGTTGGTTCTTCGATCTCATCCTCTGTAATTGCGTCCCTTGGTACCGATTTAGTTATTTTAGTGCATTTCTTTTTCTTTGTCATCCTCCCTTTCTTGTTGATATGAAAAATGAAGTGTGTCCTTGATAATGTGACTTCTAAGCAAACTAAGTGAATCTTTTAGCTTTTAAACCTCCTCTTGAAGAATCCTGCAAAACATTTCCTATACTTTTAGAAACAATTGGATCCTTCTCCAAATGCAGATGGCCACCATGGAAATCTATTATGAGAGTAAGGCTTCAAATTTTTCTATTGACCTTCCAGTTTGTGGATCAATAGGATAAAAGCTGACTTTTGTCTATATCCATTTGCTTGCTCCCTTGGCTTTGTAATGCTTGAGTCCAGATGCCTGCAACCTTTGATACACAACCCTCGCAGTTTCTGACACTTGGTTGAGCTTGATTTTCATATGGAACAACTTAATGAGTTTCTAGGCAAAGTGCAAATGGGAAGGGAGCTTCTAACCATAGCAAAACTAGTGAGTTTCGAAAACTTGTGAGGCTGAAGTGAGCTTCTAGGAAGAGCAAAACTAGTGAGAAAATTTGGAAATCTTGTGAGGGTGAGGAGAGAAAAATGGTTTCCATGTAGAGTAGAAATGATGGGAAAACCTGTGAGGTTGAAGCGAGCTTGTAGCAAAGCAAAACTACTGAGGAAAATTGGAAAGCTTGTGAGGGTGAAGAGAACAAAATGGTGGTTCTCTTGCAATGGTGAACAGAGCAAAACCAAAGTGGTCCTTCTAGCTAGACCAAAAATGGTGGTCCTCTGGCGAAGGTAGAGAGAGCTTGTAAAGCTTGTGAGGGTGAAGAAAGACTAATGAAATGGCTTGAGAGAAAGAGTAGTGAGGAAAACCATCATTCAAAAGTGAAAATTTTGTATTTGGCATCAAGCCAACAAAATAGGTCCTGTAGGGGAGAGAGTAGTGTGAAACTGACATGTTTTGTTCATATTAAAAGATCTGTATCGAGATACTCTTTAAATGCAAAAGATATACTTTGAATACCCAAAACGGTCAAATTTGGAGCCGTGTTGACCGTCAAATGCTCCGCTAATTAGCAAGCTAACCAATTCCTTACACAACCCTTTTTGAGGCCCTTTTGGCCCTATTGTGAAAATGGATGCAAATATGTTTCTTGAGAGTCTGTGAGTTACTGTGCTGACAGTGGAATTCATCATGAACACACTATTCCATATTCACCTCAACAAAACGGCGTTGCTGAACGAAGAATCGCACTACTCTCAATCCTGTAAGATGTATGTTGATTCATTCTGGGTTATCTAGTGTTTTCTGGACTGATGCTACTTGGACATCAGTATTTATTCAGAATCATCTTCCGACTACTGCACCCTTTGATAAGATTCCCATCACAGCATGGACAAGTGGCATTCCTTCTGTATCTCATTTTTGAACCTTTGGATGTATTGCTTACATTCATGTTCCCAACGAAACACGAAGAAAGCTTCATGCTATTGGTCTTAAAGTTATTTTTATTGGATTTTTCGGCACTTCCAAAGGCTACAAATTCTATGACCCTTCCTCCAAGAAAGTAATTGTGAATCATGATGCTACTTTTAACGAACACTTTATGGGAGGCTCATGGTCCATGGATGATTCTGATGATACTGAATAATTGCTTCGGGCTTTTCCATTTCTTTTAGATGATGAGACTCTTCCTCTAGAGAAGCCTTTTACTTCACAACCATCCATTCTGAATGTTACCAATGATGATATTGACATTTTTGTTGATCTACCTATTGATTTTCAACATGACTCATGTCATGTTTATGATGACGATATTGTTGATAATGCTTTCTCTACTTCTAAACATCTCATTAATTATAATGAAGTTATCTATTCATCACAAAGGGAGCAATGGCAGGAGGCTATGGAAGCAGAGTATGATTCTCTTATCTTTAAAGGTACATGGATACTTATTGAACTACCTCCGAGTCGTGCAATTATTTAGAGCTCCTTTATTGTGATCCTTGATCATCATCTCTTCATAGCAAGGGATCTCGTCATCACCTCTATGTAAAGCCTTTCAAAACATGTGATGAATACATGGATATTGTAGTCGATCTTGTGAAATGCATGCGTGGTTTTTGGTGGAGGAGTGCAAGCCTCTTCTATTTCTTACACGACGCGTGTTTTTCTTGCAGCCCAATATATATCATAGAGCGGTCGCATGCCTTTCGCAACCTAATTTATCCAAACAACTATCGTTCTATGTTTTAATATCATTTTTACCATATTTTCAAATTTAAAATAAAATTTTACTTTTTTTCTCACAAGAAAAACAAAGAGAAATACCAAAATTTGATTGATTTAGCGTGAAAGCGCCGGTCATAACCACAATAATACTTATGAGAATAAACGTGAGAATAAAGGTAATAATATATGCGGTAATTTCCGTGGTAATTTTGAAAACGCTAAAAGAAATTCCTCTCGTCCCCATTTCTTCTTTGACCAACCCATTTTTTACTCTCTCTCTCCAAACCATGACCTAAAAGGCTGCGATGAATAAAGGTTTTTGAATTTTCATAATGGAGCTGATACATAGTTGAGAGCTTAAAGACACATCCTTTGCATTAGGTAACCTCTTGACATCAAGTTGAATTTTTCTATTTTCACTACGGGACACATTCAAGGGACTCAACGGCATATTGTTTCCCTATAAGTTGGTAAAGGGTATGTATAGAGAAGATTTGAACATTCACAAGTAAAACTTTTCAAATCTAAATGATAGTTAGGTTCATCATAGTGGTTGCTAGGGGTCTAGATTAGCACTTTACATTGAGCACTTTTTCCACCTAGACACAATATAGGCACCATGGTATTTTGATCGCCACTTTCAATTGCTACTCAGGCTGCTAGTCTACTAGCAAAGGCATCCTTCATGAAGTTTATTGTTTTATGAAAGCTAATGGCATCCACGTTGACTATGGGATGGTTGGGTGGCACCACTGTTGTTTTAAAGGATGCATGCACTATGTAATAATGATCATGTATCTTTATGTAATCATGTTAATGTATCACATGAGTTCAATGGGAAGGGTTTTGAATGCAAACATTTTAAGAAAATTAATAGAGATACATCAACCAAAGTTTATATTCCATTTGGAAGAAAACACCTAGAATAAGGTGCCATTTTATTCATGGAAACATGATCTTAGCACTTGAGCATTGTCCCCAACAATGTGATGATATATTGTCATCAGCAGTTTTGGTTGGAATATATATTTAAAGTGCAAGCATCTCTCACGTACGTAAAGCAAGGTTAGTGTCCAACGGCGGGGATAGAAGAACTGATTTTCAACTCTACCAAAATTAGCAAAGTTGAGAAACAAAGGCACCTGACATAGTTTGACAAGTTAGTTGTAGGCTTTTGTGTGGAGCATGTATTAACTAGGAAAAATTACCAAAATATCCCTCTAAGCCTATGGAAATTTCTAATTTCCCAAAAGAAAACCCCTGGTCACAAGAATAAATCTCTCTAAAGATTAAAAAAGATTGTAGCTTTGCATATTTAAGAAGAGGAATGTCTATCAATATAAGATGCTAAGACTAGAATTTGAGTTGGCTTTGGAGATGAATCACTTCATTATTTTTAGACATAGTCACCATTTTTTGCGAGGTAATTTGTGACAAATTACATGCTAAGCACTGTAAAAAAGGAATAGAGATAAGAAAATCATGAACAATCGGACCAAAATATATACAAGTGGAATTTTTAAAATTTGAGGGGTATTTTGGGAATTGCCACAAACTAGAGGGGTAATTTTGGATTTTTTCCTATTAATTATCACCCGATTGAAAAGATTAATATCCGGACGGCGAGACTCCTATCCTAAATTCTAATACTTTAAAAAAATAGAAGACGAGTCAAGCCAACACACTATTCCATATTCACCTCAACAAAACGGCGTTGCTGAATGAAAGAATCACACTATTCTCAATGTTGTAAGATATATGCTGATCATTCTGGGTTATCTCGTGTTTTTCGAGCTGAATCTACTTTCACAGCAGTATTTATTCAAAATCGTCTTCCTACTACTGCACCCTTTGATAAGATACCCATCACAGCATGGACAAGTGATATTTCTTCTGTATCTCATTTTCGAACCTTTGGATGTATTTCTTATATTCATTTTCCCAAATAAACACAAACAAAGCTTGATGCTATTGATCTTAAAGTTATTTTTATTGGATTTTCTGACACTTCCAAAAGCTATAACTTCTATGACCCTTCCTCAAGTAATTGCGAATCGTGGTGCTACTTCTAACGAACACCTTATGAGAGGCTCGTGGTCCATGGATGATTCTGATGATACTAAATCATTGCTTCGGGCTTTTCCATTTCTTTTAGATGATGAGACTCTTCCTGTAGAGAAGCTTTTCACTTCACAACCATCCATTCTGAATGTTACCGATGATGATATTGACATTTTTGTTGATCTGCCTATTGATTTTCAACATGGCTCATATCATGTTTATGATGACGATATTGTTGATAATGTTTTCTCTACTTCTGAAGATCCCGTTACTTATAATGAACCCATCTCTTCACCACAAAGGGAGCAATGGCAGGAGTCTATGGAAGCAGAGAACGATTCTCTTATCTTTAAAGGCACATGGATATTAATTGAACTACCGCCTACTCGAACAATTAGTAAGATCTCCTTTATTGCTTATATTCATGTTCCCAAAGAAACATGAACAAAGCTTGATGCTATTGGTATTAAAGTTATTTTTATTGGATTTTCTCACACTTTCAAAGGCTACAAATTCTATGACTCTTCATCCAACAGAGTAGTTGTGAGTCGTGATGCTACTTTTAAAAAACACCTTATGGGAGGCCCATGGTCTATGGATGATTCTGATGATACTAAATCATTGCTTCGGGCTTTTTCATTTCTTTCAGATGATGAGACTCTTCCTATAGAGAAGCTTTTGACTTCACAACCATCCATTATGAATGTTACCAATGATGATAATGACATTTTTGTTGATCTACCTATTGATTTTTAACATGGCTCATGTCATGTTTATGATGACAATATTGTTGATAATGCTTTCTCTACTTCTGAAGATCCCGTTACTTATAATGAAGCCATCTCTTCAGCATGAAAGGAGCAATGGTAGGAGGCTATGGAAGCAAAGTACGATTCTCTTATCTTTAAGGTACATGGATACTAATTGAACTACGTCTTAGTCGTACAGTTATTAAGAGCTCCTTTATTGTGATCCTTGATCAACATCTCTTCATAGCAAGGGAGATCGTCATCACCTCTATGTAAAGACTTTCAAAACATGTGATGAATACATGGATATTGTAGTCAATCGTGTGAAGTGCATCCGCAGTATTCAGTGGAAGAGTGCAAGCCTCTTCTATTTCTTACACGATGCGTATTTTTCTTGCGGCCCAATATATATCACAGAGCGAACGCATGCCTTCGGCAACCTAATTTATCCAAATAGCTGTCGCTCTATGTTTTAATATCATTTGTACCATTTTTTTTGAAATTTAAAATCAAATTTTAGTTTTTTTTCACAAGCAAAACAAAGAGAAATACCAAAATTTGAATGATTTAGCGCCAAAGCACCGGTCATAACCATGATAATATTTGTGAGAATAAAGGTAATAATATACGCGGTAATTTCCATGGTAATGTTGAAAATGCTAGAAAAATGTCCTCTCATCCCCCTCTCTTCTTTCACCAACCCATTTTTTACTCTCCCTCTTCAAACCATGACCGAAAAGGCCACGATAAATAGATGTTTTTAAATTTTCATAGTGGAGCTGATACATAGTTCAGATCTTATAAGACACATATATCCTTTGCATTATCTAACCTCTTGACAAACTACAAGAGGTTATGTGCACTTGTGACGCTGTTAGCGACGAAAATACATTGGATTTTTATACTCCCCGACGTTGCTAAGACTGTCGCTAATAGCATAGATACAGGAACGTTGCTATGAGCATCGCTATAACGGTCGCTATATGCGTCGCTATATAGCGACACCTATAACGACAACTATAGCAACGTTTACAGGCCATCTATAGCGACGTTTATAGCGATGCTACAGAGCCTTATATAGCGACGGTCATAGCGATGCCCGAGAGAAAAAACAATTGGTGGCAGGGCATTCACCCATCAACCATATTGAATGTTTCAATAATTGAGTAAACCTAAATGAATCCAAGATAAGCTGAGATTCACCTTTGAAAGAAAGTGCAAGCTTAAATATAGACCCAAAGTAGTCACCCACAAGACAATATAAGCATTAACTCCATCGTCCATAGTATTTTTTGCAGAATAAAGTTTTGTGTACAAAACTGACAAAATTAAATTGATGAAAGTAAATCAATGACAATTGTACACATCATAGGCAAAATCACTTGATTGTTAAACTTTGAAAATGTAGTAGTTACAACACCATTTTTGTTCTTGAAAAAATTTACATGGTTTTCAAAAAGACGTATCAATGTCACCTCATGATACATATGCTATGACAAAAGGAAACTAATGCCATCTAGCTACGTCTAGACTGACGTCGTCTAATCAGACGTCTCATCGCGTCCAAGTGGCGTATCTGTCGGATTCTGCAAAAAAAAACAATAAGACAGCTTTCTGTAAGTATAAACATATAATTTATAAAACAATACAACAAATAGAAAAGAGTAAACCCTAATACTAACCATGCCGCCGCGAGAACTCAGAATGTCCATCAGGGTGTTTAAGCCAGTCCTGCCTACGTACTCGCGCTGGTACGGTGTGGGGTCACGTCCTATCATCGACCACTGTCAAAACATACAAAGAATCCATTATGTTAGAATTTAAAAAACTCTAAAACCTAAACTGTCAAACCTAAAGAGCAATTCGAAAACGCTTACAAACTCGGCTTCAAATGATGCCCACCCACCGCTCCCCAAGTGGTACGAGCTCCCTGCCTCTACTCGCGCTCTGGCTGCCTCCTTTTGTTGCTTCCACTTGTCGGGATTCTCGCGTGCTGCTTTCTTCTCATTCTTCTAATCTTCTTTGTCCATCCAATTTGGTATGTTCCACCCATGCTTAATTGCTTTTTGCACTTCGGAACACTTGTGCTTGCAGTATTTGTGTATTCGAACCTTTATCAGGTCTTCATTGAGGCGGTCATCCCGTGCTCAAATAGGAAACTCGTCATGCAGTAGCTAATGACTCTGTCTTTTAAATCACTTGGTACTTCACTTCAGGTGTTTAGTATGTAGTGTCTAAACACCTGAGAGAAAAGACCGCGCATGCGAGAGATCACCTTCTTGCCTTCATCATCCAAGATGATGCCGCCGCTGAAGTCGACGGAGTAAGGCAAGACCTCTCGCCAGTGACGCGTGAACCTGGGTGTCCCGGCAGGGGTCTCTACAGGCGTGTCGATGGAGGTACGGATGTCAGGTGTCTCCACTAGAGTCTGGGCCCCGAAGCAAGGAGTGTCGACTAGAGTGACTCCTAGAGGAGTAGCTAGTGGTGTGTAGCCGCTAGGATCGGCCGTCAGCCGCGCAAAACTTGGTGTAGATGGCGATGCTGTGGCTGGAGTGGGGGCGGGCAAAGAAGGGGAGGGTAAAGAGCCTCGTCGAACACGAGGTAGTGTCGAGGCATCGACGACAGCATCCCCACAACAACCGTCGCCGCCACCACTAGAGCGCCGGTGCCTAAACGAGTGTGAAGATCGTCTCGTCGACACCGAAGCTTCAGAGTGCGCTGAATGCTCCGAAACAGAGGAAGATGCTAAAGAAGTAGGAACGTGTGATGCTGCTCCAGAGCAATGACGCTCCACGTACCACTGTCTCTGTTGGGGTGACAAAGAAGAAAGAAACTCATCAACATCCATACCTGCATTAAACACACAAACATTTAATCTTAATATTAAATGTATGGAGAAGAAACATGGACAAGTAGAGAGAGAGAGAGAGAGAGAGAGAGAGGAGACTCATAAAGGGGCAAGGATTCTTGTGTAGAGAGATTTCGTTGAATTTCTGTGAATTTGTAAAAGCACTGCGCTCCGGGTGCGATGGAAACTGAAGCGCATCACGAAGGTCTGCTCATAGAAGTTGCTTGCGCCACCACTAAATCTAATTGATTCGGTGAAAGAGACACTGAGAAGCAGTAGTAGTGCTTCTTAGTGTCTCTTTCACCCAATCAACTAGTTTGCTAGGGACCTTGCTTACCACTTTACATTGAGCACTTTTTCCACCTAGACACAATATAGGCTCCATGGTATTTTGATCGCCACTTTCAATTGCTACTCAAGCTGCTAGTCTACTAGCAAAGGCATCCTTCATGAAGTTTGTTGTTGTATGAAAGCTAATGACATCACGTTGGCTATGGGATGGTTGGGTGGCACCACTGTTGTTTTAAAGGATGCATGCACTATGTAATAATGATCATGCATCTTTATGTAATCATGTTAATGTAGCACATGAGTTCAATGGGAAGGGTTTTGAATGCAAACATTTTAAGAAAATTAATAGAGATACATCAACCTAAGTTTATATTCCATTCGGAAGAAAACACCTAGAATAAGGTGCCATTTTACTCATTCAAACATGATCTTAGCACTTGAGCATTGTCCCCAACAACATGATGATACTTTCTCATCAATAGTTCTGGGTTGGAATATGTATTTAAAGCGCAAGCAGCTCTCACGTATGTAAAGCAAAGTGAGTATCCAACGGTGGGGGTAGAAGAGCTGATTTTCAACTCTACCAAAATTGGCAGAGTTGAGAAACAAAGGCAATTGAGGTACTTTTGACAAGTTAATTATAGGCTTTTGTGTGGAGCATGTATTAATTAGGGAAAATTATGAAATATCCCTCTAAGCCTATGGAAATTTCCAAAATGCCTTTCAAATTTTCCAAAATTCCCAAAATAAAACCCCTAGTCGCGAGAATAATTTTCTCTAAAGATTAAAAAAAATTGTAGCTTTTCATGTTTAAGAAGAGTGAATGTCTATCAATACAAGATGCTAAGACTAGAATTTGAGTTGGCTTTATGAATCACTTCATTATTTTTAGACATAGTCACCTTCTGTTGCGAGATAATTTGTGACAAATTACATGCTAAGCATTGTAAAAAAGGAATTGACAGGTGTATTTTGGGAATTTTCCCTATTAATTATCACCCGACTGAAAAGATTAATATCTGGACGGCGAGACTCCTCATGCTTTATAAAAGGAGAGGAGGAGAACTTGGAAGCTGCAGGTTGGCGATAAGAAATGAAGATGAGTTGTATGTTACTAGCGTTAACGGTTTGTGCGTTACGAGTAGTAGGTAAGCAAAATATGTGTCTGTAATATGTACTGCGTTATGATAAGGTAGTCCCTCGAAATGCTGGTGTATATTGTTGTTCTCCTGCAGGTTGTGACGTATCAGCGATGACGATGGGCATCAACTACGGCAGGGTGGCGGACAACTTGCCGCCTCCTGCGCAGGCAGTGGCACTGATGGAGGAGCTGGGCGTGGGCAGCGTGCGGATTTTCGACAGCGATCCCGGTGTGCTGAAAGCACTGGCCAATACCAACCTCACGGTGCTGATCACCGTCAAGAATGAGGACTTGACGAGCATGGCAAACAGCACAGACGCGGCTGCACGCTGGGTCGGAATCAATATCCTACCCTACTACCCGGCCACACAAATCATTGGCGTCGACGTGGGCAACGAGATCCTGAGCAACCACGACGACACTGCCACGTGGCTGAGCTTGGTCCCCGCCATGCGCCGGATGCAGGCAGCCATTGAGCAGGTACGTGCGAATCTCCCCGCTAATACTGTTTAGGTACGTGTAACTCCCTATCTAACCACGTCCCCGTCGACTTGACCACGTGGACACGCAGGCCGGACTGGCTGATAACATCGTTGTGAGCACCTCCGTCGCCGCGGACGTCCTGGGCGCTTCCTATCCTCCTTCTGCCGGTAGCTTCAGAGCCGATATCACAGACACCATCATGAAACCCCTCCTGGAGTTCCTCTCAAACACCTCCTCTCCTTTCCACCTCAACATCTACCCGTACCTCACGTGGTCCTTCAATTCGAAACAAATCCCGCTCCCGTACGCCCTATTCCAGTCTAATACCAGATCCCAGGTTGAAGATGGAGATCTCACGTATACAAACCTGCTAGATGCGCAGCTTGATGCTGTGTGGGCGGCCATAGCCAAGCTCGGCTTTCCAAACATCTCTCTCGTCATTACAGAAACGGGCTGGCCCACGGCCGGCGGCGTCGGTGCAACCCCAGAGCTTGCAACGTCTTATATGGAAGCCCTCGTGCAAAAGACGCTCACATCTCAAGGCACCCCCTCGCACCCGGGAACCCCCATACCAACTTACATCTTCGCTCTCTTCAACGAGAACCACAAGGGAGGAGCACCTACTGAGAAAAATTGGGGTCTTCTCTACCCCAACGGAACACGGGTGTACGATGTGAGCCTCACTGACTCAGCAGCTGTTCCCGCCAGAGCCAAGCAATGGTGCGTTCCCGCTGCTACTTCCAATGACACAAGCTTGCAGCAGGCTTTGGACTTCATTTGCTCCTCTAATGCTGCGTATTGCTCCGCTATCCAAGATCCACAGAAACCTTGTTTCCTCCCTAACACCTTGATTTCCCATGCCTCATTTGCAATGAACGCATACTGGCAAGCCAACAAAGCCAATGGATCCACTTGTGATTTCAGGGTATCGGACAAATTACCATCACAGATCCAAGTAAGCATTATATGCCATTCCGCTTGACCATGTGCAATATGTGTGTCCACCTATATAGAGAAGTATCTTTTCTTTTATAACTATATAAGTGTGTGTGTATATATATATAATATAAGTCTCTACCTCATGCACCACAATGTTTCTAATTCACATGCACATACAGGTTACGGAAGTTGCACCTACAATAGCAATGTTAGTGAATCTATTCCTCCATCAATATCCCCGCCACCACCATCCGCACCGACTTCCCGCCACTAACACCCACACCGACTTCTGACAACCAATGGTGCATTGCCACCACATCATTCATGTCATGTAAAATTTTCAAGTAATCGAAGCATTGAGACTGGAAACCATTCCCATTCCAAACAAATTTTATATATTCTTCTTCTCAAAATAGGATACCTTTTTTCTTGTTTATCACCATTGATCTAAATTGAAATCTTGTGTGATGGTCTTAATAAGTGTCTACAAGTTGAAGATAAAAAAAAATCATGCTCCATAACAGCTTGAAAAGATACTTGGATGATTTCTTTCGTATAAGTAAAATAACAACATTTAAAGCTATATTGAAGCATTTGATGAATTTGTCAACGAGTTAATTGGAGCATTTTTTACTAGCTAAACATGTGGTACAAAATTTTTTATTTCCATCAGATGGTCCAATTAAGTGTTAGCATACTTAGGTGGTTCCAAAAAGGAGTGTCTTGGACACTCCTTTGGGAGGAGAGAGAGTGGGATGTGGGTTGTTTAGTTTCAAATGCTATAAGTAAAAGTATAAAGGGGGAGGAAATAAGGCATGCGGACTTGGAATTTTTAAACATATAGAAAATTGACTTATCCCATTAAAGGCTATTGAATATTCTCTCGCTACTGCCACTACTTGTGGACTCTACAACACTCACTCAATGGGTCCCTCCTCCAGAATTGTTCCTGTGCCATCTCTTCCTCTGTCTCCCTCCCCCCCTCCCTTCTCGATTGCCTCTACTTTTGGACTCCTTAGTTGTGCTTGTCTTTTGGTTTAGGGCTCACAATGATTTCTCTCTCTCTCTCTCTCTCTCTCTCTCTCTCTCTCTCTCTCTCTCTCTCTCTCTCCTCCATAGCCTCTAGAGATTCTTTGGGGTGCACCATATTCAACAACTGCTAGCTTGCACACTGTTTGGCCACTGTGGACGTATCTCAGCAACATATCATATTAGTCTCTCTCTCTCTCTCTCTCTCTCTCTCTCTCTCTCCCCCCCCATGAGGAATATGAATGTGTTCAATGGTCTTGTTTGTTGTATCATTAGCCTCGTTACTCCTTCCACATGGAATCACATGATGTCGACAATGGCACCCTATATCTTCTTCCATTGTCTATTACACACCACACCCCAAGGAAACTTCTTCCTGGTCTGCGGAACTATTGTGCTGCAAAGAAGAGGGAACAAAGAAGTAATCAGAAGAGAATGGCACGAACGCATGACGATGGTCACATTGATGAGAGAGAGGCAAAGAAATTATGTAGGGCAATTGCTAAGTATTGGCATACTCATACAAATGGGCTTTCTGAGGGTCTTCAAAAAAGATTCGATATCAACTCTTCCTTCATCAAACGTTCTCAATGTTGCAACCTACATCGGAAACAATTGAGAGAGTTATTTTGTCATAAAATCTAATATCTAACCAACCCAAACGATTTTCTCATATTAAATTGATCACTTAATGTGGGAGAATAAATGGGAACAAGTGTTAAGATATAGATATGTGCTTATAGATCTATCTCAACACGGGGCCAATAGTAAAGGGGCCCAAATGGGAGATGGTCCATCAAGAGCAAGGCTAACCAATGGAGCATAAGACCTTAGGGTTAGCTTCATTGAAGACCTCCAATAATGTGTGTAAAAGTCCTTTGACCTTAGGTATGCTAGGGCTGAGCTTGAAGTGAGAACCCGGCCCAAGCTCAAGGTGCTTGTCGTGCTTGAGGTGCTTGTCCTGCTTGAGGTGCTTGATTAAGATGCTTGACGTGCTTGACTGGCTCCATGCTTGAGGTGCTTGACTTGGTGCATGATTAAGGTGCTTGAAGTGCCTTGAGAAGCTTGCCTGAGATGCTTGTGGGAACACCCCCTACTTCAAGTGCTTAGTCATGCTTGATGACTAAGGGGCTTGCTTATCCAAAGTCAAAAAGATCCCTACAAGGAGGGGGGAGAGCCTACAAGGGGGGGGGGGGGGGGGGGATGAGAGACAACACACACACACACACACACAAGGGAAGTCCCAGCTTGAAGAGGCAGCAAGGACACTTGTCAAGTTCCTTCCCATGTTGCCCTCATGGTGTGCGTGAAGCCTATTGGTTGGCCACCCAAGGGGTCCAATGATAATTTAGGATATTTAATTAATTGATTGTGCATTTATCAAGTCCTCTCTCTCAAAGGGGAAAGGGGGACACTTGTCCCAAGGCTACCCATGTTGCTTGTAATGGCTCCTACTTGTGATTGCCTAGGCCTGGAGGGGTCCAATGAGCTTCAAGCATGAGCTACAAGGGGGGGTCAACCCAAGCAAGCTAGGGGGGTGCTTAGGGGGTATACTCACCCACACACACTCACAAACACTCTCATTGTGTACTATGCAAAGTGCAAGAACTCCCTCTCCTTCTCCAAGCAAGTAGAGGTTGAGAGCCTACACCAAAACTCTTGGCTATGGAGTGCAAATCCATCCAAGAGCCATGATTCAATGCTTGAGCTTACCATCTATTTCTTGTTCATTACTATGCTATTATGTATGCTAGCACAAGAGTTATGATAAGTGAGGAACTAGCTCTTTCTCGTATGAAATGTTTCTTCTTCCTCTTCCCTACCCTCATTCCCTACTAGCTCTCTCCACCTTCGAAGGTGTTTGAGGTCTTGGGCCTGAGGCTTGGTATAGTTAAAGCTTTCTTCAAGTTTAGGTTATGCTATGATGGTGATGCATGAAGCTTTCCATCTTCATTGCTTCACCTAGGTCCCAAGGAACACGAAGAATGTATTGTAACAAGTCTCTCTTTATGGGAGAAATCATAATACAAATGCCTATTGGAGGGGGGACCGGCTCCACATAAATCCGGTCCTCAACCGTTGTCATGTTCTCTAAATTCTCTTTCTTGCAAAAGTATTGTCCATGCCAAGTTAACTAATTGCTATAATTATGTTTCTATCTTCAATTATGTCTACCCGCTATGCTCACAAAATCATTTCTTGAAAGTACTCTCATTAAATTCCGCTACTCTCAAATTGAATAGGCAAATTCCATTACATATTTTCTCGAACATTTTTCATACATTATCTGAGGGGAAGACACCTCATTCAAATAACGAGTTGTTTTTTAAATGGGTTAGTGTCATGACATGCCCTCAAAGGAGCAGGTCTAAGTAACAATCAAATAAGTAGTAGAGATGCTGCCAAGGCTTTAGAAATTCATCGAAGAGCTGTCAGTGCTACCAATTTTTGGCTGCAACATGATGTGGAGGAAGGGGCACCTCCCCTAGATGCTTGTCATCATCAACTGCATAGATGAAGCTTCTTAACGATCAAACTCATAGAAATTGTGTCTCAATTTTGTTCGGTGGAAACCCACATCTCACGAAGTTTAAGAAAGATGTTGTTTGGAAGAGAATAGGCAAGAGTGCGCATATACTACATCCATCGCTTCTACTCAATTTGCCTCACGTATATCAGCCCAGACATCTTGGGATGTATCATAATTCTTTACTTATTGTTTTTTAGGTGCTTTAGTATGTGCTCATAATCTTTTCAAAATGCATCTACAGCTTGAACGTCTCTGCAACTGTTTTCATGTGTATGATATGTTGAGCTTATATGTGAAGCTACTCAATATATGGCTTCTCTATATATGGCACCCAGGTCCCCTCTATATATACATCGTCTCATGTGTGTACTCTACACACTTGGGGTTCTATTTCTATGCTCTATTTCTCTCTCAACATGGTATCATAGCACGACGTTTTTGTTTTCCATTTTGCTCCTGATTGAAAACGATTTTGCAGAAACTACCCATGAAAGACACTGGAATTGATGTGGTCTACAACTTTTCAGAAGAATTTTTTTTCAAATTATGCATCGATTTTGAGTTATCATTTGCGGACTGCGTACATGCCTGAAAAGCAACTTTGCTTTTTGTTTTTGATTTTTCTCCTGATTGAAACGATTTTGCAGAAACTACCCATGAGGCGCACCGGAATCGCCGTGGTCTAAAACTTTGCAGAAGAAAAATTTTCCAAATTTTGCACGGATTTGGACTTATCGTTGGCGGACTGTGTACATGTTTGAAAAGCAACTTTCTTTTTTTTGTTTTTGATTTTTCTCCTAATTGAGAACGATTTTACAGAAACAATTTGCTATGGCACTGAAATCGATGTGGTTTACAACTTTGAAGAAGAAAGTTTTTTCAAATTCTGCATTGATTTTGAGTCATCGTTTGCGGACTGCGTACATGCCTAAAAAGCAACTTTTGTTTTTAGTTTTTTGATTTTTTGCTAATTGAAACGATTTTGCAGAAACTTTTTGCTTGAGCCATCGGAATCGATGTGATGTACAACTTTGCAGAAGAAACTTTCTCTAAATTTTGCACCGATTTTGGGTTATCGTTCTCGTGCTGCGAATATGTTTGAAAAGAAAATTTTACTCTTTGCTTTTGATTTTCCTCATAACTGAAAACTTCTCAATTATATTTTCTCTTCATCAATCATATATTTGTTACTGACGTAACTTTGCTGCAGAAGCCAGTTACATATCGTTCCGATTTAGTCGAGCCGTTGATGATCGTCCAAATTCTATCGAGCTACTGTTGGTACATGATCTTTTTTTATATGATATACTCGTTCATTAATTCTCGTACAATTATTCTTCTAGAGATATAGTTTACATCGTTTTATTGATAAGTCTCGTTGACACCATAGTGATTTTAATGGTACCATGATGATGTTTTGTTAGTACTTTGGTCATGGTGATTTTCGTTGATACAATGATGATATTTCCTTGATACCATGGTTATTCTCGGTGATTCCATGATGATATTTCGTTGATTCCATGGTTATTCTCGGTGATACCATGATGTTGTTTCGTTGATACCATGGTTATTCTCGGTGATACCATGATGTTGTTTCGTTGATACCATGGTTATTCTCGGTGATACCATGATGTTGTTTCGTTGATACAATGATTATTCTCGGTGATACCATGATGTTTTTTTGTTGATACAATGATTATTCTTGGTGATATCATGATGTTGTTTCGGAGATACCATGGTTATTCTCGGTGATACCATGATGTTGTTTCGATGGTACAATGATTATTCTCAGTGATATCATGATGTTGTTTCATTGATACCATGGTTATTCTTGGTGATACCATGACGTTTTTTCATTGATACAATGATTATTTATGATTCTTTTCGTTGATACCAAGATGATTTATTCATTTTTATTGATATAACGATGATATTTTGTTAATACTTTGATGTTACTCATTGATATCACTATGTTGATAAATGTCGTTTTATATAGTATATACACATGTCATTTGCATCACCTAATCACACATCTTGTACTGTTACGTTCATACTTATATGTTGTCGTACGTATATATGTCGTCAAATAAGTGGCGTCGCCAACCATCTCTTATGGCATTGTGAATGTAATTATTTCACTAACGATGCTAATAATTTTCATGACTATGTTTTTTGAGTCTATAAACTATGTAGGATTGATCAAAAGAATTGATTTCATGAAGACAAACTTGGTGACAATAAAAGATTTATGAAGACATGTTTGGTGATGCCATATTGATGACAATCTACACAACAGATTCACGGAGACACTTCTGATTACGAGCTAATCGATAGCCTTTACACCTCTTTATTGAACCTTTGTATTCATTATTGTATTTGATAGGATAGAAGTAATGCAACTCCTCATAAAACATTCATTGTAAAAGGAGTGATGTAGCTCCTCATGAACATTTGTACATTCAATGATTTTTATAATATAACGGTGGGTGTATATAGAGCTTGTGGGTTTTTTCCTTGATCCCCCAACGGTTTTTTCATCCACAGTTAGGGACCCTTATTTGAGCGGGGGTGTTGAGCTTATATGTGAAGCTACTCTATATATGGATTCTCTATATATGGCACCCAGGTCCCCTCTATATTTACATCATCTTATGTGTGTACTCTATACACTTTGGGGTTCTATTTCTGTGCTCTCTAGCTTTCTCTCTCAACATGATAGTCCCTTATAGTACTTAACCATGCTATATAGTGCTTGACTGAGATTGATGATTCCAATTGTTCATGGTTTCCTATTAGTGTATCTAAGTTCTTCCAAATGTCCCATAATGATTTCAAATGCTTTAGGGTCTTCCAAGAGCTTGACAATCCATTGTTGTGTGTTACCATGCCAAGTGATTTTGAGTAACTCCATGTGTTGATCCCTAATCATGACTAATTCTTGGTGTTTTAAATAAATCTCAAAGGCTTCCAAGTACTTTGAAGTGCTTTCAAAGAATTTTGGGTGATTTCAATGCTTGTGTATAAGTGATTCTAAGTTCTTTTTAATGATTATGAGTGCTTTCAAGTGCTTTTAGTAGCCAAATATTTTAGAGTGCTTTCAAGACCTCAAAACAAACATTGAATGCTTGAATGTTCTCCAACCCTCAATTTTACCCCCCCATTCAAGATAAGCAACCATGTTATGAACCAAACAGCCTTATTGTCGATGCATCCTCTGCCATGAGCTCCTATTGTCAAGAAAACAAAGAAAATTGAGGGAATTGGGATTTTGGTAGAGCTGGACAAATCACAAACACAAATCCAAGTAAGCATGAATCCTTTTCTCTCTTTCAACCATCCCCAATTGGGGGTTAGCTTACAAAAATACATCACTATAACATATGCACGGTATTATCGCTCACATTACCGCAAAAAAAACAAACAAATTTGCAATATGAAATTTCCCGTATGCGGAAAAGACCGCAGCAACAATTGCGGTAATGGTCTAGCGGTAACATACGCGGTAATGCTTGCGGCTATATTTCCGCGCCTATTAGCGCGAGCTTTACTGCAAGTATACCCGCAACTTTTACCACGTGGATGTTATCGCGAGCATTACCGCAAACGGGTTTATTATAAAAAACAGATGACCGTTTGGATTGTCCTTTGCAGGACCATCCAAAAGGTCATCTATTTTTTTATTTATTTAAGATATTTTACAAAATTATTATTAATTACAACAAAATATCACAATTGGACAATACATTGAGCCAAAAAAAGATTGATAATTTCATTTACATAAGTGGAATTACAATTGGAGGAGGTATTGAGCCAAAAAATGATAGGCATTGAATTTACATAAAGGGCAAAAAAAGCCCGCGTGTACAAAATAGAGGATGGTCATGTGTGATAGGGCAAGCGGGGCCCACATATACAAAATAGAGGATGTGCATGGGAGAGATTGCGGCATTTCGCGTGGAACTCCTTGACTCTGCAAAACCAGAAAAAGAAACAATTAACACTTTGTTATTTAATATTTGATATAAAATCAACAATTTGATAATTTAAATAAGATTAAACTTACTGCATGTTGCAGACTTTTTCATGCATTTTAGAACTCCTCTCGAGAGACCATTTGATTTTCAAACAACGAACACCAAGTTTGATACTCGGTATGGTTCTCTCTATATCTTTGCACATCTCTGGTCGGGCGACTCATGGTAATATTATACTGTCAAAAAATAGCAACCAGTTAATTAAATGAAAAACATTAGATTTTTTACAATAAAACTAATATTTTTACTTACATATTTGTCTTTCCAAGCCGTTTTTCCTCCCGAACCATAATGTGTAGGAGTATGATGGGATATGGCCTCAACTTGACGCGTATACATCCTCGCACCCGTTGCCCTTTCCTCCTCTTTCTCTTCCATAGCTGTCTCCCACTCCACATCATGGACATTTCCTGGCCGATAGCTGTGCTCTAGAGACTTCATTGTCTTCTTTGCAGATCTCCTCACACTAGATTTTTTGTTCTTGAGAAATGTTTTGACATGCTCTTGCAACCATTTCCTTGAGAATTGTTGCCCCTCAGGGTTGGGGAAATGCATGTGCATGGTTGTCTTTATATATGTGAGGTTGTAGGGATCTTTCTGATCAAATTTGAGAAAAAAATTGATATATGTGGAGTGGATTAATTGCTTGGCGTGGTGCAAGAGGCATTTGTGTATGTCTCACAGTATCTCATCACAGTGGATCCATCATTGCCTCGTCTGTGGAGTGAAGAAGAGGATCCTAGGAAGCACTCAACCATTACCAGTGGAAAACGCTCACTCTTGGTCATGGATAGAGAGTTTCATGCCATAGTCAACAACTACTGTTTACTCAATGCCACTATCATGACCAAATGGGTCAATATGTACTTGGAAGCCTGCGCAGCTAGAGAAAGGGATAGAGATGCATGGAAGAGGTCCCATGGAGGTAGATGTGCACCTCCTTTTCCTAAAGATCTTGCAAAATATCCTAATTTGATTCAAGTAGAGTGGATCCATAATGCCATGACCAATGGCCAAGCACAAGGAGAACAAATAAGCCCTAAAGAATGGGAGCATGCGCGAGGATGCTTGCGCAAGGTGAGTGAGTATATGTTATGTATGCATGTATGAAAATCACTTAATGAAATGCGATGTAACCTCTTATGCATTGTGATTGTAGGGTCTCATTTTCAACTCCATTTGTCCGAAGGTCGACATTTCCGCACCCGCAAGATAGATGAGTGTCAGACCACTAATGATTGTGGCGTGATGGGAAACCTTGACACAACAACAGATGAGGTCAGATATTGTGGTACTATAGAGAGAATAATCAAAGTGGATTTCAGATCTTTTCACAAATTCCTCTTTGAGTGCCGATGGTTTGCGGGTGAGGTCAAAAGACATGAAAATGGGCTCATTATGGTGAATTCCACCCAATTCCATCGGGGAAAAAATGACAACTTGGTGTATCCTAGTAGTTGCGAGCAAGTAATTTAGGCTATGTGCAATTAACTTAAATTAAAAATTTGATATATGTATATCATCTTATTCTTTGTGTGTGACGTACAGGTCTTTTATGTGCCATGTATATATCAAAGAAGACTTTGGTATGTCATTCCAATCACGCCGCAGGGTAGATATCTATCTTTGCAGAGACGGACATTGAGCCAGTAATTGATCCCATCATACCATCACCACAAGAAGCAGAGGAAGATGTAGTAGAAGTTGAAGAAGGTCAGCCAAGCCTTGCAAATAGTCATCTTGAGGAGGAGGAAGAGGGAGAAAGCGATGATGATTCTACAGGAGGTGATGGAGAGGAGGAAGAATCTCTAAACTTGTTTATTGATTTGAATACTATGGGTTTAAATATGGATCCTAGTGCTTGTAGAGATCTTATACAAGATGAGAAGTAATAAAACTCTCCATTCTTTCACTTGGTGTATTATATGCTTAATTTGCAAATGTTTCGTTATGTGATTATGAATAGTATTTGTAATGGTTTTGTTGTGAGTTCAATGATTTATGTATAGAAGTTTTAGAGTGAAAGAGAGATTAAGTGAAGTGAGAAAGCATTCTGGAGAGTGTAGGAGTTGTAGTGTGTAAAACATTTTGAGTTGTATTGGATTTAAATGGTAACCCGCGGAAGAGGGAGGGGGAAGGGGGTCTATGGCCTTAGCGGTAATGGGCGCTGCAATAATTGCAGAAATAAACGCGGTAAAATGCCGCTTGAACAACAAAAAGAATTCTCTCTCCTCATTTTGAATTTTTCTCTTCTTTTTTGTGGTAATGGCCCGCGGTAAACACCACGATCTCTCATAGTGCATGAATGCAATGTCAACATTTGTGTGATATAGAAATCTATCTTTTGAATGGTAACTTTTTAAAGTGTATCTCAACTAGTTAAATCTAGTCTAAAACATAGAAATAATTAGGGATAGTGAATAAATGACTCACCATACATGTGATGCTCACTTCAAAATTTGATTTGAGCATAAAGTTGAATAGGTTTTTCCAAGGATTTATTATGTTGAGGAGGATACTTACATAATTATAGTCATATAAGTGTTTGGAATCTAAGAGAATTAGAGGTTTGGATACTGCTCACAAATTTAATTTGTACAAAGACTTTTATGCTTTCACTAACAACTTGGTTCTATGGTGCCTGTAGGTCACGGGAATTTCATCTTTGCTTAAAGCTAAGGTCGATGTTCATTACATTCTCAAAAAATACTATATCAACCACATTTTTCATGTCATGTAGAATGTTCAAGTAATCAGAGCATCGGGATTGGAAGCCATTCCTATGGTCTTAATAAGTGTCTACAAGTTAAAGATCAAAGTAATCATGTTCCATAATAGCTTGAAAAGATATTGGGATCCTTTCTTTGGTATAAGTAAAATAACAACATCTAAAGCTATAAAGAATCCTTTTATGATTTGGTTAGTGAGTTGCTTGGAGCATTTTTTACTAGCTAAACATGTGGTACAACAATTTTTATTACCATCAGATGGTCCAATTAAGTGGTAACCATTATATTTCAGTGAAAGCATGTTTAGGTGATACCAAAAAGTAGTGTCTTAGACACTCCTTTGGGAGGAGACAGAGTGGATGTGGGTTGTTTTAATTTCAAATGTTATAAGTAAAAGTATAAAGAGGGAGGGAATAAGGCGGGCCGGCTTGGAATTTTTAAACATATAGAAAACTAACTTAGACCATTAACACTAGAATGGTAACAGGACACTTTTATGTCCTTGGACACTTTTGTGTCCTGTTAAGTGACCATTTTGCTTGAATTATTTGAAGAGTATGAAAATGAATTTCTAGGTGCTATATATCCACAAAGTTGCCTTATGAGCTGAAAAAAACTTAGCAACATATCATATTAGTCTCTCTCTCTCTCTTCTCTCTCTCTCTTCTCTCTCTCTCTCTCTCTCTCCCCCCCCCCCCATGAGGAATATGAATGTGTTCAATGGTCTTGTTTGTTGTATCATTAGCCTCGTTACTCCTTCCACATGGAATCACATGATGTCGACAATGGCACCCTATATCTTCTTCCATTGTCTATTACACACCACACCCAAGGAAACTTCTTCCTGGTCTGCGGAACTATTGTGTTGCAAAGAAGAGGGAACAAAAGAAGTAATCAGAAGAGAATGGCACGAACGCATGACGATGGTCACATTGATGAGAGAGAGGCAAAGAAAGTATGTAGGGAAATTGCTAAGTATTGGCATACTCATACAAATGGGCTTTCTGAGGGTCTTCAAAAAAAGATTCTATATCAACTCTTCCTTCATCAAACGTTCTCAATGTTGCAACGTACATCGGAAACAATTGAGAGAGTTATTTTGTCATAAAATCTAATCTAACCAACCCAAACGATTTTCTCATATTAAATTGATCACTTAATGTGGGAGAATAAATGGGAACAAGTGTTAAGATATAGATATGTGCTTATAGATCTATCTCAACACGAGGTCAATAGTAAAGGGGCCCAAATGGGAGATGGTCCATCAAGAGCAAGGCTAACCAATGGAGCATAAGACCTTAGGGTTAGCTTCATTGAAGACCTCCAATAATGTGTGTAAAAGTCCTTTGACCTTAGGTAAGCTAGGGCTGAGCTTGAGGTGGGAACCCGCCGGCCCAAGCTCAAGGTGCTTGTCGTGCTTGAGGTGCTTGTCCTTCTTGAGGTGCTTGTCATGCTTGAGGTGCTTGATTAAGATGCTTGAGGTGCTTGACTGGCTCCATGCTTGAGGTGCTTGACTTGGTGCATGATTAAGGTGCTTGAAGTGCCTTGAGAAGCTTGCCTGAGATGCTTGTGGGAACACCCCCTACTTCAAGTGCTTAGTCATGCTTGATGACTAAGGGGCTTGCTTATCCAAAGTCAAAAAGATCCCTACAAGGAGGGGGGAGAGCCTACAAGGGGGGGGGGGGGGGGGGGGGGGATGAGAGAGACACACACACACACACACACACACAAGGAAGTCCCAGCTTGAAGAGGCAGCAAGGACACTTGTCAAGTTCCTTCCCATGTTGCCCTCATGGTGTGACTGAAGCCTATTGGTTGGCCACCCAAGGGGTCCAATGATAATTTAGGATATTTAATTAATTGATTGTGCATTTATCAAGTCCTCTCTCTCAAAGGGGAAAGGGGACACTTGTCCCAAGGCTACCCATGTTGCTTGTAATGGCTCCTACTTGTGATTGGCTAGGCCTGGAGAGGTCCAATGAGCTTCAAGCATGAGCTACAAGGGGGGGTCAACCCAAGCAAGCTAGGGGGGTGCTTAGGGGGTATACTCACCCACACACACTCACAAACACTCTCATTGTGTACTATGCAAAGTGCAAGAACTCCCTCTCCTTCTCCAAGCAAGTAGAGGTTGAGAGCCTACACCAACACTCTTAGCTATGGAGTGCAAATCCATCCAAGAGCCATGATTCAATGCTTGAGCTTACCATCTATTTCTTGTTCATTACTATGCTATTATGTATGCTAGCACAAGAGTTATGATAAGTGAGGAACTAGCTCTTTCTCGTATGAAATGTTTCTTCTTCCTCTTCCCTACCCTCATTCCCTGCTAGCTCTCTCCACCTTCGAAGGTGTTTGAGGTCTTGGGACTGAGGCTTGGTATAGTTAAAGCTTTCTTCAAGTTTAGGTTATGCTATGATGGTGATGCATGAAGCTTTCCATCTTCATTGCTTCACCTAGGTCCCAAGGAACACGAAGAATGTATTGTAACAAGTCTCTCCTTATGGGAGAAATCATAATACAAATGCCTATTGGGGGGGGACCGCTCCACATAAATCCGGTCCTCAACCGTTGTCATGTTCTCTAAATTCTCTCTCTTGCAAAAGTATTGTCCTTGCCAAGTTAACTAATTGCTATACTTATGTTGCTATCTTCAATTATGTCTACCCGCTATGCTCACAAAATCATTTCTTGAAAGTACTCTCATTAAATTCCGCTACTCTCAAATTGAATAGGCAAATTCCATTACATATTTTTCTCGAACATTTTTCATACATTATGAGGGGAAGACACCTCATTCAAATAACGAGTTGTTTTTTAAATGGGTTAGTGTCATGACATGCCCTCAAAGGAGCAGGTCTAAGTAACAATCAAATAAATAAGTAGTAGAGATGCTGCCAAGGCTTTAGAAATTCATCGAAGAGCTGTCAATGCTACCAATTTTTGGCTGCAACATGATGTGGAGGAAGGGGCACCTCCCCTAGATGCTTGTCATCATCAACTGCATAGATGAAGCTTCTTAACGATCAAACTCATAGAAATTGTGTCTCAATTTTGTTCGGTGGAAACCCACATCTCACGAAGTTTAAGAAAGATGTTGTTTGGAAGAGAATAGGCAAGAGTGCGCATATACTACATCCATCGCTTCTACTCAATTTGCCTCACGTATATCAGCCCAGACATCTTGGGATGTATCATAATTCTTTACTTAGTGTTTTTTAGGTGCTTTAGTATGTGCTCATAATCTTTTCAAAATGCATCTACAGCTTGAACGTCTCTGCAACTGTTTTCATGTGTATGATATGTTAAGCTTATATGTGAAGCTACTCAATATATGGCTTCTCTATATATGGCACCCAGGTCCCCTCTATATATACATCGTCTCATGTGTGTACTCTACACACTTGGGGTTCTATTTCTATGCTCTATTTCTCTCTCAACATGGTATCATAGCACGACGTTTTTGTTTTCCATTTTGCTCCTGATTGAAAACGATTTTGCAGAAACTACCCATGAAAGACACTGGAATTGATGTGGTCTACAACTTTTCAGAAGAATTTTTTTTCAAATTATGCATCGATTTTGAGATATCATTTGCGGACTGCGTACATGCCTGAAAAGCAACTTTGCTTTTTGTTTTTGATTTTTCTCCTGATTGAAACGATTTTGCAGAAACTACCCATGAGGCGCACCGGAACAACAGATGAGGTCAGATATTGTGGTACTATAGAGAGAATAATCAAAGTGGATTTCAGATCTTTTCACAAATTCCTCTTTGAGTGCCGATGGTTTGCGGGTGAGGTCAAAAGACATGAAAATGGGCTCATTATGGTGAATTCCACCCAATTCCATCGGGGAAAAAATGACAACTTGGTGTATCCTAGTAGTTGCGAGCAAGTAATTTAGGCTATGTGCAATTAACTTAAATTAAAAATTTGATATATGTATATCATCTTATTCTTTGTGTGTGACGTACAGGTCTTTTATGTGCCATGTATATATCAAAGAAGACTTTGGTATGTCATTCCAATCACGCCGCAGGGTAGATCTATCTTTGCAGAGACGGACATTGAGCCAGTAATTGATCCCATCATACCATCACCACAAGAAGCAGAGGAAGATGTAGTAGAAGTTGAAGAAGGTCAGCCAAGCCTTGCAAATAGTCATCTTGAGGAGGAGGAAGAGGGAGAAAGCGATGATGATTCTACAGGAGGTGATGGAGAGGAGGAAGAATCTCTAAACTTGTTTATTGATTTGAATACTATGGGTCTAAATATGGATCCTAGTGCTTGTAGAGATCTTATACAAGATGAGAATTAATAAAACTCTCCATTCTTTCACTTGGTGTATTATATGCTTAATTTGCAAATGTTTCGTTATGTGATTATGAATAGTATTTGTAATGGTTTTGTTGTGAGTTCAATGATTTATGTATAGAATTTTTAGAGTGAAAGATGTTGGAGCTATATATGGCTCACTCTACTGAACTTGGTCTCACCTATATATTTGTATCTTGTCCTCAATATGAATCAGTCTTTGGGAGCGTATATGGTGTGTCTCTTGTCTCGTCTCTCTCTCTTTCTCTCTACATCTCAACATGGTATCAGAGCGGTAACGATCACGCGCCGATTCAATTCATGGTGACAACAGTATGTGTATGCGATTCGCATGTAAGATTCAAAATTGTTACAAATTTTATTTTTGAGCGTTGATTCTTGTTAACTGTGGTTGTTTTGTGTTAAGAAGAATATGATTAGTGTTTTATGTGGTGTTTATTTATAATCAATCTAATCGTTGATTACATTTTCTTGTTAATGACACCCTGAACTTCATCTCAATTTTTCTTGCTGTTCTGCTCAAAATTTGGAGAAACGGGAAAAGCGCAATGGAGCATAGCGCAACGGCACTTTTCATCCAAAACTTGTTCGTCTCCTCGAGCTCTTCGATTTGAGTTCTAGGTTTGCGTCAATCAGAGTTCGCAACAAAAAATTATTTGAACTCTCTCTCAACGGCTTTCCTTCTGGCCAGCGTTCTGTTCCTCCTTTCCAAGGTCAAGGTTTTCCAGGCTGGAAAGCAAAGATGTTGTTAATTCTTGAAGACGATGAACTCTCCAATGTTGTTCTTGGAAATCGTGTTTGTCCACCTCAGCCTGTTGATACGGATAATGATAACGTGCTTATCACTGAAGGACCTATATTTGAAGATTGGAATGTTGCCTATACGGATTGGCAACGACGTGATAAAGCAGCTCGTCGATATATTCTTTCTGCTCTTACTGATTCCCTTTTGCTTGATATGTACGAACTGCCTACTTCCCACGACGTATGGAAGTACCTTATTGCAAACTTTCAGAAGAAATCTGTCACAGAAATACTTTATTTGAGAGGGTTGCTTAACAAGTTACAATATGAAGTTGGTACTGCCATGACGGGGACATATTGAATCCTTCAAATCTATTATTAATCAACTTGCTGCTGCCGGTGATCCTGTTCCACAAAAGCAACTGATTACACTTCTCCTTGATACGGTGAAGGACTCTTCTTATGATAACATTGTTACTATTCTCTCTAATAAAGATGGTCTTGATTTCGACCAAGCCTGCATGTCTTTAATTGAATACTCTCAACGTCAAGAACGTCGTAATGCTAGTCATGATACAGCTATGATTTCACACTAGAAGACTGAGTCACAACAGATGGAACGGGCTTTTTATGCTCGAAGGCGTCCATTTCAACGAGGAAACCGCAGAGGTGGCCGTCGCGGTAATATTTTCTCTCGTCTCAAATTTCCTAATAAGCAATGTTCTTACTGCAACAGAAATGGCCATACTGAAGATGATTGTTGGGCACGTCAATATGATGAAGAACACAATATTACCACAAAAAAACCACGTTTATCTAGAGACTCTTCTTCTTCTTCTTGTGAATATTGTGGACGATCTGATCATCCCACTCATATGTGCTATAAGCGTCGATTCGACACAGATCGGAATAGAGCATATGCTACTGAACATCGAAACAACATTGTACCAGAAACAAGCTGCGTCCTATGTTCAGTTGCTCCAGACAGAATACTTCATGTACACGATGGATCACTTTTTATTGTCGATTCTGGTGCTACAGGAAATATGACATATCAGTCTAAGTGGCTCCATAACTATCATCCACTGCCAGTTCAACGTGTTGTTTATCTTGCTGATGAGACTACTTGTCAAGTAAAGGGTATTGGAGACTTATATCTTGGTACCTTATCTTCTTCCACTCGAATTTTGCGAGGAGTATTACATGTACCAGATCTTCAACGTAATCTTCTTTCAGTTGCTAGACTTGTTGATCTTGGTCTGTTTGTTGGATTTGATCATACCAAATGCCGAATTGAGAAAGATGGACAGACTATAGCCACTGCTCCTCGAAATGGTAATTTGTTTGAACTCTCTCTCAACGATGCTGTAGCGAATGTTGTCACTGCTCCAGGTGATCATGATTGCAAAGTATGGCATCACCGTTTTTTTCATGCTGATTTCTCAAAACTCCTTGATCTTCAACGTCGTGATCTTGTTCATGGCATGGATCTTAAAGCCCATCCTCATATGGGAATTTGTGAATTTTGTGCTCTTGGGAAACACAATCGCAAACCCTTTCCTCTTTCAAATACAACTCATTCTCATGACATATTGGATCTTGTTCATACTGATATATGTGGACCTCTACCTTCTTCGAGATCACAATATCGCTACTTCATTACTTTCATTGATGATTTCTCAAGGTATACGACTGTATTTCTACTTAGACAGAAATCTGAAGCCTTATCTGTTTTCAAACAATTCCACAAGGCTACGGAACTTCAAACTGGTCGTCGCCTTAAGAAGCTTCGTAGTGACAATGGAGGCGAATATGTTTCTCGAGAGTTTGTGAGTTACTGTGCTGATAGTGTAATTCATCATGAACACACTATTCCATATTCGCCTCAACAGAACGGTGTTGCTGAACGAAAGAATCGCACTATTCTCAATGTTGTAAGATGTATGCTGATTCATTCTGGCTTATCTCGTGTTTTTTGGGCTGAAGCTACTTTGACAGCAGTATTTATTCAGAATCATCTTCCTACTAGTGCACCCTCTAGTAAGATACCCATCACAGCATGGACAGGTGACATTCCTTCTGTATCTGATTTTCGAACCTTTGGATGTATTGCTTATATTCATGTTCCCAAAGAAACACGAACAAAGCTTGATGCTCCTGGTCTTAAAGTTATTTTTATTGGATATTCTGACACTTCCAAAGGCTAAAAATTCTATGACCCTTCCTCCAAGAAAGTAATTGTGAATCATGATGCTACTTTTAACGAACAGCTTATGGGAGCCTCATGGTCCATGGATGATTCTGATGATACTAAATCATTGCTTCAAGCTTTTCCATTTCTTTCAGAAGATGAAACTCTTCCTATAGAGCAACTTTCCTCTTCACAACCATCCATTCTGAATGTCGCCAATGATGATATTGATATTTTTGTTGATCTGCCTATTGATTTTGAACATGGTTCATGTCATGTTTATGATGACGATATTGCTGATAATGCTTTTTCTACTTTCGAAGATCCCATTACTTATGATGAAGCTATCTCTTCACCACAAAAGGATCAATGGCAAGAGGATATGGAAGCAGAGTATGATTCTCTTATCTCTAAAGGTACATGGATACTAACTGAATTACCTCCTGGTCGTACAACTATTAAATGTAAGTGGGTGTATAAGACAAAAGTAAAAGCAGATGGATCTTTTGACAAGTTCAAGGCGCGTTTAGTTGCAAAAGGTTATTCCCAAGTAGCTGGTGTTGATTATCAAGAGACTTTTTCACCAGTTGTTCGCATTACAAGTGTTCGAGTTTTATTGGCATTTGCTGTTCAATTTGATTTAGAAGCTCATCAAATGGATGTGCGAACTGCTTTTCTTAATGGGCACTTGGAAGAGGAAATTTATATGGAACAACCAGAAGGGTTTGTTATTCCAGGTAAAGAAGACCTTGTTGCTCAACTCCATAAGGCACTATATGGTCTCAAACAAGCTTCGCGAGCCTGGTATACAAAATTTGATCTTTTTCTCACCTCTAAAGGATTCATCTCTTGCTCGTTAGACCCCAACTTATACAGAAAACGCCAAGGTAGTGGTTTTGTGATTCTTGCTCTTTATGTGGATGATACCATCCTTGTTTCCAATGATTTGGGATTTCTTCAGCAAGTGAAAAAGTTATTGTCTTCTGCATTTGATATGGTGGATCTTGGAGAGATTCACTCGTGTCTTGGCATTCAAATCCAACGGAACCGTACAAAAGGTATTTTATTCCTTCGATAGTCAAAGTTTATTGCAGATACTATTCAAAAATTTGGTATGGAATCTGCACATTCAGCCAACACACCTTGTCTTGCAAGCTCTACGAAGAACACTTCTGACAATGGCGGTCAACTTGTCACAAATCAACCTTATGCTAACTTGATTGGATGTCTTCAGTTTGTTGGCATGAACATATTCTGTTTGCTGCTGATTATCTTGGACAACATCTTGCATGTCCTTCTCTTAAGCATTGGTCTGCTGCAAAGCGTGTGTTGAAATACTTGAAAGGCACTACAGATTTTGGTTTAGTCTATCGACGACAACTCACATCGGATTCTATGCAATCTCTTTCTCTTTTGGGTTACACAGATGCAGACTGGGCAAGCTCACATTTATCTATGCGATCTACTAGTGGAAATTGCTTCTTTATAAATGGTTGTCTTGTTTCTTGGACTAGCAAGAAACAACGTTGTGTTGCAGTTTCTACGACTGAGTCAGAATATGTTGCGGCATCACTTGCAGCTCGTGAGTTGATTTGGCTTCGACAAATGCTGGTTGATATTGGTCACTCTCGTCTTTCTAGCACACCCTTGCGGTGTGACAACCAAAGTGCTATTAGTCTTGCAAAAGACTATGTTCAACATAATAAGTCAAAGCACATTGCTGTCCATTATCATTATGTCAGGTATGAAGTACGCAAAGGAACCATTATGGTTGAGCACTGTCCAAGTGACCAGATGATTGCAGACATTTTGACCAAAGGCCTCAACGAGTCACGTTTCATCCTCTTGCGCTCGGAGCTTGGAGTTGCTTCGACCTCACTCTTTCTAGATTAGCTTCTTTGCTATTGTAATAGCTGTGTACATATGACATTGTAATCTTTTAGGTACCATGCACTATGCACACTCCACATTTGCACATTGTGATCTCTAAGTCACTTGAATATTTGTACATAGATGCACAATTCACTTTCACAGCATCATCGCTGGTTCATATTTTCACATTGTATAGGGGCTTGGGTTTTTCCCTTAAACTCCCCAAGGGTTTTTTCATCCAAAGCTAGAGACCTTTGTTTGAGTGGGGGTGTTGGAGCTATATATGGCTCACTCTACTCAACTTGGTCTCACCTATATATTTGTATCTTGTCCTCAATATGAATCAGTCTTTGGGAGCGTATATGGTGTGTCTCTTGTCTCGTCTCTCTCTCTTTCTCTCTACATCTCAACAGTCTTGAGGTGAAGAGCTTGACATTCGTGCATCCACATATGCAAAGAAGCACCTGCACCCATACACAACCGCTTGCAATAGCCTAACAAACCTGCTTCTACCCTCCCAAGAAATTGAAGAAATGTGGAAAGGCTATTCAACGGTGGATAGAAGAGGCTTATAGGATCGTAAGGGTACAAATGGCCATCCACCCAAATGTCAACATTGGTCTCACAAGCGGTACGACGTTCGTGTGATGACCTTTGATCACCTTCACTAGTGGTCTTCGGTGCAAATTCCGTGGGTAAGCGAATATGTATGCTTTTGGTGTGCGGAGTACGTGGTGGTAGAAGCAAACCATTTGTGATGTCCGTGAGCACCATGGAAGCTATTGCATGAGGAAGCAAATGATGAAAAGATAGAGGGTGAAGGGTAGAGAGGTTGAGGAAGATGGGAGGAGAGAAGGAGGGAGGTGGGGGAGGGAGAGATTGGGGAGGAGGAGGAAGGTAGGGGCAAGGAAGGAGAGGGAGAGAGAGAGAGAGAGGGAGGAGGAGGAGGAGAGAACAAAATGTTTATTACTTTTTGGGGGAAAAGAGTTTTGAAAAAATGGACTTTCTAAGCTTGTAGGTTTAAAAATGGGTCAAAAAATGATTTTTGGATATGTATATATGTTGGGAGGGAGTTTTAAGTTAGAAACAAGTAAAAATGATTTTTTTTAAAAAAGTCAAATTTTGTCTCTTTGTGACCCACGTTTTTGCTGATGTGGACACACCCCTATGCTTCCTTCACTTAAAAAAAAAAGCTAGAGAGAGAAAGTAACTCTTTAGGTCCACATCCTACATTTATCTAAAAAAAGGCTAGAAAAACCTACTCAAAACTACCTTCTTCAATGCCCTTGCCCCCTAGACCCCACACAACATTATCCTTAATCCCTAAAAATTAGGATTCCTTACAAAGCCCATGCAAGGTTCATATTTCTCCTAATGAAGATGAGTGGGATCACTCCAATAAATAAAGCTTGGATTCAACAAAGTTTTAGTGTGTTCACTTGCTAAATTAGGTGAGGCATGTGAGGCTCGAACTTAATTAACTTCTATCCTCTTCTCAATATCCCATGTACAAGATAGCAATAAGGGATAGCTTGAACTTAAGTTTGAGCCCTATGTGCATGCATTAGTGTCCCATTTTTATGTGGCACAAAGGGTCCCCACAAACAACCATGAGGTCAAACATAACAAAAAAAACTTTGGTTTTAGGTCTCATTTTCAAAAATGGGACTTGAATAATTCCCAAAATTCCTAAATGTGTGTTTATTCCAATCATGTCAAACCATGATTACATTTCAAGCATTTGAAAGCAGCATGCAAACTGTTGCATACCCTTCAAATGTGCATTTATCATATCATTCCCACCTTTTCCTTTATAGAACCTTTAACATTAGTAAAATTATCTAGTTATCTTTCAAGCAATCACATATACTTCTCCAGGCATATCCCTATCCTCGTCGCACGACTCAGGTATCTTGTCTCTTTTGCCACTTGAGAAGGCGGCTCCTTCACACAGATTTCGATTCTTATTTTTTCTTTATATTGTGTGGGAAAGGCTTCAAAGATAATCTACTTTAGGTTTTTTTTTAAAATCTATAATCCCGAGAAGAAGAGCAAAGGTCCGGCTGATGAGGACAATTGCAGAATAGCCCATTTAGGTTCCTAGCCTTTCCTCCTTAATTAAATCACATCCTCCTCCCTTATCATGATCCCTCCATGGATCCTTTTTCCTTCCTCCTTTTCCCATCGGCATCATAACTACCTGGACTAGGACAATTTCCTGACGCATCCGCGGGTCCCATCCACCCGACGGGGACACACTCCCATTCAATCCCATTTCTAGGGAAATGAATGAACCCGAGCTCAAAACATAGACCAACGATTATCAATCCTAGCCGAAAAGAACCATCCCCCGTTGTATCCCATAGGTAAACACCTACGCTGGCCTTTTTCCAAACATGAAGACAAGTTCACACTTAAATCTCTATGCTATGCTAAGGCTATCCACGTCAATCTTCGCGGTAAAATTTTTTAATCCTAGTTTAAATTTCGATTAAGCTCTTTGAGTTATAATCCCTTATTTCCTATTTCCTTTTAATTTTCTACTCAACAAGACCTTAGAAATCAACGAATCTCTTGGAATTTTAAGGTTTGTCTCGACGAAAGTTTTGAGTTAACCCCGACTTTGATAAAATCCCTTTTTGGTCCCTTTTTATCATTTGCCATCCATGGAGTATCTCCATGGAAGCACTGGGAGTTTTATGTTCAAGCAACATGGTCACGACATCTGTGAAGCTATCCCCTTACTCCTCCCCTTCGAATTTCCAAAACAAACTTGAAAGTAGACAAACTTGAAATGAACGATGTATATGCTTTCTATAATGAGTTTTTGTTGGTGTGTCTATACGTGGTACACACAAAACTTTGAAATGCAATGGTGTGAAAATGTCATTTTTTGTACCCTCTCATCGCACCATATGGGATAGTGCCTCCGGAGGCCTTTTTCGGCCATACCGACCTCTCCGGGTGTCAGAACGAGGCATATAGTCAGTTAATTTCGGGGGTTTTGAGCATTTTGGACTCATTCATGATGTTATAATTTTGTCATTTTTTCTCTATTTGAAAGTTGTAATTTTAATTTGAGTCAAAATTAAGAGCTGAAGCAACAAAGTTTTATTAGCATGGCTTAAAGGCAAAGGGACTCGAGGGTGATGAAGATTCGAATAATGATGGTCCATGCCAATGGTTTCTAGATGTCATGTTATAGGATCATGGTCACATGGAAGTCTACATAGAAGAGTGACAAAATTTCAAGCTCAAGTTTGATCTAACACAAATGTTAGAATAGTTAAAAGGAAACTCTTCTTAGGAGTTATAGATGAGTAAAATGATTGTGTGGCAAAGGGGAGATAAAGTGTTAATCCTCATGTTGCAATGTTTAGAGGAACATATGTTGTAACTTTACAAGGTATTATATTGTGAAAATGAATGTTTTGCAAGGAGATTGAAAGTAAATTTACAAGTAGATTTAAAGTAAACTTACAAGAAATTATATTGTTAAAATGATAGTCTTTTGCAAGGAATGATATTGTAATTTTTCATTCGAATAGTCTCCTCCTTGGAATGATTCCGATGTTCACAGCAAGGTGGTTGTCGTTGGTTCTTCGATCTCATCCTCTGTAATTGCGTCCCTTGGTACCGATTTAGTTATTTTAGTGTATTTCTTTTTCTTTGTCATCCTCCCTTTCTTGTTGATATGAAAAATGAAGTGTGTCCTTGATAATGTGACTTCTAAGCAAACTAAGTGAATCTTTTAGCTTTTAAACCTCCTCTTGAAGAATCCTGCAAAACATTTCCTATACTTTTAGAAACAATTGGATCCTTCTCCAAATGCAGATGGCCACCATGGAAATCTATTATGAGAGTAAGGCTTCAAATTTTTCTATTGACCTTCCAGTTTGTGGATCAATAGGATAAAAGCTGACTTTTGTCTATATCCATTTGCTTGCTCCCTTGGCTTTGTAATGCTTGAGTCCAGATGCCTGCAACCTTTGATACACAACCCTCGCAGTTTCTTACACTTGGTTGAGCTTGATTTTTATATGGAACAACTTAATGAGTTTCTAGGCAAAGTGCAAATGGGAAGGGAGCTTCTAACCATAGCAAAACTAGTGAGTTTCGAAAACTTGTGAGGCTGAAGTGAGCTTCTAGGAAGAGCAAAACTAGTGAGAAAATTTGGAAATCTTGTGAGGGTGAGGAGAGAAAAATGGTTTCCATGTAGAGTAGAAATGATGGGAAAACCTATGAGGTTGAAGCGAGCTTGTAGCAAAGCAAAACTACTGAGGAAAATTGGAAAGCTTGTGAGGGTGAAGAGAACAAAATGGTGGTTCTCTTGCAATGGTGAACAGAGCAAAACCAAAGTGGTCCTTCTAGCTAGACCAAAAATGGTGGTCCTCTGGCGAAGGTAGAGAGAGCTTGTAAAGCTTGTGAGGGTGAAGAAAGACTAATGAAATGGTTTGAGAGAAAGAGTAGTGAGGAAAACCATCATTCAAAAGTGAAAATTTTGTATTTGGCATCAAGCCAACAAAATAGGTCCTGTAGGGGAGGGAGTAGTGTGAAACTGACATCTTTTGTTCATATTAAAAGATATGTATCGAGATACTCTTTAAATGCTCTAGATATACTTTGAATACCCAAAACGGTCAAATTTGGAGCCGTGTTGACCGTCAAATGCTCCGCTAATTAGCAAGCTAACCAATTCCTTACACAACCCTTTTTGAGGCCCTTTTGGCCCTATTGTGAAAATGGATGCAAATATGTTTCTTGAGAGTTTGTGAGTTACTGTGCTGACAGTGGAATTCATCATGAACACACTATTCCATATTCACCTCAACAAAACGGCGTTGCTGAACGAAGAATCGCACTACTCTCAATCCTGTAAGATGTATGTTGATTCATTCTGGGTTATCTAGTGTTTTCTGGACTGATGCTACTTGGACATCAATATTTATTCAGAATCATCTTCCGACTACTGCACCCTTTGATAAGATTCCCATCACAGCATGGACAAGTGGCATTCCTTCTGTATCTCATTTTTGAACCTTTGGATGTATTGCTTACATTCATGTTCCCAACGAAACACGAAGAAAGCTTCATGCTATTGGTCTTAAAGTTACTTTTATTGGATTTTTCGGCACTTCCAAAGGCTACAAATTCTATGACCCTTCCTCCAAGAAAGTAATTGTGAATCATGATGCTACTTTTAACGAACACTTTATGGGAGGCTCATGGTCCATGGATGATTCTGATGATACTAAATAATTGCTTCGGGCTTTTCCATTTCTTTTAGATGATGAGACTCTTCCTCTAGAGAAGCCTTTTACTTCACAACCATCCATTCTGAATGTTGCCAATGATGATATTGACATTTTTGTTGATCTGCCTATTGATTTTCAACATGACTCATGTCATGTTTATGATGACGATATTGTTGATAATGCTTTCTCTACTTCTAAACATCTCATTAATTATAATGAAGTTATCTATTCATCACAAAGGGAGCAATGGCAGGAGGCTATGGAAGCAGAGTATGATTCTCTTATCTTTAAAGGTACATGGATACTTATTGAACTACCTCCGAGTCGTGCAATTATTTAGAGCTCCTTTATTGTGATCCTTGATCATCATCTCTTCATAGCAAGGGATCTCGTCATCACCTCTATGTAAAGCCTTTCAAAACATGTGATGAATACATGGATATTGTAGTCGATCTTGTGAAATGCATGCGTGGTATTTGGTGGAGGAGTGCAAGCCTCTTCTATTTCTTACACGACGCGTGTTTTTCTTGCAGCCCAATATATATCATAGAGCGGTCGCATGCCTTTCGCAACCTAATTTATCCAAACAACTATCGTTCTATGTTTTAATATCATTTTTACCATATTTTCAAATTTAAAATAAAATTTTACTTTTTTTCTCACAAGAAAAACAAAGAGAAATACCAAAATTTGAATGATTTAGCGTGAAAGCGCCGGTCATAACCACAGTAATACTTATGAGAATAAACGTGAGAATAAAGGTAATAATATATGCGGTAATTTCCGTGGTAATTTTGAAAACGCTAAAAGAAATTCCTCTCGTCCCCATTTCTTCTTTGACCAACCCATTTTTTACTCTCTCTCTCCAAACCATGACCTAAAAGGCTGCGATGAATAAAGGTTTTTGAATTTTCATAATGGAGCTGATACATAGTTGAGAGCTTAAAGACACATCCTTTGCATTAGGTAACCTCTTGACATCAAGTTGAATTTTTCTATTTTCACTATGGGACACATTCAAGGGACTCAACGGCATATTGTTTCCCTATAAGTTGGTAAAGGGTATGTATAGAGAAGATTTGAACATTCACAAGTAAAACTTTTCAAATCTAAATGATAGTTAGGTTCATCATAGTGGTTGCTAGGGTCTGGATTAGCACTTTTTCCACCTAGACACAATATAGGCGCCATGGTATTTTGATCGCCACTTTTAATTGCTACTCAGGCTGCTAGTCTACTAGCAAAGGCATCCTTGATGAAGTTTATTGTTTTATGAAAGCTAATGGCATCCACGTTGACTATGGGATGGTTGGGTGGCACCACTGTTGTTTTAAAGGATGCATGCACTATGTAATAATGATCATGTATCTTTATGTAATCATGTTAATGTATCACATGAGTTCAATGGGAAGGGTTTTGAATGCAAACATTTTAAGAAAATTAATAGAGATACATCAACCAAAGTTTATATTCCATTTGGAAGAAAACACCTAGAATAAGGTGCCATTTTATTCATGGAAACATGATCTTAGCACTTGAGCATTGTCCCCAACAATGTGATGATATTTTGTCATCAGCAGTTTTGGTTGGAATATATATTTAAAGTGCAAGCATCTCTCACGTACGTAAAGCAAGGTTGGTGTCCAACGGCGGGGATAGAAGAACTGATTTTCAACTCTACCAAAATTAGCAAAGTTGAGAAACAAAGGCACCTGACGTAGTTTGACAAGTTAGTTCTAGGCTTTTGTGTGGAGCAAGTATTAACTAGGAAAAATTACCAAAATATCCCTCTAAGCCTATGGAAATTTCTAAAATTCCCAAAAGAAAACCCCTGGTCACAAGAATAAATCTCTCTAAAGATTAAAAAAGATTGTAGCTTTGCATATTTAAGAAGAGGAATGTCTATCAATATAAGATGCTAAGACTAGAATTTGAGTTGGCTTTGGAGATGAATCACTTCATTATTTTTAGACATAGTCACCGTTTTTTGCGAGGTAATTTGTGACAAATTACATGCTAAGCACTGTAAAAAAGGAATAGAGATAAGAAAATCATGAACAATCGGACCAAAATATATACAAGTGGAATTTTTAAAATTTGAGGGGTATTTTGGGAATTGCCACAAACTAGAGGGGTAATTTTGGATTTTTTCCTATTAATTATCACCCGATTGAAAAGATTAATATCCGGACGGCGAGACTCCTATCCTAAATTCTAATACTTTATAAAAAGAGAAGACGAGTCAAGCCAACACACTATTCCATATTCACCTCAACAAAACGGCGTTGCTGAACGAAAGAATCACACTATTCTCAATGCTGTAAGATATATGCTGATTCATTCTGGGTTATCTTGTGTTTTTCGAGCTGAATCTACTTTCACAGCAGTATTTATTCAAAATCGTCTTCCTACTACTTCACCCTTTGATAAGATACCCATCACAGCATGGACAAGTGATATTTCTTCTGTATCTCATTTTCGAACCTTTGGATGTATTTCTTATATTCATTTTCCCAAAGAAACACAAACAAAGCTTGATGCTATTGATCTTAAAGTTATTTTTATTGGATTTTCTGACACTTCCAAAAGCTATAACTTCTATGACCCTTCCTCAAGTAATTGCGAATCGTGGTGCTACTTCTAACGAACACCTTATGAGAGGCTCGTGGTCCATGGATGATTCTGATGATACTAAATCATTGCTTCGGGCTTTTCCATTTCTTTTGGATGATGAGACTCTTCCTGTAGAGAAGCTTTTCACTTCACAACCATCCATTCTGAATGTTACCGATGATGATATTGACATTTTTGTTGATCTGCCTATTGATTTTCAACATGGCTCATATCATGTTTATGATGACGATATTGTTGATAATGTTTTCTCTACTTCTAAAGATCCCGTTACTTATAATGAACCCATCTCTTCACCACAAAGGGAGCAATGGCAGGAGTCTATGGAAGCAGAGAACGATTCTCTTATCTTTAAAGGCACATGGATATTAATTGAACTACCTCCTACTCGAACAATTAGTAAGATCTCCTTTATTTCGTAGGAGAAAGAATTAGTTCCTCACTTATCATACTCTTGTTGCTAGCATACATAATAGCATAGTAATGAAGAAGAAGGATATGGCAAGCTTAAGCATTGAAGCATGGCTCTTGGTTGGATTTGCACTCCATAGCCAAGAGTGTTGGTGTAGGCTCTCAACCTCTACTTGCTTGGAGAGGGAGCTCTTGCACTTTGCATATCACACAATGAGAGTGCTTGTGAGTGTGTGTGGGTGAGTATACCCCCTAGGCACCCCCCTAGCTTGCTTGGGTTGACCCCCCCTTGTAGCTCATGCCTGAAGCTCATTGGACCCTTCCAGGCCTAGCCAATCACAAGCAAGAGCCATTACAAGCAACATGGGTAGCCTTGGGACAAGTGTCCCCCTTTCCCCTTTGAGAGAGAGGACTTGATAAATGCTAAAACAATTAGATAATTCATGTAATTTATCATTGGACCCCTTTGAAGCCTAGCCAATAGGCTTCAAGCAACACATGAAGGTAACATGGGTAGGGGCCTGACATGTGTCCTTGCTGCCTCTTCAAGTTGGGCTTCCCTTGTGTGTGTGAGTGGGTGTTCTCTCTCTAGCCCCTAGGAAAAGGGCTCGCCCCCCCTCTTGTAGGAATGCTTTTGACTTTTAGGTGATCAAGCACCTTAATCACCAAGCATGACAAAGCACTTGAACTAGGGGGTGTTCCCACAAGCATCTCAGGCAAGCTTCTCAAGGCACCTCAAGTACTTTAATCATGCAGCAAGTCAAGCACCTCAAGCATGGAGCCAGTCAAGCACCTCAAGCATCTTAATCAGCACCTCAAGCATGAAAACACCTCAAGCATGACAAGCACCTCGAGCATGACAAGCACCTCGAGCTTGGGTCGGGTTCCCACCTCAAGCTCAGCCCTAGCTTACTTAAGTTCAAAGGACTTTTACACACATTTATTGGAGGTCTTCAATGAAGCTAACCCTAAGGTCTTATGCTCCATTGGTTAGCCTTGCTCTTTGATAGACCATCTCCCTTTTGGGCCCCTTTACCATTGGCCCCGTGTTGAGATAGATCTATAAGCACATACCTATATCTTAACTCTTGTTCCCGTTTATTCTCCCACATTAAGTGATCAATTTAATATGAGAAAATCATTTGTGTTAGTTAGATATTAGATTTTATGACATTACCTCTCTCTTGAAATCATAGTCGTCCTTGACTATGAGGTAGAAAAGATAAAGTCTTAGTCATTAGTCAATCGTACTTAGCGGGTAAAGGATCCCTTTTTACCCTATGACATCTTTTCAAGATGGATGACTAATCCATTTGGTGCTTGGGAGACATAGCTGCCGCAAGCATGTCTGCTCTTTATTCCATTTTATTCTCCCAAAGTAGAGTGACAAATTCTACTTGGTGTTTGAGAGACGTCGTCATCACAAACATGATTCTAAGCATGCATACTAGTTAAATTTTGTGCACAATTAAAAAGAGGACTAGTCATATAAGACAAAAACATGAGTTATTAAAAGAAATTTGTACATTTGCTTACTCTAATGTAGCATTGTAAGCATTGACAAGGTTCATACTATCCTTAAGTTGTACTCCTTGCATCCATTTAGCATCTTCAAAAGGATAATTTTTGAACTTAATAAGATACCGTCGGATAATCTTACCATGTCGTAGTACCTTGTCTTCATGCCGAAGGATAGCTTCGGGTTGTAGCACCTCTTCTTGGTCTTCAACTTCGGGAGGGTCTTCAATAATTGGTTCAATTGGTGGCTCTCCTTTGTAGGGCTTAAGTAAGCTTACATGAAAGGCATTGTGTATAAGCCAATGGTTGGGCAACTTGAGTTGATAAGCCGTCTCATTGATAGGCTTCAAGATTTGGAAAGGACCATAGTATCTTTTTGCTAGTTTAGCATAATACTTTTGATGGCCCGTAGGATTTTTGCCCGTCGTTTGCCTTAATCGAGCCTTAGGAAACTTGAGTAAGACCCAATCATTTTCTTTGAACATTAAGGCTCTTCTGTGCTTATCAGCAGCAGCTTTTTGCCTTTGTTGAGAGATGGCTATAGCCTCCCTAATCTTTTGAAAAGATTCTTGTAGGTCACGGCTATACTCATCGGCGGCGAAGATTTTCCCATGTACTTTCAGTAGCAAGGGACTTTTAGGTCTTCCTTCTATGATCTCGAAAGGTGCTTTGCCCGTAGAAGTATGTACAGTATTATTGTAGGCATACTCTACTAGCGGTAAATACTTTTCCCATTGTGAGCGTTGATCTACTTCGGTAACATAAGTCTTGAGTAGATCGAGTATCGTAAGATTGGCTATCTCACTTTGGCCATCCGTTTGTGGGTGATAGGCCGAAGAGAAATTCAATCTTGTTCCTAGATTTTCAAAGAGACCTTTCCAAAAATTACTGGTCATTCTAGGATCTCTATCTGACACGATGGATGTGGGTAATCCATGGTGTTTGAAAATCTGAGATATGAAGAGAGTTGCCATTTGATGTGCCTTAATAGTCTTTTTGACAGGAATAAAATGTGCTTGCTTGCTAAACCTGTCGACTATTGTCCATATTCCTGTATTCCCATGGATAGACTTGGGTAATCCAAAGATGAAATCCATGGATATACTCTCCCATGGTGAATTTGGAATAGGCAATGGCTGGAGTAATCCAGGTTGCTTCCCTCTATCATACTTGGTCTTTTGGCATACTACACATTTTGAAACATACTCTTGTATGTCCACTTTCATGGTAGGCCAATAGAAATACGTCTCTACTCCTCGGAGAGTAGGTTGAATACCTCTATGCCCTGCATATGGAGGAGCATGGGATTCATACATAACCTTCTCACGAAGGGAATGGGTAACACATAGCCTATTGCCGTGAAGATGATAACCATCTTGCAAGGTGAATGGTTCCTCTTTCTTCCCCAAAGCAAGGGCTGACATTATGTCTCTAAAGTCAGGGTTAGTAGCATACTCATCTATCATAGAGGATAGATCATTGTGAGTAGCTATAGACACCGCATTAACTTTTGGTCGTCGTGAAAGTGCATCGGCAACTTGATTGTGCTTACCAGCTATGTGAGCAATATGAAAATTAAATTGCGAAAGAAAATTTGCCCACCTCATTTGTTTGTCAGAAAGCTTGGTTTGCGTCATGAAATACTTGAGACTTTGGTGGTCGGTTCGTAGGATAAATGGAGTCCCCAATAGGTAGTGCTTCCATGTGTCTAGGGCATGTAGAAGAGCTAAAAGCTCTTTCTCATAAATGCCCAAGACTCGTTCATCACCATTGAGCCTTCGGCTCTCATATGCTATGGCATGCCCTTCTTGAAGCAAAACCGCTCCAAGGCAATCACCACAAGCATCACATTGGACCTCAAAGGGCTTTGAGAGATCCGGAAGCACGAGGACTGGTTGGGAAGTAAGCTTCTCTTTGAGTTTTTCAAAAGCATTTTGCTCCTTAGCAGTCCATACAAACTTAACGTTCTTCTTGGTTAAGTCGTGTAGTGGTCCTGCCACTTGAGAGAATTTTGCTATGAAGCGTCTATAGTATGCACACATACCAATAAAGCTTCTTAGCTCATGTAGATTCCTTGGGTTAGGCCATGATTTTATTACCTCTAACTTTGATGGATCCATACGAATACCATCGTGAGAGATAATATGGCCTAGATATTGAATCTCTTGAAGGAAGAATTCACTTTTCTTTTGGTTGAGAAAAAGTTTGTTCTCCCTCAAGGCTTGAAAAGTTACTTGGAGATGTTGCTTATGTTCCTCCAAAGACTTGGAGTAGATGATGATATCATCGAAGAACACTCCAGTGAATTTTTGATATGGTCTAAAAATTTTCTCCATCAAACGATTGAACGTAGCTGGTGCATTAGTCAAGCCAAAAGGCATGACTAGATATTCATAAAGACCAAATGTTGTGCGAAACGCGGTCTTTAAGATATCCTCATCCACTATCCTTATTTGATGATAGCCACTCTTAAGGTCAATCCTACTGAAGTAGGTAGAGCCTTGTAGCTTATCAAACAGATCTTCTACCCGAGGTACGGGAAATCTGTTTTTAATAGTGATATGGTTTAGTGCTCGATAGTCCACACACATACGGTATGTACCATCTTTCTTTTGCACTAAAAGGACTGGAGAACAAAAGGGAGAGGAACTAGGCCTCACCATCCCTTTGTCTACCAGCTCTTGTACTTGCCTCATGATCTCCTCTTGTTGAGCTTGTGAGACTCGATAAGGAGGTTTGTTAGGCGGTGAGCTTCCTGGAAGGAGCTCAATACGATGGTCATCATCCCCTCGTTTTGGAGGTAGGTCCATAGGGATATCATCGATGAACACATCTTGGAATCCTTTTAGAAAAGTAGACAAGTCTAACTCTTCTTGATTCCTATCATTTTCATTTGATGAAACATTATTAGCTTTTAGAGACTCTTTGACATAAATCATGTACGCAGAAACTGAGCTCTTCATTGATTTATCAAAAGAAAGAGGATTTACAAGTGGAATAGTGCGACCACGCTCACTAGCATCTACATACATGTTCTTTCCCCTGTAGGTGAAGTAAATTCTCCTTTCAGGGAACTTCATGTTGGCAGCCATGCGATCAAACCATGGTGCCCCTAGGATAACATCCTGATGTTGGAGGGGAGAGATGAAGAAGTCTTCTTTGTCGACATAGCTTTGGACATGAAGCCTCAACTTCCCAATCAAGGGAGTAATGGAGGCTTGTTGTCCCTTGAAAGCTGCATCAGCTGTTACTATATCTCCCATCTCAAAAGCTTGAATGCCCAACTTGGTGGCCAACTCTATTGATATGAAGTTGAGAGTAGAGCCAGAGTCAAACAAGATGAAGGCATCATGCTCTCGTACCTTTCCCCAAGCATAGGAGAGTGATGATCCTTTGCAATGAGCATCCTCTTTTGGAGCTTCGATGGTGGAAGCCCTAGGAGTCTCATTGCGAGTATTCTTCTTGGGGCAAGAACGATAGCCATGTCCTTGCTCCCCACACTTGAAACACTTATGGTCCTTGCGAAAAGCTTCAAGCTCTTCAGGAGAGAGTTTGTTTTTACCTTTGTAAACTCCCTTCTCCTTGGACCGATTGTTGTTGTTGTTGTTGGAAGTGCCTTGGGAATTATTTTGAGCATTGGATTTCCCCTTTGCATCATTTTTATCTTTGTTTTCCATGGGCTTGACATTACGTCTAGCCCCTTGATGGAAATTGATGCGTGAAGCAACCATGGGTGTGGTGGATTACTTCGGTAATAGTATCGGGCCGTTGAGAGTTGATATATTCGGCCATCTCTTCAGGTAATCCGCACAGAATTGCTGTCTTTGCTCGGCAAAATCTATCTTTTGAAAGACAGTAGCTTTGAGATGTAATCCCAAAACTTATCTACATACTTGTTGATAGACTCATGAGAGAGGAGCTTCAAGCCGCGCCATTCGGTAAGAACTTTATCTTTAGTATCGCTTGGAAGAAATTGCTTCATGATGGAAACTCGTAGAGTTTTCCATGTCTTTGGGGCTTCTCCATTGCCACGAAGGCTAGCCCACCATTGACGAGCTGATTTTTGGAAGTGCATAGCTACATGGCGTAGCTTGGAGGACTCTGTGAAGCCCTCGTCCCCAAAGGCCGCATCAAATTGCTGGATGAAGGCCAACACTTTGTCGTAGCACCAAAGGTGCCATCGTAGGTGAGAAAAGAGATACTCTTTCCTCCCTCCTTGAACTTCTTTAGCTTTTGTGACCTTCGCCATGCAGGAAATGATTTGCGATGCCCTCCCCTCTTGTATTATCTAGGAGAATAGCCATAACTTTCATCGGAAGAGAAGGAAGGTGAAGAAGAAGGAGAAGAGGGTGACCTCTTCCTAGCCCTTTTCTTCCTTTGTTTCCTCTCTTGCCTTTGAGAGTGATGAGGAGAAGGACTATGGGTTGCTCTTTTCCTCTTGGGAGGAGTAGGCGATCATCTAGACCGCCTTCTTCGTGGAGCCACATCTTCAGAAGAACTTAGACTTTCATTGCTTTCTTTCTCTTTGGATTCTCCTCTTGAATGGAGAGAGTCTTCTTTTGGGGGTCTCTTCAAGAGGCCTCCTAAGCTCTCTCTCCTCTTGGAGAGGAAGGGAATTCATAGGCACAAGTTGTTGAGTAACTTCGGCTTGCAAAGTAGGGTTGCCCATAGCTTGTTGCAAAATAGTCACAAGATAATTTCACAAACATGGGAGCATCATCATTAGCACCTTCATGTGCAAAATCAAAGCTATCAATGTTCATTCTACTCTCTTGATTATTGTCAGCCATGTTAACAAAATTTTATGTATGTACTTAGTGTATGCTTTGGCAATTCAAAACCTTAGTTGCCACTCCTCTTAGCCTTTGAAAATCGGCTCTTAAGTATCTACACCACGGCTCAAAGTGGTTAATTATAGAGAGTAGAGGAGTAGGTCTAACATAGCAGAGTTGCCAAGGGCTAGCTCCTTTCGGACTTCTTATGGCTCAATAATGGTAAAGCCGTAGGCAAGTCTAAAAAGACTCCATTATTAAGTCCAAAGCTCCCGAGGTGTGCACCATCCCCCACATAGTGGGCTTAACAAAACCGGTATTAGATCCCAGTTCCACTTACTCTATTATAATTAACAACATCAACCATTTATAGGCTACTTAAGGACCTCTCTTCTTAAGCAAGAAAAGAGAAACCAAATGCTCTGATACCAATGTAATGGAATTTGCCTATTCAATTTGAGAATAGCGGAATTTAATGAGAGTACTTTCAAGAAATGATTTTGTGAGCATAGCGGGTAGACATAATTGAAGATAGCAACATAATCATAGCAATTAGTTAACTTGGCATAGACAATACTTTTGCAAGAGAGAGAGTTTAGAGAACATGACAACAATTGAGGACCGGATTTATGTGGAGCCGGTCCCCCCTCCAATAGGCATTTGTATTATGATTTCTCCATAAAGAGAGACTTGTTACAATACAGTCTTTGTGTTCCTTGTGACCTAGGTGATGCCATGAAGATGGAAGGCTTCATGCACCACAAACATAACATAAACTTGAAGAAAGCTTTAACTATCCCAAGCCTCAGTCCCAAGACCTCAAACACCTTCGAAGGTGGAGAGAGCTAGCAAGGAATGAGGGTAGGGAAGAGGAAGAAGAAACATTTCGTAGGAGAAAGAATTAGTTCCTCACTTATCATACTCTTGTTGCTAGCATACATAATAGCATAGTAATGAAGAAGAAGGATATGGCAAGCTTAAGCATTGAAGCATGGATCTTGGTTGGATTTGCACTCCATAGCCAAGAGTGTTGGTGTAGGCTCTCAACCTCTACTTGCTTGGAGAGGGAGCTCTTGCACTTTGCATATCACACAATGAGAGTGCTTGTAAGTGTGTGTGGGTGAGTATACCCCGTAGGCACCCCCCTAGCTTGCTTGGGTCGACCCCCCCTTGTAGCTCATGCCTGAAGCTCATTGGACCCTTCCAGGCCTAGCCAATCACAAGCAAGAGCCATTACAAGCAACATGGGTAGCCTTGGGACAAGTGTCCCCCTTTCCCCTTTGAGAGAGAGGACTTGATAAATGCTAAAACAATTAGATAATTCATGTAATTTATCATTGGACCCCTTTGAAGCCTAGCCAATAGGCTTCAAGCAACACATGAAGGTAACATGGGTAGGGGCCTGACATGTGTCCTTGCTGCCTCTTCAAGTTGGGCTTCCCTTGTGTGTGTGAGTGGGTGTTCTCTCTCTAGCCCCTAGGAAAAGGGCTCGACCCCCTTCTTGTAGGAATGCTTTTGACTTTTAGGTGATCAAGCACCTTACTCACCAAGCATGACAAAGCACTTGAACTAGGGGGTGTTCCCACAAGCATCTCAGGCAAGCTTCTCAAGGCACCTCAAGTACTTTAATCATGCAGCAAGTCAAGCACCTCAAGCATGGAGCCAGTCAAGCACCTCAAGCATCTTAATCAAGCACTTCAAGCATGAAAACACCTCAAGCATGACAAGCACCTCAAGCATGACAAGCACCTCGAGCTTGGGCCGGGTTCCCACCTCAAGCTCAGCCCTAGCTTACTTAAGGTCAAAGGACTTTTACACACATTTATTGGAGGTCTTCAATGAAGCTAACCCTAAGGTCTTATGCTCCATTGGTTAGCCTTGCTCTTTGATAGACCATCTCTCTTTTGGGCCCCTTTACCATTGGCCCCGTGTTGAGATAGATCTATAAGCACATACCTATATCTTAACACTTGTTCCCGTTTATTCTCCCACATTAAGTGATCAATTTAATATGAGAAAATCATTTGGGTTAGTTAGATATTAGATTTTATGACATGACCTAAAGTGGGGTTTGAGGCCATAGGCATGTGTGCTTAGGTCTTATAAACTTATCCTAGAAGTTTCATTACGTTTGGATGTCATTTGATGTTGTAACGGATGTGATTTGCTTGCCAATGAGCGATTGGCTTTTGGTGATTTCAGTCAGATGAGTGTAGCTTGAGTTAGATGCAAGTTGTTAGTTGTTTTCCAAGAGATTGACAACCTCTTGTAGCCTCTATGCACTAGTCGAGTCAGCTTCATCCCATGGTTTGACAAATTAATCATGGTTCTCCCTAATACTGCAATAAGATAGGATGGTGAGGTTAGACATGCATCCCACAACCTCCAAGACCATCGAATAGGATTTGAGTACACCTTGTGGGCATCTGGGCTAGGGAGCTGACATGTGTTCCTCTTTCCCCTTGTGTACAAAGGAAGCTTGTGAGTGTGTGTGTGTGTGTGTGTGTGTGTTTCTTTCTCATCCCCTACTTCTTGGGCTTGCCCCCTCTTATGTAGGAGTTTGTGAAGACTTTCTGGGAGACACACAAAGCATCCAATTTCCTAAGCCTTTGACCATTGGACACAACCTTTGAATTTTGGAACCTTAGCATTTTGGAAGTCTTAATGGGCTGAACCCTAAGGTCTTTGGAGCCCATTGTTGCACATAGCTCTTTTGCATATGGCCCTCCCTTTGGATCCCTATTTTCCCTCCTTTGGATCCCTACTGTGGTCGGTCTGCCAGCTTAACCAATATTCTATCTTTTTCTCCCCTGGCACTTCCCCATATTAAATGATCAGTTTAACATGAGAAAATCATTTAGGAGAATTAGATATTAGTTATTATGACAATAGAGCGTTCACAATTCAAGATCAAAAAATAGTGCTGACACAGCCCATAAGAGAGCGACGGGAGTAAGAGTATTATGATGGACCAGAAGATGCAAAGAAAGTAGACATAGCACGACCTAGAGAGAAACTGCAACCTGTATACATATCAACAGACCTAAGACGAGAAGAGGAAGAGGAACTTCTCAACCTTCTTCAGGAATATAGGGATGTGTTTGCATGGTCTTACAAGGACTTAAAGGGAGTGGATCCAGCAATATGTCATCATACTATCCCCTTAACACCTGATGCGAACCAAGCATGATACCTTTGCTAAGCGTATCAAGGAAGAGATTGATAAACTGAAGGAAGTGGAGTTTATCTATGAGATAGAACACATCGATTGGGTATCCCCAATCGTTGTTGTACCCAAAAAGAATGGCAAACTCCGAGTGTGCATCAACCTAAAAAAAGTCAATGCAGCCACAATAAGGGATAACTACCCTTGCCAATTACGGACCACGTTCTTGAACGAGTGGCAAGAAAGTGTGCATATTCATTTTCGGATGGGTTCTCTGGTTACAATCGACTTGCAATTGCAGCGGAGGACAATATAAAACGGCATTTGCCATAGAATGGGGCATATTTGTATATCGGGTCATACCATTTGGGTTAACAAATGCACCTGCCACATTTCAAAGATTGATGGCACATGCCTTCAAGGATTATTTGAGGACTTTCTTGGAAATTATACATGGATGACCTATGTGTACACTCTCTGCAAAGAGAGGAACATGTGGAACACCTCAAAAAGGTATTCGAGAAATGCAGGACATATAGGATTTATCTTAATCCAAAAAAATGCATTTTCATAGTAAGACAAGGACGAATCTTAGGGCATATTGTCTCGAAACATGGCATTTCCATAGACTTGAATAAGATTCAGGTGATTATCGAAATGCCTAAGCTGATCAATGCAAAGCAAGTACAATGCTTCATGGGACGTTGTGGCTATCAGAGAAGATTCATACACATGTATGCAATTATTGCACAACCAATGTATAGACTTATCGTGATCTTTGAATGGACAGATAAGTGCGAGGAATCCTTTAAGAAATTAAAAGATGCCCTTGTATCTTCTCCAGTGCTACGAGCACCTCATTGGGAAAAAATATTTCACGTCCATATAGATACATCTGCATTTGCTATCCGATGTATTCTGGCTCAACCAGGAGAAGGATTCATGGATTTCCCAGTCAATTATTCTAGTGGTGGACAACTAAATAATGCTAAAAGGAATTACACAACCACTAAGAGAGAGGTTCTTGGAATGATTTATGATGTTACGAAGTTTTGGCATTACCTACTTGCAAATAAGTTTGTATTTTTCACAGACCATCAAGCCCTTTTATACCTTGTCATCAGACCATGCGATACTGGACAAATCGTAAGATGGTTCATCATATTGTTGGAGTTTGACTTTACTGTAGTGGTTAAGAAGGGTAAGACACATCTTCGCTCAAACCACCTCTCTCGATTACCTAATGGAGACGATCCAGAGGGAGTGGATGATGATCTACCAGATGCATATCTCTTCAATATAGAAATGGTACCTAAGTGGTCCCAAGAGATCGTCAAGCTACTATCACAGGGTGGGGAATTTAATAAGACGGACCTAGACTTTAACCGAAGAACGATTCACCAAGCTAAGAACTTTCAGTTGGTTGGGGTACATTTATATAATTTAGGTTCCGATGGAATTCTAAGAGTGTGCATAAACCCTGAGGAATATGAAACATATTTGTTGAAAGCACATGTCCAGGCGTTAACGTTTCATTGTTCAGCCACAAAAACCTTCCAATGACTGCAACAATTGGGCATGTGTTGGCCGACTATGCGCATATGTCCATGAATATGTCACTAGTTGCGTCAAATGCAGATCAAACCCACCCATTGAACATGCCACATTGTTTCAGATAACACTTACGCCAGAATGGAGTCAATACATTGTTGACTATTTGGAAAGACAGACGTTTCCTAAAAATATCACCAAAGCACGACAAAAAACGATAGAAACAGAAGCTCGCAATTTCACTCTTATTGAAAATTAGCTTTATAAAAGGGGAAAGGATAACCATCTTAGGCTGTGTGCAACGGAGAACTTGTACGTTCCAATCCTGGAACAAGCACATGGAGGGATTAGTGGAGGCCATTTCTCAGGGGAAAAGACAGTAAAAATTGTATTAACATCGGGATATGGTGGCCAATATTACATATGGATGCAAATGAGTATACAAAACGATGTGAGTATCGTCAACGAATCAACGTACCAATAAAATGGGATGAGATGCCCTTACGGCCAATGATGGGAGCCAGATCCTTTGCTCAGTGTGGGGAATAGACTTCATAGGACCAATATCACCCCCTGCGTACAAAACACATGCCCATTATTTCATTGTAGCCACAGACTATCTCACGAAATGGGTGGGAGCTAAAGCTACACAAAAGGCTGATGCTAGGACTACTGCATGATTTTTATACAAAAATATCTTTGTTAGATATGGTCTACTTATAGAAATTGTCAGTGATCGAGGCACACATTTCATAAATGAGATAATTGAAAATCTTCTCAAAGACTTCATGATAGTTCATAAGAAGTCAGCTCCCTACCACCCACAGGCTAATGGTCAAGCCGAAGCTACAACTAAAACTCTATGCACAATCTTAACTAAGATAGTATCAGAGTCTAGAATGGATTGGGATCAAAAACTACATTCAACTTTATGGGCGTACAGGATTGCTTACAAAACCTCAATAGGCACAACACCGTACAACATGGTGTTCGGACTTAATGCCATATTGCCTATAGAATTATTAATCCCAACCCTAAGAACATCAAAATTTCTAAAGTGGACAGGTCATGAGATGTCCTCACACGTATAGATGACCTTGAAAAGCTACATGAACTTTGCTTGAAAGCAGTAGCTTCTATCTACGCTGAGAAACGTCGACAAAAAGAATTGTCTGATAAGCATGTACGCTCCAAAAAGTTCAAAACAAGACATTATGTCTTGTTTTACACATTAAAATAGCATGCAAAGAAACTTAAAAAGCGAGGGACGGGACCCTTTGTGATTAAAGACTTATCACCGAGTGGGGCTGTCAAGCTTGCTACATTAAATGGGGAGGAAATGCCTAACTGGATAAGTGGTTGCGGCCTAAAAAGATTTCATCTACCACTAACCCCAAACATGCTCCAACAAATCCATCAAGCAAAGAAATGAACGCAAGCAAAACAGAACATAGTTGCAGAAGCTCAAGCCGAGGCTAAAGAAAGGATAGGAAAAAAGAAGCTTCTCGACGGACAGCAACAACAACATGGACCACCTTTGAAGATAAATGCAATTCGGGTCATAGAATTTGACAACAAGACCATACAAGAGCCTAAAATTGATGTCAAAATTGGAAACAATCAAGTGAAGACAACAACGATACTTGATTCAGGAGCTCAAGGCAACTTGATCTCCTACAGCCTTTACAAGCAACTTCAACTTGACAACCAATTATAGGAGGCGAAGAACGAGCTCCAAAGTTATTCAGAACTTTTGATGAAGGTCCTAGGATGGACAATGCTCATCGTATAGGTAAACCAACATGTATATCCGCATAAATTTTATGTGGTAGAAAATCCAAGCACACAACATGCAGTATTTCTAGGGCAACCTTGGCAGAGAAAGTATAAGGTACAATTGAATGGAGTCAAAACCATGTTAGTATACAAGGTGATTCAGCAAGAGAACAAGTTCCTTTTGCTACAAGAGAGAAAAACAAACAATCAAATCTACATCCGGAGCACAAAGAGAGAAACCCTTACAAGCACCAATTGACCCACAAGAGATTCCAAAAAGCACATCAAGTCAGCATAATCAAGTCCATACAGCAAAAACTCTAGTGTACAACGGAATCATGATATATCATAATACAAAGCACAATAGTCACCACACGGCTCCCAATAAAAACAACATGGTATACAACAAAGCTATCAAGAAAATTTGGGCGAGAAAGGATCAATTGACCAAGAAGTAGCCACCAAAAATAGCAGTTCATCCTCCAACGGCGTCTATTACAAACAGAAAGCCAAAAAAACACAGTTGCCAAAGACAGATATGAGTGCCAAAGAAGATACTTAGAACTAACAACCACCAAACCAAAATCTGGATTCAAAAGCAATAACCTCAAGAACTACCGGTCCACAATTTCTACACCATACCGTTCCAGTCAGGTAGTACCGAAGTTTCAGTGGTGGAGACTTAAGCAAAGAACAATCATAGATACCAAAAGACTGAACAGCTAGGCTTCACAAACTCTATTGACCATCAAAGAAAGAGCCACAATACTCGAGAGCTTATTGTTCAGACGACTTCCATAGGAGCATACTTCCATGCAAAGCTTCAACATCGACACGGTCGTCCAGAAGGACTTTGAATAGGAAGGGGGAGGAACCAACACGCTACAAGTGTTTTTTTTAAAAAGAGGGCACTGTTTTCCTTGATTTTACGGATTTTTATGTTTGATTGCGATTATTTTGATAAAACTCGGACATATATGCCCCAAAATATTGTGTAATAACAAGATGACAGAGAACAAACACCAAGATGAGCCTCTAGGTGTCTAAAAATAGAGGTTTTCAGGCAAAAAAAGCGAGAAAACGGAGCAATCCAATCAAAAATACTACGGATTGATGTATATAGTGGGTTGTTATGATATTACTTAATTATCTCAATTTTTTGATAATTTTTGGATCAAGTTAGATATTTTCCTTTATTTTTGATCATTTTTCAGCCAAAAACAAAGAAAAATAGAAAAAGCAGGTGAAATGACACTTTGGTGACAAAAGAAAAATTTAGGAGTTATCAATAAGCAATTGACAACTTATGGTGAAGACAGGGTGCAAATATGTGAAAAATTTGTGAAGCCAAATTGGCAGATCTTTGGCCAATTGACAAATCTTTCAAAAACAGAGCAACCGGAGTCCAAATGAAGAAATTTTTGTGCCTAAAGTACATTTCACAACAAGATAGGAGCACATGTCAAATTTAGTAAAAAGTGGTCCAAAAACCTCGATATAAGTTCTAGAGCGATCGGATCTTCTATGACTCCATACGACGCACACGACACACCGATCGATGCCAGATATGAGAGATAGACTCGTTACCATGAGCTTTTCTTGTTCTACACTCTCTTTGTCACGAAAACTTTGAGAATTGGCAATGTGGCTTCACGGGAAAGAAAATGAAAAGAGCCCATAACGCACCAACCACCCAAATGGTTGCTACGAGACTTGATGGGAGGCTAACCCTAAACTAAAAGAACATCTCTATGACCTCCAATGCGGGTTTAGGTCAACCGGAAAAACCCTAACCTCTTCGGACACGACAAAGACTGATCGAAAAGAATCGCCGAAACGACTCGAAAATTCAAGAGAAGATACATCTCAAGCATGTCTATAAGCCAAGTAAGTCTCCGTCCGAATCGACCATCAAAAAGTGGGTCAAAACATTAGGCAAGGCTTCGGGGCCACAAAGTATCATTTGGGCCCCACGACTGAGATAAGTGCCCGTTTGCCACCAAACTTCACAGGCTTCATTGACATATCATCAGCAACCAATATGTCATTAGGGCCAAAAACGACTCAAAAAGGGCTGTGTAAGGAATTGGTTAAATTACTAATTAGCAGAGCCGTTTGTGGTCAAAACAGCTCCAAATTTGTCCGTTTTGGTCATTTAAAGCATATCTATGCAATCTAAAGCGTATCTAGGTACATATCTCTAAATATTCAAAAAGATATCATTTTCTTCACATTCCTTTGTGGCTCACCTCGAAATTTGTTTTCATTTACTTCACTTGGCAGCAAATAGTTGTTTTCACTTTTGAATCTCTCTTTTTTCTCTCACCTTTTGCGAGCTTTTTCTCTTCTTCTCTGATGCACCTTCTTCTCTGCTGCTACGTTATTTTCATTATACTTTCTGCTCCTTCATTACTTACAATGACTAATACATCTTCCACTAGTGATAACCGCAAGTTTCACTTGAACATTAAGCTAAGCCATGAATATGCTACTACGCGGAGTGTCTATCAAAGACCAGTTACAACTGCAAATGAAGCACAACAACTTCACAACGAGGGAAAGAAACACATTGATATATGGACAGATGGGAGCTTGTATCCACCGGATCCTAGCACTGGAAGGTATCCATCTTTTAACACTCCTCATGATTTGATGAGATTTGTTGGTGATGGGGTTGATGGCTTACTAGGATATAGTTCTAGGTTATCTCATTTACACATTGATCATACACATTACATTCAATATCTCAAAACTGTTTTGTCTTCAAATGCAGTAATAATTTTAGAACTTGAAAACCAAATAGCATCTCTAAAACAAGAAAATCACCAACTTCGGACTTTAAAAGAAACTCCAATAGGATTAAGAGCACGAGTAAAACGAATGAGAGATGTAGTAAACTTAACAGAAGGTTCTGGACAAAGAAAAAAAGATTAAAGATTACTAGAGAACATGTGACTAGTCTTTTAGGATTTGATATGTCCAATGGTCAAGAAAGGGTGAGATTTTTGAATGAGGTAATGAATAAAAGTGATATTCTTAAACTTTTGAAACTTCCTGAAAATCAAACTCAGAAAAAATTGGTATTTCAAAGTTTACTGAAAGATATGGGTTTACTGGTCCAACCTTCTCAAATGCAAGAAGTTTGTGACACAGTGGGGGTGAGTAGAAGGGGTTACAGAGCCATCTCTAAAACCTGGTTTCAGGTTTTAAAGTATTACAAGATTGAAGATTTTGGGTTGCCTAGGCCTCATAATGTTGGGAAAGTTAGGACTCTATTAAACGAAGAAATACCCGAACATTTTGGAGAGTACTATCATATAGAAGGAACGATGCCATATGAAAAACAGACAAAAAAATCTTCTTTTGAGTATTATGTTTTTAATAACATTTGGATGAGTATAAAAAATGTTCAATCTGCTATGGTGAGATACTATAATATGCAAGAAGTAGATTGTGAAGGAAAACTTATATTTGTTCTGAAATTGGATGAAGCTCAAATTCAAAAATGTCAAAAAATGGAAAGAGTATCCATATCCCTTATAAATAGAGCATTGGACTATAGCCAGGGTAAGCTTGATTTCCCATACCACAAAACTCAATCAGAAATGGAACTTTGGTGGATCGGAGCAGCTCAAATACCAGTAGAAAATCACGATACATTGAAATGGTTGTTTTTGCAGACCGATATCCCTTCTGTTATACAGGACCAAAATGCAGGTGAAAAACTCTGTGTAGATGGCATGGGTGACTTTTTTGTAGAATGGCACTTGAGTGCCGACCTAAAAGCATTAAAGTGCATGTTTGGTGTATGTGGAGGTGCCAATACCAAGTATCCATGTCTATATTGCATGGCAAGCACTGGAACAAAAGGATGGCTTGCAGAACACGAGGTTGGAAAAGCACCATCGAGGAATAGTGTTAACTTCATCGACTACCCATCGTCTTCTATGATTTGGGATCCAATTCTAACAATAGATTTAAAAAATGTACATATATGCACAATGCATGCAGAGATTAGAATCTTGGACAAATTGCTTCGACTCCATCTTGACTATGCATATTCTATTAAGCCAACTAAACTTGCAGACGAGTGCATAGAAAAATGCGAGGCTTTGCTCTCTCAAATGGGTTTTCATGGTAGTCAAGTGCATCTAAAAAAAGATCCCACTCTTTCAAAAGGAACTGGTGATGTTTTGCAAGATGCTTCAATGGGTGGAGCAAAAGCCAGAAGATTTTTGAGTAACCATGACAACAAACAAGTTGATGCTATGTGGAACTGCTGGAAGGATCTTTGTGTTATAACAACCAATGTCAAAAGTAGACCAGATGTAGCCAACAAACGCATGGAAGTGTGGAAGAAGCTCGACAGTTTTTTGAAAGTTTTGAGACAACAAGTTAGCTCTGCTACTTATGCAGATGACTTTAAAAAGACAATAAAGCTTTTAATAACTGCTATTACAGATGCTTGGGGAGCAAAAGACATCACATATTACTTGGTGAGTATTCAATTACTTTCTAAAGTCTAGATAGTATTTTACTTTGCATCCTATTGAGTTCAACTAACTTTTTTTTATTTTTAGCATATTTTGTACCTGCATGGACCATATTTTGCAAAACAAGGACCCCTTGCAACATGGAATACTCAGGGAATGGAAAAATCTCACTATCAAGCGAGGACTTCTTTTTTCAAATGTACGAGAAAGGGAGGTGGACAAAGAAGGAGCAATGCACTAAAGGAATTATTCAATTGGTTCTATAGGAGGCAATTACAACGGATGAGATCAAACAACCATGCTGCTCAACCACAGATCTAAGATTAATGCTTCACTTTGAAACTTTGTACTTCTTTCTAAAGAGATCCAAATTCAAAAAAGATATTTTGGTGCAAACAATTGTCAAATTTACATCAGTTTTTGATTTTTTTTATGTCTCCAGGCATGTCACCCCTATATCTCAAAAAATTTCTTCTTTTATAGCCCCAAGAAGGTTGACATTTGTCTCCTCAGCTGCTACTGCATAGCTAGAGTAGCAAAGAAAGTATCCTGCTCTTGAGGCATTGAATCCTGCAGCATATCCAAACATTCGAAGTGTTGCTGCTCTCTCAAGTAGCATAATCTTGTTTGCATTGATTTGAAGGGGAGTGTACCCTAAAAACCGTGACAATATCTTCAGTGCAAACATTGGCAACTCAGGATCTTCAGAATACTGCATGTGGAAAGCACAGAAGGTGGCACTATCCAATGTAGGCATGTAGTGCATGAGAGAGGAGGCATCCCTTCTTCAAGAGCCCTCTATTGCTTTCCCTCTAGAGCCTTTAGCTCTCCCAAGAAAATAATCGTTGTCAAGGAGTTCAATCTACAAAACAAGACAATGAGTAATTAAAACTAACTTGGAAAAAAAGAAAGATTTCAGTAGCGAGATCACCTTTTGCAATTCATCTTCGGCAATGACTTTTTCTTGAAGGAGATTGCATGATCCGGTCATCTCTCTTATGTCAACTTCCTTTTCAATTTTTTTCAGCTTAAAGTCTCTGCCAAAAGATTGGATGCCAAGCTCAACAAGCCTCTTCTCAAAATCCTCATCTTTGAGGGAAGGTTTTTCCTCTTCCACTCTCCTCATGCATAGAGCAAGTGCATCAAGAGCAGGCAAAAAATCTTTATTGGATGTATGAAGATCAAGTGCCAAAAACTCCTCTTTTGACTCTTCTTCTGTGTCAATAATATCTTTGGCCACCTCAGAAGCTTCAGAAATGGTTGCAATACAATAGTCCTCCCTCATATTAAGCAAACACTGGATATGATGGAGAGGAATATACTCTTTCCCATTGATAAAGAAGTAGGGAAGGTTTGGAATAGTAAGGGAAGCTTCAGATACCTCTACCTCATCTGTTGGCTCATCAATGACAGTACTAGCTCTAAATTGAGCAACATCAAAATTTGCACTCTCCTGCTCCTCAGCTGCAACATCAACCTCCTCCTCTTCTAGAATTTCACTTTTCTCAAGCTGCAAAATTGTGGAAACATTTTTATTTGTTGCCTCATCTGTATCTTTCACTTCATCAGCTTTGCCTTGCATGTCAACTTTAAGGAACAAAAAGAAAAGAAAAGCAACTTCTTTTGGAACAAGGTTACAAGGTTTCAAATGTAATTGACAAGAAATGGTAGGTGGACAAACAAAGGAAGTCTTCTTAGAAAATCTTCCAAACCTCCTTGTTACTTTTCTCTTCTCAATTGAGTTTGTAGTATATTCAGTTAGATGACAATACGCCTTCCCATCTAAAACCAAACACTTGCCTTCAACTGCTTCTTCAAACTCTTTGAATTCTTCTGCCAAGAAGTCTTTCAAATGGTCTAACAAAGCTGCAAGATCAAACACAGGATTGAATATTTCATATGCTTTGGTGTACACCTCCATGTCACCACCATCCATCACAGCCACCAATAGTTTTTCACTTGGACACTCCTCCAAAATCTCCTCCCGGCCTTCCATCATAGTAGAGGAAAAGTCGACAGGTGAAGCTAGGTACAAGTGCCAATGTACCACACCAAAACGAATTCGGACCACGCGATAGGCACTTGATCCAAGCTCCGGAAATGCCTCCCTGCGCGTCGTGCGGGACAAAGTCACACAAACACCAAACGGACCAAACGACGCGATAGACGTTGGACCTAGCCTTTGGAATTGCTTCCCTGCGCGTCGTGGGACAAAGCCACACAAAACCGTAAAAGAACACCAACCGACACGATAGGCGTTCGACCCAACCTTTGGAACTTCTTCCCTGCACGTCGTACGTGACAAGGAAAACAAGAAGCGATAGCGTCCACCAATGTGCAATTTGCACAGATAAGATTGTGCGAGGCGAAAGGACTACACAAAAATAGATAACATCTCGCGTCGTATGCGACAAGTGAACGTGGAACATTTTTAAGATTCGAGACCAAGCTATATATATATCCGATATATGACCGTTAGTGACATGTGTCAGCCATGCACACGTGCCACGTGGCATGCATACAACGGTCGTCGTATGGACGGCTTTATGTATATAAACACTTGTCACGTGCTCATTTTGTGCTTTCTCTTATAGTAGACATTTGCATCGTGTCGTCCTCAACTACCCGTACACTTGTCATCCGTCCACTAAGCCAAGCCAAGTTGCCTCTCATCGACGCGACCGGAACTGTTGGGCATGTGGGCGCACTTTCTACTTTCTACCGCTTCCTAAGCGTGCCTTACGATGCGATAGGCGCAAGTCCCAGAGTCTCGGTGAACCCCTCATCAAGTCGTGCGGGAGGTCGACACTGCATAAAAATTTGACCTCGCATACGACGCTCTATACCATTTCCAAAGGTGTTTGTGTGCCTTCTACAGAGTTGTGGTAGTCTCTACCTCCAAATATTCATGGCTTCTAATACGACGCGATAAGCGTATGTTGCAACTGCTGGGTGGGGCTCTCATCGCGTCGTGCGGGGCTTCTCGGCTTAAAGATTTCACCTCGCATACGGCGCGATAAGGCAATGTTCTAGGGTGTGGTTGCGTCGTCTATCGTGTCGTACAGGCAGTTCTGTGATATTCTTTTCGCACGTTCCGGTGGTCACATACGACACTTTCCACAGCTTTTGTCACCCTTCTATCACGTCGTGTTATCCTTCTCTTCACACACGGCGTGATAGAAACATCTTGAAGGTTGTGGCCTACCCTCTTTCACGTGGTGTGTTCTTGTACCCAAATGGCCAGGACTAAGCAAACTGCAAGGAAGGTCTACCAAGCCCCAACCGATCCAGAAATAGGTGATGCTGAGAAAGATGCTGAGAAAGCACCCCCTCCACAACCTCGTCAGAGGCCCAATGCCAGAAAGAGATTGAATTATCAAGTGAAGTCCCTAAGAGAAATAAGGAAAGCACAAAAGTCTACTTGTCTACTAATTCCAAAGCTCTCTTTCATGAGGGTTGTGAAAGAGATATCTGATAGACTTGTAAGCATGATGAATATCAAAACTTTTGTCTCGGTGAGGTGGCAGTCTCAAGCTGTGATGTGCCTTCAGGAAGCTGTTGAGGATTTTCTCATAGACTTTATGAATGATAGCTACATTGTAGCTGCATTTTCTCACAGGGTCACACTTATGAGCAAAGATTTTGTGCTTGTGTCAAGGCTAAGGTACAAGTTTGATAAGGCTCTTGAGCTCATTCCTAGTGAGGATCTTAGAGCCTTCCAAATTTTAAACATCCCTCCTTCCAGGCAGCAGAAAGATTCTGGGGTTGTCATTGAGGATGTTACACATGACTACGAGACAAGAAAGTCTCAGGATATTAAAGCAGGAAAGGAAGTTGAGAGGGAGCAAGACATGATATCCGAGGACGCTATCCTTAAAGAGCAAGCTGAAATTTTAAGAGCATCCAACTCTCTTCTTTATGAAAAAGTCACAGGCCAAATGGTGGTGGATGTTTCCTTGTTTAGAGATACTGAGGAATATTTGGACATATTCCCTCAAGACACAAGTATGCTTGTAAATCCCAACATTGAGCTTGGTGAAACTGTACTCTATATCTCTCTCAGGTGTGTTGCTTTGCTAATTATTATAATGTGCATGTGCATGGCAGACAGGCACAAGGGGCTCATTGTGGCTTGTGTTTCCTTTTCCAGGTGTCTTATGAGGGATCTTCCAGAGACTCTAGCTATGCAAATTGCCATACTTGACCCTCTAGTGACACAGTGCCTTTTCAACAAGCAAGGAACCCTTTCAAGTTTTTTTGATGATTTTAACATGCTGACCTACAATTACATATTATACCCCTATGTTGAAGGGTAATTCTTAACTCCTTACATGTTATTTTTAACATTTTGTGGTATTCTTAGCTAATTTGTTTTTTATTTTGTGGAGGACATTGGAGTCTTATTATCTTCAATCTTTTGGAGAAAGATATTATATTTATGAATTCATTGTCAAGTATCCATGGGAAAAGTAAACTGTAAGTATGAAGCATGATCTATGCTTGATGATGGCCCATTGTTTTCTATTAGTAGCTTTTTGATTCAATGTCTTCTTGCAGTGCTGCCAAACTTATTGTTGGTCACCTGAGTACCACAAACAAGGATTGCAATATAGAAGCTATCAAGTACTACAATCAAAAAGTTCCTTTACAGACAGACTCAACATCTTGTGGATGGAGGGTGCTTGCAAATGCATGGAGATATCTTGATTCAAGGTGCCGGATGACTACACTCACTGTAAGTGTGGTTCATGTATTTATTTTGATGTTTTATGTATGTATGTCATGTCCTTTAGTTCCTTTTTTTTTTTTCAGTTGCATGACTATCCAGAGTCTTGGGTCACGTGGGTGAGAGAGAAGGCTGTTTCTATGGTTTTGGAAAGATCAATAAATCCAAATGATCCAGATTCTCCTTTGCCACCAAAGAAAGGTAGAGCCACCAAAGGTTTGGATGCAAAGAAAATGGATCAAAATAAGAAAAGTCCTGCAAAGATCCATACAAAGAAAAAGGATCACAAGAAGAGTCCTACCAAGGTGAAGAGTCCTGCCAAGGGGAAGAGTCCCAAGAAGAAGATCCCTGCCAAGGGGAAGAGTCCTACCAAAAAGAAGATCCCTGCCAAGGGAAGAGTCCCACTAAGAAGACTGCCAAGGGAAAGAGTCCCACTGAGAGCCCTACAAAAAAAAGAGCAGATACAAAGGGCCATCCATTCCACTCACCATTGGAATTCAAGGTTCAAAAGCGTCGTACACTTAAGAACAATAAGGGGGAGGCACCTAGCTCACCTTTCAAGCTACCATTTATGTTGTCAAAGAAAGCTGCCAAATCACCCAAGACAGCTAGTCCTAAGGAGCCAAAGCACCAACCCCTACCAAGTCACCCGTGCCAAGTCCTAAGGGGTCCAAAGCACCAACCCCTGCCAAGTCACCACCACCACCCACTCCTGAACTTTCACCCCTTCTGAACACAAAAGGAAAAGGGTCTCTGAGGATGCAGAATCCTCTCAGGCAAAAAGAAAAGTGGAATTTCATGATTGAATAGTCCACAAAAGCTATGTACACTTTTGTTCATTTTGTACTTCAAATATTTAATACCAACTGTCGATTCTTAAATGTGTATCATGATGTCATGTAAGTTTAAAACAACATAAGTAGAGAAAAGATAAATATATTTGCAAAATGATTACAATATTGAACTTGTTTTTTCAAGTCCTTGCAAGTGGCTCAAATACAACTCTTTTTGGGGGAAGGCATGTGATGCAAGAGGTTGAATTCTCCATCCTTGTGCTCACCACAATTTCATCCACTTTGAATCTATACTCGGGAGATGTTTCATCAAGAAACTCAAGAGAGTCTCTAACATCATTTAGTCTCCAATTTTTTGTTACTATCAGGCTTCTATACTCGGTGTGTGGATGTACTGTGACCTTTAGTTCAAACTCTGGACAATTTTCCTCAGAGTCGAGGAACCCAACTACCTAATTTGCTTCTCCATCTCCTATAGTCGTAGCCCAGAACTAATGATTGACGACATAGTTGATATGAGATAGACATAGAATTTGGGCTTACTCTACAACTAATATTGTCACCAATATGGAAAGTTTCTTTGGTGCTCCATCCGTCTCCAAGAACATTATCAAGTTCAGTCATAGAAAGTCTTCTATTAAGCCACATCGTCTTTGTCCTCTGCAAATCCATTGTTTTGAAACATGCCACAAAGACATGTATAGGCAAGAACCATTGAACTTTAATCCTTCTTGATATCCTGCCTGGAGACATAGATTTAAGGATGTCTTCTTTGATCTTGGATTTGAAGCTTGATATAGTACATGCATCAGGAGCTTCCCAATCAAGTGAACTTATGGTGGGAACGGGTAACTGATGTAGTTCTCCATATGCACCTTCTCGTGATGGAACTTTGTATTCTGCAAAATAGACAAACAAATCCATTGTTTTGTAAAAGGAAGGTGGCTTGTCAGCGTACATAGCATCTGCAATCCCTTTATGCATTGCTTTGAATGTCCCACTGAGACTCTCCACAGGTTGCCATTCCACAGCTGTTGAAGGAAATATATCTGGAATGGAATCAAAAAATGAGAAAAACAATGGGATAATGAAAAAAATTCACTGTATCAAATAGTTTTTTTTTGTACTTACAGTAAGAATGCAGTGTGGGATGTTCTTCCCAGTCTAACACCATATCCTTGGCCATGTACACATGTTGAACCTTAGCTAGCCAGCCATTGTCGGTCACTTTGAAAGCAAGAACACGACCTTTCCAATGGTTTTTTACTTTATCGCGTTTAGTTCTCTTCACTCTGTGTACACCTTTGCATAAAGGAAGCATTGTTACCCAGTCATTCACACGAAAAGATATGGACTTCCAAAGACCATCCTCTCTAACGTTATGAAAGTCACAAGAAGTTATGTTATGTGAAGGGCGACGTGTAAAAGACGCCATGGAAACTCAGAGATTAGAGAAGAAAGAAAGTATAGATGGAAACTAGAGAAACTAAAACCTCTCACAAACTAGAGAGCGAGAAAGGTATACGTTTGAAAAAAGTACATGATTTGTCATTAATGCTCTTGTTTTGAGAGCCTTCTGACATAGATTTCGTATCTTTTGACAACGCTTTTGTGAAATATAAAATAGAATAAAAGACGAGGCTTCATTGCTTTGAGCCGCAAATTTAATGAGCTCTCTCGCCGAAAGCACCTAAATATAGCAGTTTCAGCCTTGTGATCAAGACATTTAGCGGTTCTCCATCAAAATAGGACCACCAAAACCCACAATAGAGGAGACAAGAGTGTCATAATTTTGTATACGTGTCAAATAACTATTGGACTATTCCTTAATCCTTAGATTAACAAACAGCCCTTTTTGAGTCGTTTTTGGCCCTAATGTAAAGTCAAACGTCAAAAAAAAACTGTCAACGATAGTTTCCTCAACAAAAGATACTATTTGAGGGACAAATCACTAAAAGGGGCATCTGTGAGTTCAAAGGATTTATTATAGCCACAGGAGGATGCCTAGAGACATCCACATGCGGGGGGAAATAGAGATCAAGAAGAATCTCTAAGTTAACACGGCCACAATGGAGAAATCCCTTTCGAAGACTGAAATACCAAGCAGGGAGTTTCAAAACTGATCACTTGACTTTTTAAAGTGAAAAATAGCTAGCAGGGCTTAAGGCACAATCACCAAACACCTAAAAGCATCAATATCAATTTTTATCACTGAAGACTTCATACGCGCATAAAGTCTCACAGACAGTTTTTGCACAAGAGGCACTCACATGAATTCACATCATCATTCTGCATACCTTATGGAACATACAAAATTTCATTCAATTTGGAGCAATTACAAGCACTCAAGAACAAAAAAAAACGCAAAGTCTCAGCCTAATTCCAATATTTGGCTTTAGACTTTTAAAAATGGCTCCAAATCATGAGAAATTTTGTGCACAGCATAAACCTAGCCCAAATATCATATGACTATGCTCAAAAATGCATTCTGTAAAAAGAGACTTTATACGCGTATAAAGACTAACTTTGCAATAAGGGAGTGCTGCTAACAAACTGATCATCCAAACTTGTAAAGTATATCATACCAAGCCTCTACACCAAATTTGGACCAAATTGGGAATGTATTGGTCATTACTCACTTCATTTTCAAAAACAAAGTGTCATAACCTGATTTATGGCCTTAAGCTCAAGAACACTTACCCAATTTCATGTGTGCACATATCAAAGCCTTATACACATCATAGACTATGTCTCCAACAAGTCTGGGTGAAGGATTCTACTAGAGACTTTATACGCATATAAAGTCTACAAGCCTTGATATGACAGGCTAGCTTGGATTTAAAGCCTTTAGCTCTTGTAACACATCATCATAAGCCCTCTAACACACATCAATCACAATTGGAGGTGATATGATCTTCATTCATTCAGAAAAGCAAAACATGTGTAATGACGTCTTTTGAAGCCTTTTAACACAATTCACAAGCCCAAATTCATATTAGAATTCATGGACACTTTATACAAGGCATACAATACCAGCTTGTGGAATTTTCAATTGTTTTGCATCAGGAGTCTTTATACGCGTATAAAGTCTAAAATATGATGAGAAAGTGAAACCAACAGTTTCTCAACTCTAGCTTGTGCACAATGTTGCATACAATGCATACCTCCAATTTGGACAAGTTTGGGCTAGATAATGACCACTTGCAGTACAAAAGCAGAAAGTTCCTCCTATGGAGAATTCTAGACCCCATCCAATTAGCCCACGTCCAAATGGGAATCAGAGTTGATAATGGGAGTCCCAACCACCAAAGGAAGTTACAGAAGGAACCTAAGCTAGAAAACTCAATGAAGACTTCATATTCGTATGAAGTCTCTAATGACTAAATGACAGTCTAAGGCAAAACTCTCAACTCCATAGCTTTTATCCGAACAATAGTAACCCAAATCTCAAATCCCATAAAATTTTGTGGCCATTTACCCATCTTAACCCCCATATCGGAATCCCAAGCTCCATAAGTGAAATCTGGCTCCAGGTTCAAGAGGAGAATCCAAAATCCAATTCCACTATCACAGATGGGTATCACATGCTAATGACTACTCAACACTGAAGGTCTGAGTCATTTGTAACATAGTAGACTTCATATGCGTATAAAGTCTCACTGCTTGAAGATGAACTTGGAGGTTAACCTTGACCAATCTAATACTCCACAATTGGATTATGAGTGCATCTACCCAATTTCATCCCATTTAAGCTTCATATACTCAGAAGTAAACCAAAATCCAGTTTCAAGCCCGCAAGGAGTTCTAGTGTCACAGTTTGTCCAAAGAACATCCAAATTGAAACCCAGATATATATTCATGGAGTACATGATGAGTGTTGTGCTTATGTGGAATATCACTATGTTTTGAGCACTTAGACATTATACACGTATAATGTCTCATAGCACCATAAAGCAATCATCATCATACGCATTGCACCCTTAGGCCCTAGTTAGCCTGTTTTTCAATTTAAGAGTCATTTGGACAGATAGAAATTGAGAAAATGCAGGATTAGCTAACTTAATCCTTTCAAGTGTCTGATTTGAAGTGTCCACAGGATCTATGGAGTCCAATAAATCACCAGCAAAGAAGAAGAGGATGTCTGTAAAAGACATTATTGCGACCAGTGAACCCTATACACTGATAGAGGAGACACTCAAGCCAGCCAAGGCTTGAGTAGAGGAAGCCACATTAGAAAAAGAAGGAATTGCAGTATATCAAGGCACTTTCAGAGACCCACAAGGCAACATAGTGGATATCCCAGTGAATTCATGGGAGATGTTAGAAATGGAAAACAGAGAAGAAACCCTCCACCAGCTAGAAAGAGCGGACCTCCATAACTTCTACACGGCACCATCAGCAGGTGTGGGTGATAACAACTTTGGATGGCCAAAAGACAGAAAATCTGATTACACCTCAAACAATAGCAGATGCACTTGGGCTCCACAATAGGGGAAGCTCAGTTTGAGAAAGAAGAGACGAGGTAAAGGTCTACGCAGAAAGGAAGTTTAATCAGACATTCAAAGACCTAGTGGACCCAAGGGCTGCAAAAATATGCAAACGCTACAATCAATACTCCCATGTGTGGAGCGAGAGGCCATAGAAATACCCAACTCATCCCCTTACAGTGGCAACAACTATAACATGGGCTTTGAAAAGCAACATACCCAGAGAAGTGAACTAGGCCCAATACCTGCATGAGCAAGTGGTTGGCATGGGCATGGAAAATCCAAAGTACATTGGAGAGGAGAAACCTTGACAAAGATTGCTTATGAGGTAATCGGAGCCAGAGTACATTGGCCAAATTCACCAACTCAGAATGAGTGGTTCAAAATGAAACCTGATATCAAAGATGAGCCGGTAAAAGCAACAACTCCACCCATCACCACAACGTTAAGAAGAAAGTTGGAAACAGTTCCTGAAGATGAGCCTATTGTGGAGCCACCAAGGAAGAAAGGAAAAGCGGCATTGTCCAGGGAATCCAGACCCAAGGAAACACACAATAAAAAAGCTGCTCGGATTGAAATACTGATAGAACAGTTTAGAGCAAAAAGAGCATTAAAAGGATATTTTGAAGAATATTGGGTGCCAGACCCGGCCAAAGTTGGAGGAAGCTCCTCTAAACCACTAGAGGATCAGTTTTATCATTACATCCGGGCATATGAAGATACGGAAAGGGTAATTGACCAACAAAACATAGAGCCTTTCACGATGGAAGAAGTGCAAGACATCAAAAAGAAGTTGAAGGAAACGTCGGAAACACCTGGGAAGAAGGATCAAGAGGAAGAGCAAACGAAAGAGGAAAACACCACCTTCTCCACCAAGTTCTCCTACACTTCCTCCGAGTCCAAAACCATCTACACCCAAACCCCAATCATCACCAAAAGCAACAGGAGAGGCCATATTTGCACACAAAGATTTTAAAAAAAGATGACAGGAATACTTATGATGATCTCATTCAAGCGGGATATACAATAGCAGAGCTTCCACAGTGGTTTATGGTACTCCTAACCCACCATGGGCTTCAAAGGAAGAAGAAGAAAGACAAGAGCTTCCCAGAAATGAGGAAAGATATGATGAAGCGAAAAAGAGAAAGGTAGACCACGAGTCTCAGTGAAGAGCGTCAGGAAAGATATACACCACAGCCTAGAGTGCTAGGGATGGTTCAAGTCCCTCCAGTGCCTCAATGGAGAACCTTGGCTAACCCATTTTGAGCACCACCTGCACGAGTATTGGTCAATACGGGTGATCAGGTTCCATTGGTTGGTCCAATCAATAGATCCACAACTTGAAACCTGGTAGCAACAATTGAAGATGACATAAGAGCTGCGTATCAAATACTAGATAGAGTCAAGACGCGGTCTCTTACCATTGTTGAAGAGAACAACATGCTATGTACCAGGGATGACAACATGCAAATGGAACATGAAAACCTCTCAAATCTGGTACAAGATATTCACTTGAAGGCCAAAGAAGCACAGAAGGATCTCGACACTCTTACTGCAACACTAAGGGAATCTGAGAGCAAAAGAGACACTCTCATGCTAGAAATGACTGAAGCCTCTAGAGTAATCAAGACTCTCCAAGAGCAAAATAATCAAGTCTTGGATGAATTAGAAGTGGCAAAAGACGAAGTCTTAGAGCTGAAGGAAAAATTAAAGCTCCAGGACCTAACAATCAAAAGACTAAGGGCTACACAAGGGCGGTGAGGGCAAGTACAGGGGCAGATGCCCAAGTTATACAAGCCTTGGAAGCACAAATCACCACCCTACAGAAGGAATTGCGGCTAGAGCAAAGACAACAGATGCACATGGCAGAAGGGTCTCTAGCTGCCAAAGAAAGAATGAGAGCCGAACACCAAACTCTCCAAAAAGAACATGAAAAACTTCAAAAGAATCTAGAAACACTGCAAGAAAAATGGTTCACATGGCAGAGGAAGCTACTCAATGAGACACAGTTGCACAAAGACAGATCACGGAATTGCAAAAGGAAATAGCCACTTTAAGGACACAGGAATCAGAATCAGGGCACAGTGAAATGGAGACAAATGCTAGAGATGAGCCCATGGAAATTCTTGAAGGTGCCAAAAAGATATATAGCAGAAGGAAGAACAAGAGGAGACATTGGTAGAACAAACACAACCACTGACCGCAGAGGAGGAGACATGACTCCAACTTATGATAGAGAAGACAATAGCCGAAGACCACAAGGCAGCCTTGGAATGGGAATCAAGAATGCTCCATTCTGTAGGAGTCTAGGGGCTGGCTGCAAATTTACTTAGGGAGGAATGGATGCAACCCACACTCCCATATCCTCTCCTAAAGTATGAAGTAATACTAATCAAGAAAAGAGTCGAAGCAGAAGCCACATAGCCGATCCTATATGGTGAAAACCCTGAAGGGCACTGTCATAAAATCTAATATCTAACCAACCCAAATGATTTTCTCATATTAAATTGATCACTTAATGTGGGAGAATAAACGGGAACAAGTGTTAAGATATAGATATGTGCTTATAGATCTATCTCAACACGGGGCCAATGGTAAAGGGGCCCAAATGAGAGATGGTCTATCAAAGAGCAAGGCTAACCAATGGAGCATAAGACCTTAGGGTTAGCTTCATTGAAGAACTCCAATAATGTGTGTAAAAGTCCTTTGACCTTAGGTAAGCTAGGGCTAAGCTTGAGGCGGGGGAACCCGACCCAAGCTCGAGGTGCTTGTCGTGCTTGAGGTGCTTGTCATGCTTGAGGTGCTTGATTAAGGTGCTTGAGATGCTTGACCTGCTACATGCTTGAGGTGCTTGACTTGTTACTTGATTAAGGTTCTTGAGGTGCTTTGACATGCTTGCCTGAGATGCTTGTGGGAACACCCCTAGTTCAAGTGCATTGTCATGCTTGATGACTAAGGTGCTTGAGCACCAAAAGTCAAAAGTATCCCTACAAGAGGGAGGCGAGCCCTTTTCCTAGGGAATAGAGAGAGAACACACACTCACACACACAAGGAAGGCCCAAGATTGAAGAAGCAGCAGGGACACATGTCAGGCCCCTACCCATGTTACCTTCATGAGATGCTTGAATCCTATTGGCTAGGCTTCAAAGGGGTCCAATGATAAATTACTTGAATTATCTAATTGTTTTTTCATTTATCAAGTCCTCTCTCTCAAAAGGGAAAGGGGGACACTTGTCCCGAGACTACACCTATTGCTAGAAATGGCCCAAGCTTGTCATTGGCTAGGCTTGGAAAGATCCAATGAGCTTCAATGATGATCTAGAAGAGGGGGTCGACCTAGCAAGGAGGGGGGTTGCTTAGGGGGTATACTCACCCACACACACTCACAAGCACTCTCATTGTGTACTATGCAAAGTGCAAGAGCTCCTCTCCTTCTCCAAGTAAGAAGAGGTTGAGAGCCTACACCAACACTCTTGGCTATGGAGTGAAAATCCAACCAAGAGCCATGCTTCAATGCCTAAGCTTGCCATCTCCTTCTTCTTCATTACTATGCTATTATGTATGCTAGCAACAAGAGTTATGATAAGTGAGGAACTAATTCTTTCTCCTACGAAATGTTTCTTCTTCCTCTTCCCTACCCTCATTCCCTGCTAGCTCTCTCCACCTTCGAAGGTGTTTGAGGTCTTGGACTGAGGCTTGGGATAGTTAAACACCTTCAAGGTGTTAGGGAGCTAGCAGGGAATGAGGGTTTCCAACGAGGAGAAGAAACATTACGTAGGTGAAAGAATTAGTTCCTCACTTATCATAAATCTTGTTGCTAGCATACATAATAGCATAGTAATGAAGAAGAAGGAGATGGCAAGCTTAGGCATTGAAGCATGGCTTGGTCGGTTTTCACTCCATTGCAAGAGTGTTGGTCAGGCTCTCTTAACTAATCTTCTTGACTTGGAGAAGGAGAGGGAGCTCTTGCACTTTGCATAGTACAAATGAAAGTGCTTGTGAGTGTGTGTGGTGAGTATACCCCTAAGCAACCCTCCATTGCTAGGTCGACCCCTCTTTAGATCATCATTGAGCTCATTGGATCTTCCAAGCCTAGCCAATGACAAGCTTGGGCCATTTCTAGCAATAGGTGTAGTCTCGGGACAAGTGTCCCCCTTTCCCTTTTGAGAGAGAGGACTTGATAAATGAAAAAAACAATTAGATAATTCAAGTAATTTATCATTGGACCCCTTTGAAGCCTAGCCAATAGGATTCAAGCATCTCATGAAGGTAACATGGGTAGGGGCCTGACATGTGTCCCTGCTGCTTCTTCAATCTTGGGCCTTCCTTGTGTGTGTGAGTGTGTGTTCTCTCTCTATTCCCTAGGAAAAGGGCTCGCCTCCCCTCTTGTAGGGATACTTTTGACTTTTGGTGCTCAAGCACCTTAGTCATCAAGCATGACAATGCACTTGAACTAGGGGTGTTCCCACAAGCATCTCAGGCAAGCATGTCAAAGCACCTCAAGAACCTTAATCAAGTAACAAGTCAAGCACCTCAAGCATGTAGCAGGTCAAGCATCTCAAGCACCTTATCAAGCACCTCAAGCATGACAAGCACCTCAAGCACGACAAGCACCTCGAGCTTGGGTCGGGTTCCCCGCCTCAAGCTTAGCCCTAGCTTACCTAAGGTCAAAGGACTTTTACACACATTATTGGAGTTCTTCAATGAAGCTAACCCTAAGGTCTTATGCTCCATTGGTTAGCCTTGCTCTTTGATAGCATCTCTCATTTGGGCCCCTTTACCATTGGCCCCGTGTTGAGATAGATCTATAAGCACATATCTATATCTTAACACTTGTTCCCGTTTATTCTCCACATTAAGTGATCAATTTAATATGAGAAAATCATTTGGGTTGGTTAGATATTAGATTTTATGACAGTGCCCTTCAGGGTTTTCACCATATAGGATCGGCTATGTGGCTTCTGCTTCGACTCTTTTCTTGATTAGTATTACTTCATACTTTAGGAGAGGATATGGGAGTGTGGGTTGCATCCATTCCTCCCTAAGTAAATTTGCAGCCAGCCCCTAGACTCCTACAGAATGGAGCATTCTTGATTCCCATTCCAAGGCTGCTTGTGGTCTTCGGCTATTGTCTTCTCTATCATAAGTTGGAGTCATGTCTCCTCCTCTGCGGTCAGTGGTTGTGTTTGTTCTACCAATGTCTCCTCTTGTTCTTCCTTCTGCTATATATCTTTGGCACCTTCAAGAATTTCCATGGGCTCATCTCTAGCATTTGTCTCCATTTCACTGTGCCCTGATTCTGATTCCTGTGTCCTTAAAGTGGCTATTTCCTTTTGCAATTCCGTGATCTGTCTTTGTGCAACTGTGTCTCATTGAGTAGCTTCCTCTGCCATGTGAACCATTTTTCTTGCAGTGTTTCTAGATTCTTTTGAAGTTTTTCATGTTCTTTTTGGAGAGTTTGGTGTTCGGCTCTCATTCTTTCTTTGGCAGCTAGAGACCCTTCTGCCATGTGCATCTGTTGTCTTTGCTCTAGCCGCAATTCCTTCTGTAGGGTGGTGATTTGTGCTTCCAAGGCTTGTATAACTTGGGCATCTGCCCCTGTACTTGCCCTCACCGCCTTGGTGTAGCCCTTAGTCTTTTGATTGTTAGGTCCTGGAGCTTTAATTTTTCCTTCAGCTCTAAGACTTCGTCTTTTGCCACTTCTAATTCATCCAAGACTTGATTATTTTGCTCTTGGAGAGTCTTGATTACTCTAGAGGCTTCAGTCATTTCTAGCATGAGAGTGTCTCTTTTGCTCTCAGATTCCCTTAGTGTTGCAGTAAGAGTGTCGAGATCCTTCTGTGCTTCTTTGGCCTTCAAGTGAATATCTTGTACCAGATTTGAGAGGTTTTCATGTTCCATTTGCATGTTGTCATCCCTGGTACATAGCATGTTGTTCTCTTCAACAATGGTAAGAGACCGCGTCTTGACTCTATCTAGTATTTGATACGCAGCTCTTATGTCATCTTCAATTGTTGCTACCAGGTTTCAAGTTGTGGATCTATTGATTGGACCAACCAATGGAACCTGATCACCGTATTGACCAATACTCGTGCAGGTGGTGCTCAAAATGGGTTAGCCAAGGTTCTCCATTGAGGCACTGGAGGGACTTGAACCATCCCTAGCACTCTAGGCTGTGGTGTATATTTTCCTGACGCTCTTCACTGAGACTCGTGGTCTACCTTTCTCTTTTTCGCTTCATCATATCTTTCTCATTTCTGGGAAGCTCTTGTCTTTCTTCTTCTTCCTTTGAAGCCCATGGTGGGTTAGGAGTACCATAAACCACTGTGGAAGCTCTGCTATTGTATATCCCGCTTGAATGAGATCATCATAAGTATTCTGTCATCTTTTTTAAAATCTTTGTGTGCAAATATGGCCTCTCCTGTTGCTTTTGGTGATGATTGGGGTTTGGGTGTAGATGGTTTTGGACTCGGAGGAAGTGTAGGAGAACTTGGTGGAGAAGGTGGTGTTTCCTCTTTCGTTTGCTCTTCCTCTTGATCCTTCTTCCCAGGTGTTTCCGACGTTTCCTTCAACTTCTTTTTGATGTCTTGCACTTCTTCCATCGTGAAAGGCTCTATGTTTTGTTGGTCAATTACCCTTTCCGTATCTTCATATGCCCGGATGTAATGATAAAACTGATCCTCTAGTGGTTTAGAGGAGCTTCCTCAACTTTGGCCGGGTCTGGCACCCAATATTCTTCAAAATATCCTTTTAATGCTCTTTTTGCTCTAAACTGTTCTATCAGTATTTCAATCCGAGCAGCTTTTTTATTGTGTGTTTCCTTGGGTCTGGATTCCCTGGACAATGCCGCTTTTCCTTTCTTCCTTGGTGGCTCCACAATAGGCTCATCTTCAGGAACTGTTTCCAACTTTCTTCTTAACGTTGTGGTGATGGGTGGAGTTGTTGCTTTTACCGGCTCATCTTTGATATCAGGTTTCATTTTGAACCACTCATTCTGAGTTGGTGAATTTGGCCAATGTACTCTGGCTCCGATTACCTCATAAGCAATCTTTGTCAAGGTTTCTCCTCCTCCAATGTACTTTGGATTTTCCATGCCCATGCCAACCACTTGCTCATGCAGGTATTGGGCCTAGTTCACTTCTCTGGGTATGTTGCTTTTCAAAGCCCATGTTATAGTTGTTGCCACTGTAAGGGGATGAGTTGGGTATTTCTATGGCCTCTCGCTCCACACATGGGAGTATTGATTGTAGCGTTTGCATATTTTTGCAGCCCTTGGGTCCACTAGGTCTTTGAATGTCTGATTAAACTTCCTTTCTGCGTAGACCTTTACCTCGTCTCTTCTTTCTCAAACTGAGCTTCCCCTATTGTGGAGCCCAAGTGCATCTGCTATTGTTTGAGGTGTAATCAGATTTTCTGTCTTTTGGCCATCCAAAGTTGTTATCACCCACACCTGCTGATGGTGCCGTGTAGAAGTTATGGAGGTCGCTCTTTCTAGCTGGTGGAGGGTTTCTTCTCTGTTTTCCATTTCTAACATCTCCCATGAATTCACTGGGATATCCACTATGTTGCCTTGTGGGTCTCTGAAAGTGCCTTGATATACTGCAATTCCTTCTTTTTCTAATGTGGCTTCCTCTACTCAAGCCTTGGCTGGCTTGAGTGTCTCCTCTATCAGTGTATAGGGTTCACTGGTCGCAATAATGTCTTTTACAGACATCCTCTTCTTCTTTGCTGGTGATTTATTGGACTCCATAGATCCTGTGGACACTTCAAATCAGACACTTGAAAGGATTAAGTTAGCTAATCCTGCATTTTCTCAATTTCTATCTGTCCAAATGACTCTTAAATTGAAAAACAGGCTAACTAGGGCCTAAGGGTGCAATGCGTATGATGATGATTGCTTTATGGTGCTATGAGACATTATACGTGTATAATGTCTAAGTGCTCAAAACATAGTGATATTCCACATAAGCACAACACTCATCATGTACTCCATGAATATATATCTGGGTTTCAATTTGGATGTTCTTTGGACAAACTGTGACACTAGAACTCCTTGCGGGCTTGAAACTGGATTTTGGTTTACTTCTGAGTATATGAAGCTTAAATGGGATGAAATTGGGTAGATGCACTCATAATCCAATTGTGGAGTATTAGATTGGTCAAGGTTAACCTCCAAGTTCATCTTCAAGCAGTGAGACTTTATACGCATATGAAGTCTACTATGTTACAAATGACTCAGACCTTCAGTGTTGAGTAGTCATTAGCATGTGATACCCATCTGTGATAGTGGAATTGGATTTTGGATTCTCCTCTTGAACCTGGAGCCAGATTTCACTTATGGAGCTTGGGATTCCGATATGGGGGTTAAGATGGGTAAATGGCCACAAAATTTTATGGGATTTGAGATTTGGGTTACTATTGTTCGGATAAAAGCTATGGAGTTGAGAGTTTTGCCTTAGACTGTCATTTAGTCATTAGGAGACTTCATACGAATATGAAGTCTTCATTGAGTTTTCTAGCTTAGGTTCCTTCTGTAACTTCCTTTGGTGGTTGGGACTCCCATTATCAACTCTGATTCCCATTTGGACGTGGGCTAATTGGATGGGGTCTAGAATTCTCCATAGGAGGAACTTTCTGCTTTTGTACTGCAAGTGGTCATTATCTAGCCAAACTTGTCCAAATTGGAGGTATGCATTGTATGCAACATTGTGCACAAGCTAGAGTTGAGAAACTGTTGGTTTCACTTTCTCATCATATTTTAGACTTTATACGCGTATAAAGACTCCTGATGCAAAACAATTGAAAATTCCACAAGCTGGTATTGTATGCCTTGTATAAAGTGTCCATGAATTCTAATATGAATTTGGGCTTGTGAATTGTGTTAAAAGGCTTCAAAAGACGTCATTACACATGTTTTGCTTTTCTGAATGAATGAAGATCATATCACCTCCAATTGTGATTGATGTGTGTTAGAGGGCTTATGATGATGTGTTACAAGAGCTAAAGGCTTTAAATCCAAGCTAGCCTGTCATATCAAGGCTTGTAGACTTTATATGCGTATAAAGTCTCTAGTAGAATCCTTCACCCAGACTTGTTGGAGACATAGTCTATGATGTGTATAAGGCTTTGATATGTGCACACATGAAATTGGGTAAGTGTTCTTGAGCTTAAGGCCATAAATCAGGTTATGACACTTTGTTTTTGAAAATGAAGTGAGTAATGACCAATACATTCCCAATTTGGTCCAAATTTGGTGTAGAGGCTTGGTATGATATACTTTACAAGTTTGGATGATCAGTTTGTTAGCAGCACACCCTTATTGCAAAGTTAGTCTTTATACGCGTATAAAGTCTCTTTTTACAGAATGCATTTTTGAGCATAGTCATATGATATTTGGGCTAGGTTTATGCTGTGCACAAAATTTCTCATGATTTGGAGCCATTTTTAAAAGTCTAAAGCCAAATATTGGAATTAGGCTGAGACTTTGCGTTTTTTTTTGTTCTTGAGTGCTTGTAATTGCTCCAAATTGAATGAAATTTTGTATGTTCCATAAGGTATGCAGAATGATGATGATGAATTCATGTGAGTGCCTCTTGTGCAAAAACTGTCTGTGAGACTTTATGCGCGTATGAAGTCTTCAGTGATAAAAATTGATATTGATGCTTTTAGGTGTTTGGTGATTGTGCCTTAAGCCCTGCTAGCTATTTTTCACTTTAAAAAGTCAAGTGATCAGTTTTGAAACTCCCTGCTTGGTATTTCAGTCTTCGAAAGGGATTTCTCCATTGTGGCCGTGTTAACTTAGAGATTCTTCTTGATCTCTATTTCCCCCGCATGTGGATGTCTCTAGGCATCCTCCTGTGGCTATAATAAATCCTTTGAACTCACAGATGCCCCTTTTAGTGATTTGTCCTCAAATAGTATCTTTTGTTGAGGAAACTATCGTTGACAGTTTTTTTTGACGTTTGACTTTACATTAGGGCCAAAAACGACTCAAAAAGGGCTGTTTGTTAATCTAAGGATTAAGGAATAGTCCAATAGTTATTTGACACGTATACAAAATTATGACACTCTTGTCTCCTCTATTGTGGGTTTTGGTGGTCCTATTTTGATGGAGAACCGCTAAATGTCTTGATCACAAGGCTGAAAACTGCTATATTTAGGTGCTTTCGGCGAGAGAGCTCATTAAATTTGCGGCTCAAAGCAATGAAGCCTCGTCTTTTATTCTATTTTATATTTCACAAAAGCGTTGTCAAAAGATACGAAATCTATGTCAGAAGGCTCTCAAAACAAGAGCATTAATGACAAATCATGTACTTTTTTCAAACGTATACCTTTCTCGCTCTCTAGTTTGTGAGAGGTTTTAGTTTCTCTAGTTTCCATCTATACTTTCTTTCTTCTCTAATCTCTGAGTTTCCATGGCGTCTTTTACACGTCGCCCTTCACATAACATAACTTCTTGTGACTTTCATAACGTTAGAGAGGATGGTCTTTGGAAGTCCATATCTTTTCGTGTGAATGACTGGGTAACAATGCTTCCTTTATGCAAAGGTGTACACAGAGTGAAGAGAACTAAACGCGATAAAGTAAAAAACCATTGGAAAGGTCGTGTTCTTGCTTTCAAAGTGACCGACAATGGCTGGCTAGCTAAGGTTCAACATGTGTACATGGCCAAGGATATGGTGTTAGACTGGGAAGAACATCCCACACTGCATTCTTACTGTAAGTACAAAAAAAACTATTTGATACAGTGAATTTTTTTCATTATCCCATTGTTTTTCTCATTTTTGATTCCATTCCAGATATATTTCCTTCAACAGCTGTGGAATGGCAACCTGTGGAGAGTCTCAGTGGGACATTCAAAGCAATGCATAAAGGGATTGCAGATGCTATGTACGCTGACAAGCCACCTTCCTTTTACAAAACAATGGATTTGTTTGTCTATTTTGCAGAATACAAAGTTCCATCACGAGAAGGTGCATATGGAGAACTACATCAGTTACCCGTTCCCACCATAAGTTCACTTGATTGGGAAGCTCCTGATGCATGTACTATATCAAGCTTCAAATCCAAGATCAAAGAAGACATCCTTAAATCTATGTCTCCAGGCAGGATATCAAGAAGGATTAAAGTTCAATGGTTCTTGCCTATACATGTCTTTGTGGCATGTTTCAAAACAATGGATTTGCAGAGGACAAAGACGATGTGGCTTAATAGAAGACTTTCTATGACTGAACTTGATAATGTTCTTGGAGACGGATGGAGCACCAAAGAAACTTTCCATATTGGTGACAATATTAGTTGTAGAGTAAGCCCAAATTCTATGTCTATCTCATATCAACTATGTCGTCAATCATTAGTTCTGGGCTACGACTATAGGAGATGGAGAAGCAAATTAGGTAGTTGGGTTCCTCGACTCTGAGGAAAATTGTCCAGAGTTTGAACTAAAGGTCACAGTACATCCACACACGAGTATAGAAGCCTGATAGTAACAAAAAATTGGAGACTAAATGATGTTAGAGACTCTCTTGAGTTTCTTGATGAAACATCTCCCGAGTATAGATTCAAAGTGGATGAAATTGTGGTGAGCACAAGGATGGAGAATTCACCTCTTGCATCACATGCCTTCCCCAAAAAGAGTTGTATTTGAGCCACTTGCAAGGACTTGAAAAAACAAGTTCAATATTGTAATCATTTTGCAAATATATTTATCTTTTCTCTACTTATGTTGTTTTAAACTTACATGACATCATGATACACATTTAAGAATCGACAGTTGGTATTAAATATTTGAAGTACAAAATGAACAAAAGTGTACATAGCTTTTGTGGACTATTCAATCATGAAATTCCACTTTTCTTTTTGCCTGAGAGGATTCTGCATCCTCAGAGACCCTTTTCTTTTGTGTTCAGAAGGGGGTGAAAGTTCAGGAGTGGGTGGTGGTGGTGACTTGGCAGGGGTTGGTGCTTTGGACCCCTTAGGACTTGGCACGGGTGACTTGGTAGGGGTTGGTGCTTTGGGCTCCTTAGGACTAGCTGTCTTGGGTGATTTGGCAGCTTTCTTTGACAACATAAATGGTAGCTTGAAAGGTGAGCTAGGTGCCTCCCCTTATTGTTCTTAAGTGTACGACGCTTTTGAACCTTGAATTCAATGGTGAGTGGAATGGATGGCCCTTTGTATCTGCTCTTTTTTTTGTAGGGCTCTCAGTGGGACTCTTTCCCTTGGCAGTCTTCTTAGTGGGACTCTTCCCCTTGGCAGGGATCTTCTTTTTGGTAGGACTCTTCCCCTTGGCAGGGATCTTCTTCTTGGGACTCTTCCCCTTGGCAGGACTCTTCACCTTGGTAGGACTCTTCTTGTGATCCTTTTTCTTTGTATGGATCTTTGCAGGACTTTTCTTATTTTGATCCATTTTCTTTGCATCCAACCTTTGGTGGCTCTACCTTTCTTTGGTGGCAAAGGAGAATCTGGATCATTTGGATTTATTGATCTTTCCAAAACCATAGAAACAGCCTTCTCTCTCACCCACGTGACCCAAGACTCTGGATAGTCATGCAACTGAAAAAAATAGAAAAAGGAACTAAAGGACATGACATACATACATAAAACATCAAAATAAATACATGAACCACACTTACAGTGAGTGTAGTCATCCGGCACCTTGAATCAAGATATCTCCATGCATTTGCAAGCACCCTCCATCCACAAGATGTTGAGTCTGTCTGTAAAGGAACTTTTTGATTGTAGTACTTGATAGCTTCTATATTGCAATCCTTGTTTGTGGTACTCAGGTGACCAACAATAAGTTTGGCAGCACTGCAAGAAGACATTGAATCAAAAAGCTACTAATAGAAAACAATGGGCCATCATCAAGCATAGATCATGCTTCATACTTACAGTTTACTTTTCCCATGGATACTTGACAATGAATTCATAAATATAATATCTTTCTCCAAAAGATTGAAGATAATAAGACTCCAATGTCCTCCACAAAATAAAAAACAAATTAGCTAAGAATACCACAAAATGTTAAAATAAACATGTAAGGAGTTAAGAATTACCCTTCAACATAGGGGTATAATATGTAATTGTAGGTCAGCATGTTAAAATCATCAAAAAAACTTGAAAGGGTTCCTTGCTTGTTGAAAAGGCACTGTGTCACTAGAGGGTCAAGTATGGCAATTTGCATAGCTAGAGTCTCTGGAAGATCCCTCATAAGACCTGGAAAAGGAAACAAAGCCACAATGAGCCCTTGTGCCTGTCTGCCATGCACATGCACATTATAATAATTAGCAAAGCAACACACCTGAGAGAGATATAGAGTACAGTTTCACCAAGCTCAATGTTGGGATTTACAAGCATACTTGTGTCTTGAGGGAATATGTCCAAATATTCCTCAGTATCTCTAAACAAGGAAACATCCACCACCATTTGGCCTGTGACTTTTTCATAAAGAAGAGAGTTGGATGCTCTTAAAATTTCAGCTTGCTCTTTAAGGATAGCGTCCTCGGATATCATGTCTTGCTCCCTCTCAACTTCCTTTCCTGCTTTAATATCCTGAGACTTTCTTGTCTCGTAGTCATGTGTAACATCCTCAATGACAACCCCAGAATCTTTCTGCTGCCTGGAAGGAGGGATGTTTAAAATTTGGAAGGCTCTAAGATCCTCACTAGGAATGAGCTCAAGAGCCTTATCAAACTTGTACCTTAGCCTTGACACAAGCACAAAATCTTTGCTCATAAGTGTGACCCTGTGAGAAAATGCAGCTACAATGTAGCTATCATTCATAAAGTCTATGAGAAAATCCTCAACAGCTTCCTGAAGGCACATCACAGCTTGAGACTGCCACCTCACCGAGACAAAAGTTTTGATATTCATCATGCTTACAAGTCTATCAGATATCTCTTTCACAACCTCATGAAAGAGAGCTTTGGAATTAGTAGACAAGTAGACTTTTGTGCTTTCCTTATTTCTCTTAGGGACTTCACTTGATAATTCAATCTCTTTCTGGCATTGGGCCTCTGACGAGGTTGTGGAGGGGGTGCTTTCTCAGCATCTTTCTCAGCATCACCTATTTCTGGATCGGTTGGGGCTTGGTAGACCTTCCTTGCAGTTTGCTTAGTCCTGGCCATTTGGGTACAAGAACACACCACGTGAAAGAGGGGTAGGCCACAACCTTCAAGATGTTTCTATCACGCCGTGTGTGAAGAGAAGGATAACACGACGTGATAGAAGGGTGACAAAAAAGCTGTGGAAGTGTCGTATGTGACCACCGGAACGTGCGAAAAGAATATCACAGAACTGCCTGTACGACACGATAGACGACGCAACCACACCCTAGAACATTGCCTTATCGCGCGTATGCGAGGTGAAATCTTTAAGCCGAGAAGCCCCGCACGACGCGATGAGAGCCCCACCCAGCAGTTGCAACATACGCTTATCGCGTCGTATTAGAAGCCATGAATATTTGGAGGTAGAGACTACCACAACTCTGTAGAAGGCACACAAACACCTTTGGAAATGGTATAGAGCGTCGTATGCGAGGTCAAATTTTTATGCAGTGTCGACCTCCCGCACGACTTGATGAGGGGTTCACCGAGACTCTGGGACTTGCGCCTATCGCATCGTAAGGCACGCTTAGGAAGCGGTAGAAAGTAGAAAGTGCGCCCACATGCCCAACAGTTCCGGTCGCGTCGATGAGAGGCAACTTGGCTTGGCTTAGTGGACGGATGACAAGTGTACGGGTAGTTGAGGACGACACGATGCAAATGTCTACTATAAGAGAAAGCACAAAATGAGCACGTGACAAGTGTTTATATACATAAAGCCGTCCATACGACGACCGTTGTATGCATGCCACGTGGCACGTGTGCATGGCTGACACATGTCACTAACGGTCATATATCGGATATATATAGCTTGGTCTCGAATCTTAAAAATGTTCCACGTTCACTTGTCGCATACGACGCGAGATGTTATCTATTTTTGTGTAGTCCTTTCGCCTCGCACAATCTTATCTGTGCAAATTGCACATTGGTGGACGCTATCGCTTCTTGTTTTCCTTGTCACGTACGACGTGCAGGGAAGAAGTTCCAAAGGTTGGGTCGAACGCCTATCGTGTCGGTTGGTGTTCTTTTACGGTTTTGTGTGGCTTTGTCCCGCACGACGCGCAGGGAAGCAATTCCAAAGGCTAGGTCCAACGTCTATCGCGTCGTTTGGTCCGTTTGGTGTTTGTGTGACTTTGTCCCGCACGACGCGCAGGGAGGCATTTCCGGAGCTTGGATCAAGTGCCTATCGCGTGGTCCGAATTCGTTTTGGTGTGGTACATTGGCACTTGTACCTAGCTTCACCTGTCGACTTTTCCTCTACTATGATGGAAGGCGGGAGGAGATTTTGGAGGAGTGTCCAAGTGAAAAACTATTGGTGGCTGTGATGGATGGTGGTGACATGGAGGTGTACACCAAAGCATATGAAATATTCAATCCTGTGTTTGATCTTGCAGCTTTGTTAGACCATTTGAAAGACTTCTTGGCAGAAGAATTCAAAGAGTTTGAAGAAGCAGTTGAAGGCAAGTGTTTGGTTTTAGATGGGAAGGCGTATTGTCATCTAACTGAATATACTACAAACTCAATTGAGAAGAGAAAAGTAACAAGGAGGTTTGGAAGATTTTCTAAGAAGACTTCCTTTGTTTGTCCACCTACCATTTCTTGTCAATTACATTTGAAACCTTGTAACTTGTTCCAAAAGAAGTTGCTTTTCTTTTCTTTTTGTTCCTTAAAGTTGACATGCAAGGCAAAGCTGATGAAGTGAAAGATACAGATGAGGCAACAAATAAAAATGTTTCCACAATTTTGCAGCTTGAGAAAAGTGAAATTCTAGAAGAGGAGGAGGTTGATGTTGCAGCTGAGGAGCAGGAGAGTGCAAATTTTGATGTTGCTCAATTTAGAGCTAGTACTGTCATTGATGAGCCAACAGATGAGGTAGAGGTATCTGAAGCTTCCCTTACTATTCCAAACCTTCCCTACTTCTTTATCAATGGGAAAGAGTATATTCCTCTCCATCATATCCAGTGTTTGCTTAATATGAGGGAGGACTATTGTATTGCAACCATTTCTGAAGCTTCTGAGGTGGCCAAAGATATTATTGACACAGAAGAAGAGTCAAAAGAGGAGTTTTTGGCACTTGATCTTCATACATCCAATAAAGATTTTTTGCCTGCTCTTGATGCACTTGCTCTATGCATGAGGAGAGTGGAAGAGGAAAAACCTTCCCTCAAAGATGAGGATTTTGAGAAGAGGCTTGTTGAGCTTGGCATCCAATCTTTTGGCAGAGACTTTAAGCTGAAAAAAATTGAAAAGGAAGTTGACATAAGAGAGATGACCGGATCATGCAATCTCCTTCAAGAAAAAGTCATTGCCGAAGATGAATTGCAAAAGGTGATCTCGCTACTGAAATCTTTCTTTTTTTCCAAGTTAGTTTTAATTACTCATTGTCTTGTTTTGTAGATTGAACTCCTTGACAACGATTATTTTCTTGGGAGAGCTAAAGGCTCTAGAGGGAAAGCAATAGAGGGCTCTTGAAGAAGGGATGCCTCCTCTCTCATGCACTACATGCCTACATTGGATAGTGCCACCTTCTGTGCTTTCCACATGCAGTATTCTGAAGATCCTGAGTTGCCAATGTTTGCACTGAAGATATTGTCACGGTTTTTAGGGTACACTCCCCTTCAAATCAATGCAAACAAGATTATGCTACTTGAGAGAGCAGCAACACTTCGAATGTTTGGATATGCTGCAGGATTCAATGCCTCAAGAGCAGGATACTTTCTTTGCTACTCTAGCTATGCAGTAGCAGCTGAGGAGACAAATGTCAACCTTCTTGGGGGCTATAAAAGAAGAAATTTTTTGAGATATAGGGGTGACATGCCTGGAGACATAAAAAAAATCAAAAACTGATGTAAATTTGACAATTGTTTGCACCAAAATATCTTTTTTGAATTTGGATCTCTTTAGAAAGAAGTACAAAGTTTCAAAGTGAAGCATTAATCTTAGATCTGTGGTTGAGCAGCATGGTTGTTTGATCTCATCCGTTGTAATTGCCTCCTATAGAACCAATTGAATAATTCCTTTAGTGCATTGCTCCTTCTTTGTCCACCTCCCTTTCTCGTACATTTGAAAAAAGAAGTCCTCGCTTGATAGTGAGATTTTTCCATTCCCTGAGTATTCCATGTTGCAAGGGGTCCTTGTTTTGCAAAATATGGTCCATGCAGGTACAAAATATGCTAAAAATAAAAAAAAGTTAGTTGAACTCAATAGGATGCAAAGTAAAATACTATCTAGACTTTAGAAAGTAATTGAATACTCACCAAGTAATATGTGATGTCTTTTGCTCCCAAGCATCTGTAATAGCAGTTATTAAAAGCTTTATTGTCTTTTTAAAGTCATCTGCATAAGTAGCAGAGCTAACTTGTTGTCTCAAAACTTTCAAAAAACTGTCGAGCTTCTTCCACACTTCCATGCGTTTGTTGGCTACATCTGGTCTACTTTTGACATTGGTTGTTATAACACAAAGATCCTTCCAGCAGTTCCACATAGCATCAACTTGTTTGTTGTCATGGTTACTCAAAAATCTTCTGGCTTTTGCTCCACCCATTGAAGCATCTTGCAAAACATCACCAGTTCCTTTTGAAAGAGTGGGATTTTTTTAGATGCACTTGACTACCATGAAAACCCATTTGAGAGAGCAAAGCCTCGCATTTTTCTATGCACTCGTCTGCAAGTTTAGTTGGCTTAATAGAATATGCATAGTCAAGATGGAGTCGAAGCAATTTGTCCAAGATTCTAATCTCTGCATGCATTGTGCATATATGTACATTTTTTAAATCTATTGTTAGAATTGGATCCCAAATCATAGAAGACGATGGGTAGTCGATGAAGTTAACACTATTCCTCGATGGTGCTTTTCCAACCTCGTGTTCTGCAAGCCATCCTTTTGTTCCAGTGCTTGCCATGCAATATAGACATGGATACTTGGTATTGGCACCTCCACATACACCAAACATGCACTTTAATGCTTTTAGGTCGGCACTCAAGTGCCATTCTACAAAAAAGTCACCCATGCCATCTACACAGAGTTTTTCACCTGCATTTTGGTCCTGTATAACAGAAGGGATATCGGTCTGCAAAAACAACCATTTCAATGTATCGTGATTTTCTACTGGTATTTGAGCTGCTCCGATCCACCAAAGTTCCATTTCTGATTGAGTTTTGTGGTATGGGAAATCAAGCTTTACCTGGCTATAGTCCAATGCTCTATTTATAAGGGATATGGATACTCTTTCCATTTTTTGACATTTTTGAATTTGAGCTTCATCCAATTTCAGAACAAATATAAGTTTTCCTTCACAATCTACTTCTTGCATATTATAGTATCTCACCATAGCAGATTGAACATTTTTTATACTCATCCAAATGTTATTAAAAACATAATACTCAAAAGAAGATTTTTTTGTCTGTTTTTCATATGGCATCGTTCCTTCTATATGATAGTACTCTCAAAATGTTCGGGTATTTCTTCGTTTAATAGAGTCCTAACTTTCCCACATTATGAGGCCTAGGCAACCCAAAATCTTCAATCTTGTAATACTTTAAAACCTGAAACCAGGTTTTAGAGATGGCTCTGTAACCCCTTCTACTCACCCCACTGTGTCACAAACTTCTTGCATTTGAGAAGGTTGGACCAGTAAACCATATCTTTCAGTAAACTTTGAAATACCAATTTTTTCTGAGTTTGATTTTCAGGAAGTTTCAAAAGTTTAAGAATATCACTTTTATTCATTACCTCATTCAAAAATCTCACCCTTTCTTGACCATTGGACATATCAAATCCTAAAAGACTAGTCACATGTTCTCTAGTAATCTTTAATCTTTTTTTTTTTGTCCAGAACCTTCTGTTAAGTTTACTACATCTCTCATTCGTTTTACTCGTGCTCTTAATCCTATTGGAGTTTCTTTTAAAGTCCGAAGTTGGTGATTTTCTTGTTTTAGAGATGCTATTTGGTTTTCAAGTTCTAAAATTATTACTGCATTTGAAGACAAAACAGTTTTGAGATATTGAATGTAATGTGTATGATCAATGTGTAAATGAGATAACCTAGAACTATATCCTAGTAAGCCATCAACCCCATCACCAACAAATCTCATCAAATCATGAGGAGTGTTAAAAGATGGATACCTTCCAGTGCTAGGATCCGGTGGATACAAGCTCCCATCTGTCCATATATCAATGTGTTTCTTTCCCTCGTTGTGAAGTTGTTGTGCTTCATTTGCAGTTGTAACTGGTCTTTGATAGACACTCCGCGTAGTAGCATATTCATGGCTTAGCTTAATGTTCAAGTGAAACTTGCGGTTATCACTAGTGGAAGATGTATTAGTCATTGTAAGTAATGAAGGAGCAGAAAGTATAATGAAAATAACGTAGCAGCAGAGAAGAAGGTGCATCAGAGAAGAAGAGAAAAAGCTCGCAAAAGGTGAGAGAAAAAAGAGAGATTCAAAAGTGAAAAAAACTATTTGCTGCCAAGTGAAGTAAATGAAAACAAATTTCGAGGTGAGCCACAAAGGAATGTGAAGAAAATGATATCTTTTTGAATATTTAGAGATATGTACCTAGATACGCTTTAGATTGCATAGATATGCTTTAAATGACCAAAACGGACAAATTTGGAGCTGTTTTGACCACAAACGGCTCTGCTAATTAGTAATTTAACCAATTCCTTACACAGCCCTTTTTGAGTCGTTTTTGGCCCTAATGACATATTGGTTGCTGATGATATGTCAATGAAGCCTGTGAAGTTTGGTGGCAAACGGGCACTTATCTCAGTCGTGGGGCCCAAATGATACTTTGTGGCCCGAAGCCTTGCCTAATGTTTTGACCCACTTTTTGATGGTCGATTCGGACGGAGACTTACTTGGCTTATAGACATGCTTGAGATGTATCTTCTCTTGAATTTTCGAGTCGTTTCGGCGATTCTTTTTCGATCAGTCTTTGTCGTGTCCGAAGAGGTTAGGGTTTTTCCGGTTGACCTAAACCCGCATTGGAGGTCATAGAGATGTTCTTTTAGTTTAGGGTTAGCCTCCCATCAAGTCTCGTAGCAACCATTTGGGTGGTTGGTGCGTTATGGGCTCTTTTCATTTTCTTTCCCGTGAAGCCACATTGCCAATTCTCAAAGTTTTTCGTGACAAAGAGAGTGTAGAACAAGAAAAGCTCATGGTAACGAGTCTATCTCTCATATCTGGCATCGATCGGTGTGTCGTGTGCGTCGTATGGAGTCATAGAAGATCCGATCGCTCTAGAACTTATATCGAGGTTTTTGGACCACTTTTTACTAAATTTGACATGTGCTCCTATCTTGTTGTGAAATGTACTTTAGGCACAAAAATTTCTTCATTTGGACTCCGGTTGCTCTGTTTTTGAAAGATTTGTCAATTGGCCAAAGATCTGCCAATTTGGCTTCACAAATTTTTCACATATTTGCACCCTGTCTTCACCATAAGTTGTCAATTGCTTATTGATAACTCCTAAATTTTTCTTTTGTCACCAAAGTGTCATTTCACCTGCTTTTTCTATTTTTCTTTGTTTTTGGCTGAAAAATGATCAAAAATAAAGGAAAATATCTAACTTGATCCAAAAATTATCAAAAAATTGAGATAATTAAGTAATATCATAACAACCCACTATATACATCAATCCGTAGTATTTTTGATTGGATTGCTCCGTTTTCTCGCTTTTTTTGCCTGAAAACCTCTATTTTTAGACACCTAGAGGCTCATCTTGGTGTTTGTTCTCTGTCATCTTGTTATTACACAATATTTTGGGGCATATATGTCCGAGTTTTATCAAAATAATCGCAATCAAACATAAAAATCCGTAAAATCAAGGAAAACAGTGCCCTCTTTTTAAAAAAAACACTTGTAGCGTGTTGGTTCCTCCCCCTTCCTATTCAAAGTCCTTCTGGACGACCGTGTCGATGTTGAAGCTTTGCATGGAAGTATGCTCCTATGGAAGTCGTCTGAACAATAAGCTCTCGAGTATTGTGGCTCTTTCTTTGATGGTCAATAGAGTTTGTGAAGCCTAGCTGTTCAGTCTTTTGGTATCTATGATTGTTCTTTGCTTAAGTCTCCACCACTGAAACTTCGGTACTACCTGACTGGAACGGTATGGTGTAGAAATTGTGGACCGGTAGTTCTTGAGGTTATTGCTTTTGAATCCAGATTTTGGTTTGGTGGTTGTTAGTTCTAAGTATCTTCTTTGGCACTCATATCTGTCTTTGGCAACTGTGTGTTTTTGGCTTTCTGTTTGTAATAGACGCCGTTGGAGGATGAACTGCTATTTTTGGTGGCTACTTCTTGGTCAATTGATCCTTTCTCGCCCAAATTTTCTTGATAGCTTTGTTGTATACCATGTTGTTTTTATTGGGGAGCCGTGTGTGGTGACTATTGTGCTTTGTATTATGATATATCATGATTCCGTTGTACACTAGAGTTTTTGCTGTATGGACTTGATTATGCTGACTTGATGTGCTTTTTGGAATCTCTTGTGGGTCAATTGGTGCTTGTAAGGGTTTCTCTCTTTGTGCTCCGGATGTAGATTTGATTGTTTGTTTTTCTCTCTTGTAGCAAAAGGAACTTGTTCTCTTGCTGAATCACCTTGTATACTAACATGGTTTTGACTCCATTCAATTGTACCTTATACTTTCTCTGCCAAGGTTGCCCTAGAAATACTGCATGTTGTGTGCTTGGATTTTCTACCACATAAAATTTATGCGGATATACATGTTGGTTTACCTATACGATGAGCATTGTCCATCCTAGGACCTTCATCAAAAGTTCTGAATAACTTTGGAGCTCGTTCTTCGCCTCCTATAATTGGTTGTCAAGTTGAAGTTGCTTGTAAAGGCTGTAGGAGATCAAGTTGCCTTGAGCTCCTGAATCAAGTATCGTTGTTGTCTTCACTTGATTGTTTCCAATTTTGACATCAATTTTAGGCTCTTGTATGGTCTTGTTGTCAAATTCTATGACCCGAATTGCATTTATCTTCAAAGGTGGTCCATGTTGTTGTTGCTGTCCGTCGAGAAGCTTCTTTTTTCCTATCCTTTCTTTAGCCTCGGCTTGAGCTTCTGCAACTATGTTCTGTTTTGCTTGCGTTCATTTCTTTGCTTGATGGATTTGTTGGAGCATGTTTGGGGTTAGTGGTAGATGAAATCTTTTTAGGCCGCAACCACTTATCCAGTTAGGCATTTCCTCCCCATTTAATGTAGCAAGCTTGACAGCCCCACTCGGTGATAAGTCTTTAATCACAAAGGGTCCCGTCCCTCGCTTTTTAAGTTTCTTTGCATGCTATTTTAATGTGTAAAACAAGACATAATGTCTTGTTTTGAACTTTTTGGAGCGTACATGCTTATCAGACAATTCTTTTTGTCGACGTTTCTCAGCGTAGATAGAAGCTACTGCTTTCAAGCAAAGTTCATGTAGCTTTTCAAGGTCATCTATACGTGTGAGGACATCTCATGACCTGTCCACTTTAGAAATTTTGATGTTCTTAGGGTTGGGATTAAATTCTATATAGGCAATATGGCATTAAGTCCGAACACCATGTTGTACGGTGTTGTGCCTATTGAGGTTTTGTAAGCAATCCTGTACGCCCATAAAGTTGAATGTAGTTTTTGATCCCAATCCATTCTAGACTCTGATACTATCTTAGTTAAGATTGTGCATAGAGTTTTAGTTGTAGCTTCGGCTTGACCATTAGCCTGTGGGTGGTAGGGAGCTGACTTCTTATGAACTATCATGAAGTCTTTGAGAAGATTTTCAATTATCTCATTTATGAAATGTGTGCCTCGATCACTGACAATTTCTATAAGTAGACCATATCTAACAAAGATATTTTTGTATAAAAATCATGCAGTAGTCCTAGCATCAGCCTTTTGTGTAGCTTTAGCTCCCACCCATTTCGTGAGATAGTCTGTGGCTACAATGAAATAATGGGCATGTGTTTTGTACGCAGGGGGTGATATTGGTCCTATGAAGTCTATTCCCCACACTGAGCAAAGGATCTGGCTCCCATCATTGGCCGTAAGGGCATCTCATCCCATTTTATTGGTACGTTGATTCGTTGACGATACTCACATCGTTTTGTATACTCATTTGCATCCATATGTAATATTGGCCACCATATCCCGATGTTAATACAATTTTTACTGTCTTTTCCCCTGAGAAATGGCCTCCACTAATCCCTCCATGTGCTTGTTCCAGGATTGGAACGTACAAGTTCTCCGTTGCACAGCCTAAGATGGTTATCCTTTCCCCTTTTATAAAGCTAATTTTCAATAAGAGTGAAATTGCGAGCTTCTGTTTCTATCGTTTTTTGTCGTGCTTTGGTGATATTTTTAGGAAACGTCTGTCTTTCCAAATAGTCAACAATGTATTGACTCCATTCTGGCGTAAGTGTTATCTGAAACAATGTGGCATGTTCAATGGGTGGGTTTGATCTGCATTTGACGCAACTAGTGACATATTCATGGACATATGCGCATAGTCGGCCAACACATGCCCAATTGTTGCAGTCATTGGAAGGTTTTTGTGGCTGAACAATGAAACGTTAACGCCTGGACATGTGCTTTCAACAAATATGTTTCATATTCCTCAGGGTTTATGCACACTCTTAGAATTCCATCGGAACCTAAATTATATAAATGTACCCCAACCAACTGAAAGTTCTTAGCTTGGTGAATCGTTCTTCGGTTAAAGTCTAGGTCCGTCTTATTAAATTCCCCACCCTGTGATAGTAGCTTGACGATCTCTTGGGACCACTTAGGTACCATTTCTATATTGAAGAGATATGCATCTGGTAGATCATCATCCACTCCCTCTGGATCGTCTCCATTAGGTAATCGAGAGAGGTGGTTTGAGCGAAGATGTGTCTTACCCTTCTTAACCACTACAGTAAAGTCAAACTCCAACAATATGATGAACCATCTTACGATTTGTCCAGTATCGCATGGTCTGATGACAAGGTATAAAAGGGCTTGATGGTCTGTGAAAAATACAAACTTATTTGCAAGTAGGTAATGCCAAAACTTCGTAACATCATAAATCATTCCAAGAACCTCTCTCTTAGTGGTTGTGTAATTCCTTTTAGCATTATTTAGTTGTCCACACTAGAATAATTGACTGGGAAATCCATGAATCCTTCTCCTGGTTGAGCCAGAATACATCGGATAGCAAATGCAGATGTATCTATATGGACGTGAAATATTTTTTCCCAATGAGGTGCTCGTAGCACTGGAGAAGATACAAGGGCATCTTTTAATTTCTTAAAGGATTCCTCGCACTTATCTGTCCATTCAAAGATCACGATAAGTCTATACATTGGTTGTGCAATAATTGCATACATGTGTATGAATCTTCTCTGATAGCCACAACGTCCCATGAAGCATTGTACTTGCTTTGCATTGATCAGCTTAGGCATTTCGATAATCACCTGAATCTTATTCAAGTCTATGGAAATGCCATGTTTCGAGACAATATGCCCTAAGATTCGTCCTTGTCTTACTATGAAAATGCATTTTTTTGGATTAAGATAAATCCTATATGTCCTGCATTTCTCGAATACCTTTTTGAGGTGTTCCACATGTTCCTCTCTTTGCAGAGAGTGTACACATAGGTCATCCATGTATAATTTCCAAGAAAGTCCTCAAATAATCCTTGAAGGCATGTGCCATCAATCTTTGAAATGTGGCAGGTGCATTTGTTAACCCAAATGGTATGACCCGATATACAAATATGCCCCATTCTATGGCAAATGCCGTTTTATATTGGTCCTCCGCTGCAATTGCAAGTCGATTGTAACCAGAGAACCCATCCGAAAATGAATATGCACACTTTCTTGCCACTCGTTCAAGAACGTGGTCCGTAATTGGCAAGGGGTAGTTATCCCTTATTGTGGCTGCATTGACTTTTTTTAGGTTGATGCACACTCGGAGTTTGCCATTCTTTTTGGGTACAACAACGATTGGGGATACCCAATCGATGTGTTCTATCTCATAGATAAACTCCACTTCCTTCAGTTTATCAATCTCTTCCTTGATACGCTTAGCAAAGGTATCATGCTTGGTTCGCATCAGGTGTTAAGGGGATAGTATGATGACATATTGCTGGATCCACTCCCTTTAAGTCCTTGTAAGACCATGCAAACACATCCCTATATTCCTGAAGAAGGTTGAGAAGTTCCTCTTCTCTTCTCGTCTTAGGTCTGTTGATATGTATACAGGTTGCAGTTTCTCTCTAGGTCGTGCTATGTCTACTTTCTTTGCATCTTCTGGTCCATCATAATACTCTTACTCCCGTCGCTCTCTTATGGGCTGTGTCAGCACTATTTTTTGATCTTGAATTGTGAACGCTCTATTGTCATAATAACTAATATCTAATTCTCCTAAATGATTTTCTCATGTTAAACTGATCATTTAATATGGGGAAGTGCCAGGGGAGAAAAAGATAGAATATTGGTTAAGCTGGCAGACCGACCACAGTAGGGGATCCAAAGGAGGAAAATAGGGATCCAAAGGGAGGGCCATATGCAAAAGAGCTATGTGCAACAATGGGCTCCAAAGACCTTAGGGTTCAGCCCATTAAGACTTCCAAAATGCTAAGGTTCCAAAATTCAAAGGTTGTGTCCAATGGTCAAAGGCTTAGGAAATTGGATGCTTTGTGTGTCTCCCGAAAGTCTTCACAAACTCCTACATAAGAGGGGCAAGCCCAAGAAGTAGGGGATGAGAAAGAAACACACACACACACACACACACACACTCACAAGCTTCCTTTGTACACAAGGGGAAAGAGGAACACATGTCAGCTCCCTAGCCCAGATGCCACAAGGTGTACTCAAATCCTATTCGATGGTCTTGGAGGTTGTGGGATGCATGTCTAACCTCACCATCCTATCTTATTGCAGTATTAGGGAGAACCATGATTAATTTGTCAAACCATGGGATGAAGCTGACTCGACTAGTGCATAGAGGCTACAAGAGGTTGTCAATCTCTTGGAAAACAACTAACAACTTGCATCTAACTCAAGCTACACTCATCTGACTGAAATCACAAAAAGCCAATCGCTCATTGGCAAGCAAATCACATCCGTTACAACATCAAATGACATCCAAACGTAATGAAACTTCTAGGATAAGTTTATAAGACCTAAGCACACATGCCTATGGCCTCAAACCCCACTTTAGGTCATGTCATAAAATCTAATATCTAACTAACCCAAATGATTTTCTCATATTAAATTGATCACTTAATGTGGGAGAATAAACGGGAACAAGTGTTAAGATATAGGTATGTGCTTATAGATCTATCTCAACACGGGGCCAATGGTAAAGGGGCCCAAAAGAGAGATGGTCTATCAAAGAGCAAGGCTAACCAATGGAGCATAAGACCTTAGGGTTAGCTTCATTGAAGACCTCCAATAAATGTGTGTAAAAGTCCTTTGACCTTAAGTAAGCTAGGGCTGAGCTTGAGGTGGGAACCCGGCCCAAGCTCGAGGTGCTTGTCATGCTTGAGGTGCTTGTCATGCTTGAGGTTGTTTTTCATGCTTGAAGTGCTTGATTAAGATGCTTGAGGTGCTTGACTGGCTCCATGCTTGAGGTGCTTGACTTGCTGCATGATTAAAGTACTTGAGGTGCTTGAGAAGCTTGCCTGAGATGCTTGTGGGACACCCCCTAGTTCAAGTGCTTTGTCATGCTTGGTGAGTAAGGTGCTTGATCACCTAAAAGTCAAAAGCATTCCTACAAGAAGGGGGTCGAGCCCTTTTCCTAGGGGCTAGAGAGAGAACACCCACTCACACACACAAGGGAAGCCAACTTGAAGAGGCAGCAAGGACACATGTCAGGCCCCTACCCATGTTACCTTCATGTGTTGCTTGAAGCTATTGGCTAGGCTTCAAAGGGGTCCAATGATAAATTACATGAATTATCTAATTGTTTTAGCATTTATCAAGTCCTCTCTCTCAAAGGGGAAAGGGGGACACTTGTCCCAAGGCTACCCATGTTGCTTGTAATGGCTCTTGCTTGTGATTGGCTAGGCCTGGAAGGGTCCAATGAGCTTCAGGCATGAGCTACAAGGGGGGGTCGACCCAAGCAAGCTAGGGGGGTGCCTACGGGGTATACTCACCCACACACACTTACAAGCACTCTCATTGTGTGATATGCAAAGTGCAAGAGCTCCTCTCCAAGCAAGTAGAGGTTGAGAGCCTACACCAACACTCTTGGCTATGGAGTGCAAATCCAACCAAGATCCATGCTTCAATGCTTAAGCTTGCCATATCCTTCTTCTTCATTACTATGCTATTATGTATGCTAGCAACAAGAGTATGATAAGTGAGGAACTAATTCTTTCTCCTACGAAATGTTTCTTCTTCCTCTTCCCTACCCTCATTCCTTGCTAGCTCTCTCCACCTTCGAAGGTGTTTGAGGTCTTGGGACTGAGGCTTGGGATAGTTAAAGCTTTCTTCAAGTTTATGTTATGTTTGTGGTGCATGAAGCCTTCCATCTTCATGGCATCACCTAGGTCACAAGGAACACAAAGACTGTATTGTAACAAGTCTCTCTTTATGGGAGAAATCATAATACAAATGCCTATTGGAGGGGGGGACCGGCTCCACATAAATCCGGTCCTCAATTGTTGTCATGTTCTCTAAACTCTCTCTCTTGCAAAAGTATTGTCTATGCCAAGTTAACTAATTGCTATGATTATGTTGCTATCTTCAATTATGTCTACCCGCTATGCTCACAAAAATCATTTCTTGAAAGTACTCTCATTAAATTCGCTATTCTCAAATTGAATAGGCAAATTCCATTACATTGGTATCAGAGCATTTGGTTTCTCTTTTCTTGCTTAAGAAGAGAGGTCCTTAAGTAGCCCTATAAATGGTTGATGTTGTTAATTATAATAGAGTAAGTGGAACTGGGAATAATACCGGTTTTGTTAAGCCCACTATGTGGGGGATGGTGCACACCTCGGGAGCTTTGGACTTAATAATGGAGTCTTTTTAGACTTGCCTACGGCTTTACCATTATTGAGCCATAGAAGTCCGAAAGGAGCTAGCCCTTGGCAACTCTGCTATGTTAGACCTACTCCTCTACTCTCTATAATTAACCACTTTGAGCGTGGGTGTAGATACTTAAGAGCCGATTTTCAAAGGCTAAGAGGAGTGGCAACTAAGGTTTTGAATTGCCAAAGCATACACTAAGTACATACATAAAATTTTGTTAACATGGCTGACAATAATCAAGAGAGTAGAATGGAACATTGATAGCTTTGATTTTGCACATGAAGGTGCTAATGATGATGCTCCCATGTTTGTGAATTATCTTGTGACTAGGTTGCAACAAGATATGGGCAACCCTACCTTGCAATCCGAAGTTACTCAACAACTTCGTGCCTATGGAATTTCCCTTCCTCTCCAAGAGGAGAGAGAGCTTAGGAGGCCTCTTGAAGAGACCCCAAAAGAAGACTCTCTCCCATTCGAGAGGAGGAATCCAAAGAGAAAGAAAGCAATGAAAGTCTAAGTTCTTTGAAGATGTGGCTCCACGAAGAAGGCGGTCTAGACGATCGCCTACTCCTCCCAAGAGGAAAAGAGCAAACCATAGTCCTTCTCCTCATCACTCTCAAAGGCAAGAGAGGAAACAAAGGAAGAAAAGGGCTAGGAAGAGGTCACCCTCTTCTCCTTCTTCTTCACCTTCCTTCTCTTCCGATGAAAGTTATGGCTATTCTCCTAGAGAATACAAGAGGGGAGGGCATCGCAAATCATTTCCTGCATGGCGAAGGTCACAAAAGCTAAAGAAGTTCAAGGAGGGAGGAAAGAGTATCTCTTTTCTCACCTACGATGGCACCTTTGGTGCTACCGACAAAGTGTTGGCCTTCATCCAGCAATTTGATGCGCCTTTGGGGACGAGGGCTTCACAGAGTCCTCCAAGCTACGCCATGTAGCTATGCACTTCCAAAATCAGCTCGTCAATGGTGGGCTAGCCTTCGTGGCAATGGAGAAGCCCAAAGACATGGAAAACTCTACGAGTTTCCATCATGAAGCAATTTCTTCCAAGCGATACTAAAGATAAAGTTCTTACCGAATGGCGCGGCTTGAAGCTCCTCTCTCATGAGTCTATCAACAAGTATGTAGATAAGTTTTGGGATTTACATCTCAAAGCTACTGTCTTTCAAAAGATAGACTTTGCCGAGCAAAGACAGCAATTCTGTGCGGGATTACCTGAAGAGATGGCCGAATATATCAACTCTCAACGGCCCGGTACTATTACCGAAGTAATCCACCACACCATGGTTGCTTCACGCATCAATTTCCATCAAGGGGTAGACGTAATGTCAAGCCCATGGAAAACAAAAGATAAAAATGATGCAAAGGGGAAATCCAATGCTCAAAATAATTCCCAAGGCACTTCCAACAACAACAACAACAATCGGTCCAAGGAGAAGGGAGTTTACAAAGGTAAAAAACAAAACTCTCTCTGAAGAGCTTGAAGCTTTTCGCAAGGACCATAAGTGTTTCAAGTGTGGGGAGGAAGGACATGGCTATCGTTCTTGCCCCAAGAAGAATACTCGCAATGAGACCCTAGGGCTTCCACCATCGAAGCTCCAAAAGAGGATGCTCATTGCAAAGGATCATCACTCTCCTATGCTTGGGGAAGGTACGAGAGCATGATGCCTTCATCTTGTTTGACCCTGGCTCTACTCTCAACTTCATATCAATAGAGTTGGCCACCAAGTTGGGCATTCAAGCTTTTGAGATGGGAGATATAGTAACAGCTGATGCAGCTTTCAGGGACAACAAGCCTCCGTTACTCCCTTGATTGGGATGTTGGCGGCCTTGTCCAAAGCTATGTCGACAAAGAAGACTTCTTCATCTCTCCCCTCCAACATCAAGATGTTATCCTAGGGGCACCATGGTTTGATCGCATGGCTGCCAACATGAAGTTCCTGAAAGGAGAATTTACTTCACCTACAGGGGAAAGAACATGTATGTAGATGCTAGTGAGCGTGGTCTCACTATTCCACTTGTAAATCCTCTTTCTTTTGATAAATCAATGAAGAGCTCAGTTTCTGCGTACATGATTTATGTCAAAGAGTCTCTAAAAGCTAATAATGTTTCATCAAAGAAAATGATAGGAATCAAGAAGAGTTAGACTTGTCTACTTTTCTAAAAGGATTCCAAGATGTGTTCATCGATGATTCCCTATGGACCTACCTCCAAAACGAGGGGATGATGACCATCGTATTGAGCTCCTTCCAGGAAGCTCACCGCCTAACAAACCTCCTTATCGAGTCTCACAAGCTCAACAAGAGGAGATCATGAGGCAAGTACAAGAGCTGGTAGACAAAGGGATGGTGAGGCCTAGTTCCTCTCCTTTTGTTCCAATCCTTTTAGTGCAAAAGAAGATGGTACATCCGTATGTGTGTGGACTATCGAGCACTAAACCATATCACTATTAAAAACAGATTTCCGTACCTCGGGTAGAAGATCTGTTTGATAAGCTACAAGGCTCTACCTACTTCAGTAGGATTGACCTTAGAGTGGCTATCATCAAATAAGGATAGTGGATGAGGATATCTTAAAGACCGCGTTTCGCACAACATTTGGTCTTTATGAAATCTGATCATGCCTTTTGGCTTGACTAATGCACAGCTACGTTCAATCGTTTGATGGAGAAATTTTTAGAATATCGAAAATTCACTGGAGTGTTCTTCGATGATATCATCATCTACTCCAAGTCTTTGAGGAACATAAGCAACATCTCCAAGTGATTTTTCAAGCCTTGAGGGAGAACAAACTTTTTCTCAACCAAAAGAAAAGTGAATTCTTCCTTCAAGAGATTCAATATCTAGGCCATATTATCTCTCACGATGGTATTCATATGGATCCATCAAAGTTAGAGGTAATAAAATCATGGCCTAACCCAAGGAATCTACATGTTGAGCTAAGAAGCTTTATTGGTATGTGTGCATACTATAGACGCTTCATAGCAAAATTCTCTCAAGTAGCAGGACCACTACACGACTTAACCAAGAAGAACGTTAAGTTTGTATGGACTGCTAAGGAGCAAAATGTTTTTGAAAAACTCAAAGAGAAGCTTACTTCCCAACCAGTCCTCATGCTTCCGGATCTCTCAAAGCCATTTGAGGTCCAATGTGATGCTTGTGGTGATTGCCTTGGAGCGGTTTTGCTTCAAGAAGGGCATGCCATAGCATATGAGAGCCGAAGGCTCAATGGTGATGAACGAGTCTTGGGCATTTATGAGAAAGAGCTTTTAGCTGTTCTACATGCCCTAGACACATGGAAGCACTACCTATTGGGGACTCCATTTATCCTACGAACCGACCACCAAAGTCTCAAGTATTTCATGACGCAAACCAAGCTTTCTGACAAACAAATGAGGTGGGCAAATTTTCTTTCGCAATTTAATTTCCATATTGCTCACATAGCTGGTAAGCACAATCAAGTTGCCGATGCACTTTCACGACGACCAAAAGTTAATGCGGTGTCTATAGCTACTCACAATTATCCTCTATGATAGATGAGTATGCTACTGACCCTGACTTTAGAGACATAATGTCAGCCCTTGCTTTGGGGAAGAAAGAGGAACCATTCACCTTGCAGGATGGTTATCTTCTCCACGGCAATAGGCTATGTGTTACCCATTCCCTTCGTGAAAAGGTTATGTATGAATCCCATGCTCCCCCATATGCAGGGCATAGAGGTATTCAACCTACTCTCCGAGGAGTAGAGACGTATTTCTATTGGCCTACCATGAAAGTGGACATACAAGAGTATGTTTCAAAATGTGTAGTATGCCAAAAGACCAAGTATGATAGAGGGAAGCAACCTGGATTACTCCAGCCATTGCCTATTCCAAATTCACCATGGGAGAGTATATCCATGGATTTCATCTTTGGATTACCCAAGTCTATCCATGGGAATACAGGAATATGGACAATAGTCGACAGGTTTAGCAAGCAAGCACATTTTATTCCTGTCAAAAAGACTATTAAGGCACATCAAATGGCAACTCTCTTCATATCTCAGATTTTCAAACACCATGGATTACCCACATCATCGTGTCAGATAGAGATCCTAGAATGACCAGTAATTTCTGGAAAGGTCTCTTTGAAAATCTAGGAACAAGATTGAATTTCTCTTCGGCCTATCACCCACAAACGGATGGCCAAAGTGAGATAGCCAATCTTACGATACTCGATCTACTCAAGACTTATGTTACCGAAGTAGATCAACGCTCACAATGGGAAAAGTATTTACCGCTAGTAGAGTATGCCTACAATAATACTGTACATACTTCTACAGGCAAAGCACCTTTCGAGATCATAGAAGGAAGACCTAAAAGTCCCTTGCTACTGAAAGTACATGGGAAGATCTTCGCCGCTGATGAGTATAGCCGTGACCTACAAGAATCTTTTCAAAAGATTAGGGAGGCTATAGCCATCTCTCAACAAAGGCAAAAAGCTACTGCTAATAAGCACAGAAGAGCCTTAATGTTCAAAGAAAATGATTGGGTCTTACTCAAGTTTCCTAAGGCTCGATTAAGGCAAACGACGGGCAAAAATCCTACGGGCCATCAAAAGTATTATGCTAAACTAGCAAAAAGATACTATGGTCCTTTCCAAATCTTGAAGCCTATCAATGAGACGGCTTATCAACTCAAGTTGCCCAACCATTGGCTTATACACAATGCCTTTCATGTAAGCTTACTTAAGCCCTACAAAGGAGAGCCACCAATTGAACCAATTATTGAAGACCCTCCCGAAGTTGAAGACCAAGAAGAGGTGCTACAACCCGAAGCTACCCTTCGGCATGAAGACAAAGTACTACGACATGGTAAGATTATCCGACGGTATCTTATTAAGTTCAAAAATTATCCTTTTGAAGATGCTAAATGGATGCAAGGAGTACAACTTAAGGATAGTATGAACCTTGTCAATGCTTACAATGCTACATTAGAGTAAGCAAATGTACAAATTTCTTTTAAATAACTCATGTTTTTGTCTTATATGACTAGTCCTCTTTTTAATTGTGCACAAATTTAACTAGTATGCATGCTTAGAATCATGTTTGTGATGACGACGTCTCTCAAACACCAAGTAGAATTTGTCACTCTACTATGGGAGAATGAAATGGACTAAAAGAGCAGACATGCTTGCGGCAGCTATGTCTCCCAAGCACCAAATGGATTAGTCATCCATCTTGGAAAGATGTCGTAGGGTAAAAAGGGATCCTTTACCCGCTAAGTACGATTGACTAATGACTAAGACTTTATCTATTCTACCTCATAGTCGAGGACGACTATGATTTCAAGAGAGAGGTAATGTCATAAAATCTAATATCTAACTAACCCAAATGATTTTCTCATATTAAATTGATCACTTAATATGGGAGAATAAACGGGAACAAGTGTTAAGATATAGGTGTGTGCTTATAGATCTATCTCAACACGGGGCCAATGGTAAAGGGGCCCAAAAGGGAGATGGTCTATCAAAGAGCAAGGCTAACCAATGGAGCATAAGACCTTAGGGTTAGCTTCATTGAAGACCTCCAATAAATGTATGTAAAAAGTCCTTTGACCTTAAGTAAGCTAGGGCTGAGCTTGAGGTGGGAACCCGGCCCAAGCTCGAGGTGCTTGTCGTGCTTGAGGTGTTTGTCATGCTTGAGGTTCTTGGTTAAGATGCTTGAGGTGCTTGACTGGCTCCATGCTTGAGGTGCTTGACTTGCTGCATGATTAAGGTACTTGAGGTGCCTTGAGAAGCTTGCACGAGATGCTTGTGGGAACACCCCCTAGTTCAAGTGCTTTGTCATGCTTGATGAGTAATGTGCTTGATCACCTAAAGTCAAAATCATTCCTACAAGAGGGGGGGCGAGCCCTTTTCCTAGGAGCTAGAGAGAGAACACCCACTCACACACACAAGGGAAGCCCCAACTTGAAGAGGCAGCAAGGACACATGTCAGGCCCCTACCCATGTTACCTTCATGTGTTGCTTGAAGCCTATTGGCTAAGCTTCAAAGGGGTCCAATGATAAATTACTTGAATTATCTAATTGATTTTTCATTTATCAAGTCCTCTCTCTCAAAGGGCAAAGGGGGACACTTGTCCCAAGGCTACCCATGTTGCTTGTAATGGCTCCTGCTTGTGATTGGCTAGGCCTGGAGGGGTCCAATGAGCTTCAAGCATGAGCTACAAGGGGGGGTCGACCCAAGCTAGCTAGGGCCTTGCTTGAGGGGTATACTCACCCACACACACTCACGATCTCTCTCATTGTGTGCTATGCAAAGTGCAAGAGCTCCCTCTCCAAGCAAGTAGAGGTTGAGAGCCTACACCAACACTCTTGGCTATGGAGTGCAAATCCAACCAAGAGCCATGCTTCAATGCTTAAGCTTGCCATCTCCTTCTTCTTCATGACTATGCTATTATGTATGCTAGCAACAAGAGTATGATAAGTGAGGAACTAATTCTTTCTCCTACGAAATGTTTCTTTTCCTCTTCCCTACCCTCATTCCCTGCTAGCTCTCTCCACCTTCGAAGGTGTTTGAGGTCTTGGGACTGAGGCTTGGGATAGTTAAAGCTTTCTTCAAGTTTATGTTATGTTTGTGGTGCATGAAGCCTTCCATCTTCATGGCATCACCTAGGTCACAAGGAACACAAAGACTGTATTGTAACAAGTCTCTCTTTATGGGAGAAATCATAATACAAATGCCTATTGGAGGGGGGACCGGCTCCACATAAATCCGGTCCTCAATTGTTGTCATGTTCTCTAAACTCTCTCTCTTGCAAAAGTATTGTCTATGCCAAGTTAACTAATTGCTATGATTATGTTGCTATCTTCAATTATGTCTACCCGCTATGCTCACAAAATCATTTCTTGAAAGTACTCTCATTAAATTCCGCTATTCTCAAATTGAATAGGCAAATTCCATTACAGTGCATATTCAAATAAGAGGCTTGCTGGAGTAGATTGAAGGTCAAATTTGGTGGAGAAGGGTCCTCAAAATGGCTAATAGTTAGTTCAAAAGCCTTGGTGTAATATGTGAGAAGCCTTCCAAAAATGAGATTAATGGGCCTCGAAATGTCTTTAGTGAATCAGAAAATATCTATTCACAAGCTCTTTATGTGTACAAGCCTTGCAGATCACTATACATCATATCAAATTTCTTTTAGCTTACAAAAATACAAAAACAAGAGACACCGTCATTCAAAAATAAGTCCTCATCATGTAGAAGTACTTCTTCCTTGATACCATGTATCCAAGCTAGAGTTGTGTGGCAGTAGCAGAAGCGTACTTTATCAACACAATAATGAGAAAGGGGACTATGAAATGAAAGGGGGAACTGAATGGAGAGAGCCTCAGAGTGACAACGGCACACATGCAAGTGTGTAACATGACAATGAATGACAAGTTTGCCTAAACTCAACAGGGGAAACTGAAGATGTGGATTTTGAGCAACAAAGTATTGCTTCCTCATGACGTGATGTTATAAGATGTAAGATGTCTACAGCTCCCCTCGTCTCCCTTTGTAAAGTGGACTTTGGAAGGGAGGACCACCTTTTTGTGTACATATCTCACATATCTATGGAAATGGTCAGATGATTTTGACTGATCTAGTGCTAGAGCAAGCACAAAAAAATTCACAGACATCTAATACATGAGTGTGTAGCAGAGTAACCCAACATAATTGCCAAAAGCTAAGTGTAGAAACTCAACTCCCTCCACCCTTATGAGTCGTTCCTTAAATTTCTCCATCCTACACATGAATGTAGTGGATACCGATGCGCTCTTGCACACAAAGGCACAACACGCAAGAAAACTTGGAAAAGGTGAACAAAGACTCGGAGATGAAGACCCATAGGAAGCGCACTAAGCTTAAAGGCGCCATTGTTGCCATTGTTGTTGGCATTCACAATGATAAGCACATACTTGACGAGCAGGAGAAACAAGAAGGTGCTAGAAGAGGAGGGAGACAAGGCCAAGGATGTCATCTCGCATGGGAATTAGGCCATTGGAGAAGGAGTTGTTGAATAGTACATAGAGACGAGAGGTACCCACATCCCCATACACCATTCCCATGCTAGAAAGGCCAAATACGAGCTCCCATTAGTACTCTTATGCATGTGTTACGGCCACACTTAAAGCTACCTTTCTGCTTTACATCTATTCTATTTACGTCATCAATAAGCTTTGTGGCTCCTACACCTTCGACATGTGGATCAACCTTTGAAATTGAAGCCATTGGCTCTATGACTAGCGGCATAAGAACACATAATTTCTAGAATCTAGAAACCCAAAACTCATGCCAACCCTTTCTCTGTAGACTTATGGGTCTTTCCTTACCTTCTTCATCGCAAGATCTCACTTGCCTACATCTTACACACAAATGCAATGGACACCAATATGGAAGATGTGCAAAGAAAGTGAGACAAAACTCAGAGACAAAGATTAAGCAAAAGCACACAATGCTTTGCTAGCAAAATGAATATGCAAACCCAGAGAAACTTTAACCTACTGTGCTCGATGCTACCTCTCATCACAATATGTTCTTTGATGTGCCACCTCCCATCATCATCACCATCAACATTAGTAGTAGCAACAACACCACGTCCACCACCAGCACTGGCACTACTATCAACAAAGCTTACAATATCAAGAATTGATGGAGTGCTACCAGCACCAAGCAGCTGTTCTTGAGGAGCAAGGTGTAGGGCACCCATGTTTTGTTGTGTCTTCACCACCATCAACAGCTTCAACACAAGGCCCCTTCTTTACAAAAAAAATCCTCCTTCCATTTACCTTTCTCTCATCACATAAACTTGAGCGCAAATCTGCATCGTTGGCATTAGTCACCAAGGTTATGCCAACCACCATGTTCAGCCAAGGCTTTGTGCACCATTACAAATCAACAATTGTTGCGAAAGTTAGCTTTGCAGACATTGCCACTACCATCGATAACACCGATAGAGTAGGCCTAAGTGGTAGCCGCTACTATCCTCACGAAGAAACTCTCGTCCTTTTTCATATTAGGTCATAAAGGGAGGTTGTATTCCACCATTCCTCCTTTGTGAAAATTGAGAAAAGGAGACTACGAGTGATGATATCGGGGACCCTCCATGATCATTCCCTTTACGACTTTTCCAGGTAATGGGTGCGCACTAACTTCAGAAACCAATTGCAAAATCTCCTAGGGTAAAGGAGAAAATTATGAGACGGCCCCCTCTTTAAGGACGAGCCGCCCCCCATTTCTTTAGTAGTTTGTAACATCATATTACGTACAAGCATGCTGGAATTGTGGTTACAATAGTGAGGATTTGTCCTAACCTCATTTGCTTGGGCGTGGGTTCAAGCCTTGGTGTCAACTACGAACCTATTTACCCCCTTGGCAATTTTGTAATTGACCCTTTTTTTTAACACAAGAAAACACATTTCGGTGTTGCTCGCAATCTACAAGGTACCATTCGCGATGCAGGTTTTTGCAGCAGAGACGTGACAATTAGACCCCAGATTTGCGCTCTTCCTTGCTTGAAATGGTGGACTCTAGTGGAAGCTAGAAGCGTTGCAATTTCATCGCCTCCGATTTGGAATGAGACTCATTATTGGAGGAGGTTTTTCTGGGAAGCCAACGACCCAGGATATTAAGGGCTCCAATTGCTCGCTCCTTTACCCTACTCAATAAAAAATAAAAGGGAAAATCACCAAAATATTCCTCTAATTTATGGAAATTCCCAAAATTCCCCTCAAATTTCAAAAATTCCCAAGTTACCCTCGACATTTTGTCATAAATTCCCAAAATGCCCTTCAAGTTTTCCAAAATCTGGTTTTGAGATTAAATTTCTCCAAAGATAAAAACATTTGTAGCTCTTCATAAAATATTTGATTGTCTATCAATACAAGATACTAAAACTAGAATTTAAGTTGGTTATGTAGGCTTTGAGGATGAATTGCTTCACTATTTTTAAACATAATTGCCCTTTTTTGTGAGGTAATTTGTGACAAATTACATGCTACCCACTCGAAAATGGATCTCAATTGTCGGAAAGGAATAAAGAGTAGAAAATCTTGAACAATCCAACCAAAATAGACACAATGGTATTTTGGGAATTTTTGAAATGTGAGGGGTTAATTGGGAATTTCCACAAACTAGAGGGGTATTTTGGTAATTTTCCCAAAATAAAATCTAAAAAGTGTATATGGCTGGTTGGACATTTTGTAGCTTAACACAAGCAAGGCAGCGACAGCAAATATGGGCCTGTTTGGAGGATGGCGCAAGAAGAAAGCTTCCAAGGAGGGGGAAGCAGAGGGCGCTCCTGCAAACCCTAGTTCGACTGTCACTTCTAGCCAACAGCAGCAGCAGCAGTCTCCTCCAGAGACGAGCGTTTTTGAGTTTGGCTCTGCAAGTGCAGCAGGTGAGGAGCGCCTAACAATTGCAGGATACTGCCCGGTGTCCAATGATCTGGAGCCTTGCCGCTGGGAGGTTTTGCCTGCACCTCCCCCTGATAACACTGCCCCCCTTTTTCGCATCGTCTTCTGATTGGCATCCTAGACATAGTCCTGAAGGTTTTTCTTCTTGTTGTTTGCATATCAACAGAACACAGAAAGGTAGCTTTGTCAACTTTCCTTTTTACCGAACCTCCTCCTCCTCTCATTGAAGAGAAAGGCTTCTGCTTTTTTGTTGGAGTGACAATGGTGTATGTGGAGAACTGTGTGTTTAATTCCCTAATTTTTTAATGAGCATTTGTGGAAGCGTCACATGTCTGGGCAGCCTAAGTAGTGAAATGGAAATCTGGTGCCTTGGTTATGTAAGTTTATATTGTAAGGGGACCATGAATAGATCCAGTCTTAAGGTTCAAAGATGGTAATGTATCTGCTAGGGGCTCACTTTCAAGATTTCACAAAGCAAGGAGCTCCTTGCATTCCTGCTGTGTCAAGTGATTGCATAAGGTTGAAACATTGTGAAAGTCATGAAGAAGCTTTGTCTGCGATCATACAGTATTGAATGTCTGGGTATCAAGATTGTGTCAAAAGTAAATGGATAGTTTACACAGATCCTAGCGAATGTATGGTTCTAGATGTGAGCGAGCTTTATCTCTTGTTGCATTAATGAGTCTATTGTCTTGTTCTTCTTAAGCATTTTTTATCCTGTTTGCCCTTTGTTTCTATACACCTTTGTTCTATCCTGTATAACTGTCTCTTTGTGAAATGGTGGTAGTAAAAATCAATGGTGAGGATAGTCAGATTCATTAAAAAAAAGGTGATTTGACATTGCAATTCCGCATCACATTGGGAACCTTGAAGCGCAACAGGTCACATGTAATGCCCTCACTTGGCATGGATTGTTTGTTGGGTTCGTTGAGAGCTTGTGGAGGATAAGCAGCAGGACTTTAGTTTCCATCATCATGCATCTCAGTGGCCTAGTGAGGGATAGATGTTCTAGACATTTCTTTTACATAGTCCGCCCCTCCCCCCCCCCCCTCCTCACACATGCGCGAGCACACACAAAAGCACTCATGCAGGGGCATTTGCAACCTTGCCAAGCCCTGAACTACAAGCTACAACACTTATGATGAGAGCGTATTATTGGATGGATCCGGATTTTTTCAAAGGTCAAGGAGAGGATGTCACTTCTATCAGTCGGGTCTTGGCATTGTGTGCTGGTGCATAGGCTGACCAACATTAGGGGTGAGAGGTTTGATTAGTTCAATAGTTTGATCAAACCTCTCAAGAGTGAAGAAGGAATTAGCAAGTCTAGTCACCACTTCATCAAGCACACCTCTACAAAATTTTGCAGAGCACCAGGGTAGACAACCTTGTCCACCAATGGCAACTAAGTGCGTGCAACCGTCAGTGTCCACTAGGCTCCAGAAGCTTGTAAAGGTTGTACTGGTTAGGACCTCCAAGAGCGAAGGAGGAATTTGCAAGTCAAGTCCACCATCCATCAAGCACACCTCTCTACATAATTTCGCAGTCCACCAATGGCAACTAAGTGCGTGCAAGTGTCCTTAGTGTCTGCTAGGCTCCGAAAGCTTGTGTCAGCCGTACTCGCGAGAGCTCCACCACTTGTACACCATGCCGTGTGGGCATGTCATTAATAGCTATAGGTTATAGGAAAAGTAGGAGATTGGCCATGCCTTCGCTGGGAACTAGTCGAGCCATCTTGCTTCAATGTCCGACTCACAATGCTAGAAGCCAACATGTGCACTTGAGTATCACAAAGATATACAACCTTTGATTGGTCTGCCACACCATCGTTCAAAGATTGAATAGGTCCTTTAGGCTATGCCGAGTACCAAGGAATTAGGAGCCACCGAGTGGCCTGGTGTTGATAAATAAATCTGGCAAGAGTGCTATCCATCTGCAAGTCTTTGTGAGTCCTTGATGAAGATGAAGGTAGGTGAACCGAGTGTGTAAAGGTCGGAATAGGTGCAAGTGAAGCCACCTTAGTAGACTTCCAATCAGAATTTGATTTCTTCGAGCAATCCCTTCGAATATGCCCCTGCTTTCCACACTTACGCCGTATCACCTCCTCCTTGGATCTCTCACCAGCATGAGAAGTAATAAGTATATTACTTCTTTGCCTTTTACTTCTGCTATATCTAGACATCTGTGCAAGAGGTACCAATCTCCTCAGGCTATAAAGCTGGGGTTATTAGGTAGTTGCAATACCTTCAAGCGAGGCCACCACCAAAACCACCGCATATCGCCACCAGGCCGCTGCCCTTGCGCCTTGCACAACGCTGCACGCCATGTCCACCACTTGAGAGCATCTCTCTCTCTCTCTCTCTCTCTCTCTCTCTCTCTCTCTCTCTCTCTCTCTCTGCCCCCTTGTGCATCCCCTAATGGCCACGCTTTTCTATCATCAATCTAGCTGTTCCATTTAAGAATAGGTAACACAATGATTCTCCTTTTCGAACAAGAATGCAAGGCCACCATATAGGGGTGACAAGGGGATACGTACAAAACTGGAATTAGATGACAAGCTTCTCCAAGAACGACAACACATCACCACCTCTGGCCAACAACTTCTCCACTTGACTCCCAAAGGCCACATATTGTTGGATATAATAGAACTCATCACCTTCCGAGAGAATAGGTACAAGGGTATAGACTAGTTACAACCATCTCTAGTACTAAACACATCTGCCTGAGAAGAGCATGCAGTCATAATGAAAGTTAGAAAAACCAGTCTGTGTGTCGGTGTATAGCAACATATCTCCATTGTCCATCTCCAACATATCGGGTTGATGCTAGGCACGAGAGAATGTCGTATGTCCACCGTAGATAGGTGCAAACCGAGTTTTAAGGCTGCAAGCAGCCTCTGGTCGAAAGGGATTTCCAATGGGTAGGAACTCTGGCTGGAATTGGTTCAAAATCAGTCCCCTCTGCTGCACAAAAGTTTCTAATTGGCTGGCTGACAAATCGTCACACTCAAATCACCTCCTACTCTTCAAAACACAGCCCGGATCTTGTCTAACTCCACGCTGAAAATCAGCAACACTTGGTCAAAAACAGGTCGAAAAACGCAGGTACACAAGGGTTCTTCACGACAAAAACAGTGTAGGACAGAGCAACCCCTCTTGAAGCAAAAATGTTGGTATAAGGGTGCACTCCACAACGAAAACATAGCCGGAATTCGCCCCCTGCTTGCTAACCAACGGTAGCCTCCAACAGGGATGACTCATGTTCCGGATCCACTAGTTGTTGCAAGCCTAGGTTGATACCATGTCAAAGTGCAGGGGAAGGTGTGGTGACGAGAGAGAGAGAGAGAGAGAGAGAGAGAGAGAGACCTGTCAAGGCCAAAGTTGACCTATAGGACAGATCAAAAAATACATCCTTGGTTACAAATTACAATCCACTTCGGGTATCATGCAAAGAAAAGTGCATGTGAAAAAAGTGAACTTCAAGGCTCTCATGACTCATGAGAGTTGTTGTTAGGTGCAACGGAATTGAATATGGTGAAGATCAAGTGTTAAACTTCCACAAATCCTTCAATTTCTTTCTTGCGTTAGTGAATGCTTTATGCTTCAATGAATGTTCCTTTTACTTTCCCTTGCAGAGAGGGGCTGAGCGAATGCAATAGAAATGTGTAAAGGGAGAGAGAAAGAGAGAGAAGAAGAGAGCGACACCTGATGGGGTCCCAACCAACCCTCTCAAGGACCCTCCACAATTGTTGCCGATGTGGTATTTTCTTTAGATTGCGTAAATGGAATGTATACACAATGCAATACCTCAATACAGATTCGAATGACTCGATGACGATAAATCACCGCGGTAACTCCTTAGGAAGAGGCACCTTCGGGGTTGATTTGATGCACCTCCTTCTCGATGTGGGATTGTGGATGGTGAATGATGAGCGCAAGGAGGCATTCCTTTATGGATTGGACGAGTATATCAAGTATGATGTCGAGGTACTCGATCCAATCGATCTCAACAAGGCGGTAGCGATTCCTCTCGCACAAGAGATGAAGCACAATAAGGGAAAGCCTAAGGAGAACAAGACTTCTCAAAGTACCTCTCAGACTTCTCAGAACCCTCAGAATGGTAAGAATGTTAACTCTTCTAGCCAATCTTCCTCTAATCCTTCGGAAAAGAACTCACAAAATGAATCTAAGGGTAAAGCTAAAACACCTGCTAAACCAAGCTAACCCCGGATGAAAAAGCCGCAAAAGGAATTACAGGAGGATACATAACGACAAAAGAACAAGTCATTTATGCTAAGGAAGGTTGTTGTTATCAATGTCACGTCAAGGGTCACATTAAAGTTGTTTGTCCTAAGACAGCCCCATCTAAAGAACCCACAGCTACCGCAAGCACTTTAATGAATCAATCTGAGTAATCACATGTTTCTGTACACACCTTGATGAGTTTCTCATGAAGTGTTATGGTCATGTGAAGGGTCAACGTTTTGGCATATTGTTTGATCCAGGTAGTATACATGATGTGATTAGTGCCTCTCTTGTATATGTGATTAGTGCCTCTCTTGTAGAGAGAGCCCGCCTAGAGGTTAGTCAGACATCTCCTCTCAAGGTGTCTGACTTTGCTCCCGGTATGGACTCTCTCATCATGCAAGAGTGCCGTGATGTATTGTTTACAGTTCATCAAGCTGCCTTCCGTAGGAAATTTGCTGTGTCTCCTCTTTCAGGATGTGTCGATGGTTTCGTGAGCATAATCCTCTCATTGATTGGGAGGACAATACTCTCATATTAAATGCCAAAAGTGACTCTCCCATGATCATTTGTGCTGAGGAGGGTTTGCATTCTTTACCTCTCATTTCTCATGTGCAGGCAAAGCGTGAATTACGACGAGGAGCACAAGCGGCATTCATCTATGCTGCTTGAGTTACCTAGAGTATTCAAGCTCAGACAGGTATTCAACCTTGTTTACCAAGTTTAAGCATCTCTTTTTGCAGGATGATCTTCCACCCCATCTCCCACCGAGCGGCGGCGGAGGACCATCGCATCGAGCTCACGGAGGGGGCACAGCGTGTCAGTAAGGCTCCCTATCGTTTGAGTGAGTTAAGAGCGGCAACTCACTGAGTCGGTGGCCAGAGGATCATACGTCTAAGTGTAAGTCCTTTTGCTGCTCCTATTTTGTTTGTCCGCAAGAAGGATGGTTCGTCTCGTTTGTGTGTTGAGTACAGGGCATTGAACAAGATGACTATCAAGAACAAGTTTCCGATGCCTCGCATTGAGTATATCCTCGATAGACTCAATGGGGCAAAGGTTTTCAGTAAGGTTGATCTCAAAATTGGATACCATCAGGTAAGGGTATTCAAGGGCGATATCTTCAAGATCGCTTTTCGTACAGAGCGAGGGCAATGGGAATATGTAGTCATGCCTTTTGGATTAATAGGTCCCGTGGGTACATTTAACCGTTGCATGGTTGTGCGAACTATATGCTTAACATAAACCAAGAAAAGAACACACATTATATGCAGTTTTGGGCAAATCCCAATCACGTACCTGTTCCACCTTCGCAGGGTCTAGCTTGACGTGTTCTACAGAAATGATATAACCCAGATAAGTAACTTCAGTGAGAAAAAACTCAGATTTCTTAGCTGCAATGTACAACTGACACTCATCCAAACAGGTTAGTACCCTTTCTACATTCTTTTCATGTTGTTCCCACGATGTAGAAAAAATGAGATATCATCAAGAAAGATGAACACACATACACCTAGAGAATTTTGCACGCATTGCCGTACCCATGACAGATGTTTTGAAAGGGGTAAAGACTCGTCGACAGCGTGTAGATTTGCCGGAGACTTTCGCAGCTCTCAAGGTTGCGGTGACAGAAGCGTCGTGTCTTATCCTTGCCTCTTGGGATGACCCCTTTGAGGTATGGACGGATGCGAGCAATGTCGCCATAGGCGCTGTGCTTCAGCAGCACGGTCGTCTAGTTGTTTCCTTAGTCGAAAGCTCAATAGTGCAGAAAAGAACTATTCAGTTTATGATAAAGAACTGTTGTCTGTCATTCACTCTCTTAAGCATTGGAAGCATTTTTGGTATGGTAGAGAGTTCACAGTTCGCATAGATCACGACGCCCTCAAGTGGCTCCAGTCTATGCCTAGTGCACATTGGAGTGATTGCCAAGCACGGCGGTCACAATTTTTTGAGCAACTTAAAGGTTTGATTCAGTATGTGCTTGGAAAAGCTAACCCTGTTGCAGATGCGTTAAGTTGCAAAGGATAGATCCTGGCTCTTAAGTCAAGATCCACAGTTTCTCTTCAGGGTGTATCTTTTGACAGCATGAAGAACCAGTACGCAGATTCCAAGTTGGTAAGCAATGGTTGTAGGCTCTTACTTCCCAAGGGCCTAGCAACTATCTCATTCGTGATGGTTTGTTATATTTTCGTCACCGTCTATCTGTGTTGTCCTGTCTCAGGACAACCGTGGTCCGTATTGCACGATGCACATGACTCTCTCACGGGTGGGCACAGGGGAACGAACACCACTGTGGAAAAAAATAGAAAGATTCTTTTATTGGCCTAAAATGTGAAAGAATGTGTTTCGTTATGTCACACAGTGCACTATTTGTCAAAAAGGTAAAAGCTCCTCGAGGTAAGCAGCAAGGCCTCTTGCTTGCGCTACCTATTCCCGATGGACCTTTTTAAAATATTTTCATGGATTTTGTGATTAACCTTTCACCTAGTTTGCATTCAAGGAACACTCAATGTTTGACAATTGTTGACCGTTTTTAACAAGTTCTGCATGTTGATTCCTTGTAAGGCCACAGTCCCCGCACAAGATGTAGCACGGTTGTTCATAAAGCATTGGTACCCCCTCTGTGGTTTGCCCAAAATCAATTGTTTCATATAGGGATGTTAAGTTCACGTCCAATTTTTGGCGCGCACTCTTTGAACATTTTGATAAGTTGAAATTTTCATCGCTTTTTATCCACAGTCAGATGGTCAGAAAAAGATTTACAATCAGTTGGCTTTTGATGATCAGCAGTCTCATTGGAAGCTCTATCTCCCATTGGTTCAGACTATTTTTGAATGACCTTTTTCCTCTGCCATTGGTCTAACTCTTATGAGGCAGCTTTTGGTTGTCCATTCCAGTCACTTTTGACTTGCTCGGTTAGTCAAATGCCTAATGCCAATGCTGAAAGTCAGGCGTTGGATGAGATTTCTAGAGTGTGAAGCTTCGGCTAAGCAAGGCTGATGAGTCTTACTTACGCCAGGCTAACAAGCATCGTTAGGATGTTTCGATCAAGCTAGGGGATTGGGTGTATTTAAGAATCATGAAGCAACGTCTCTTAAGCAAGTTGGAAAGAAGTGTTCAAAGTTGTCTTTCAGAACGTATGGTCATTTCCGTCATTAAAAGGTAAATGTAAATAATGAGGTTTCGATGAAATTGCAATTGCCTAACCCATGGTCAATGCACAATGTTTTCCATGTTTCTTGGTTTGAAAGTGTTTCGAGGAACACCCTCCAGAGACATTTCTGAAGAAGAAGAGCCTGAGATCATCATTGATGTATAAGTCATGGAGTCGGAGCATAAGTGTTGTTGCATCATTTCGCCATGGTTCTAAGAAAGAAGACACAAGTCAGACAATAATTTTTGAAGTTCAAGGATCGAGGAACCCACAAAGCAGTGTGGGTTGATGGAAGAATTTTTCAAAGAGATTATCCCGAATGGTTGGCAGCCTACAAGGAAGCCATGGAGATCGGTACCAGTACCTCACTTTCAATTTGGGCCGTTGCACAATTCTGCCTTCTTCTACGATTTGTGCTATATAGCACGTATTGTTCCCGCTTCGTTTCTCCTCTTTTTGGGCAGTTTTCACATCAGCTGCAGCATTTACCATGGTTGACAACAACACATATGTGTTCAAGATGTTTGTTGCTGAGGACAGATTGGATTGGGAAAATTACCCTATGTGGGCTTACATGATGCAACATGTTCTTGTGTCAAAGGGCATCTGGAATATTGTGCAGGCATTGATGTACGCCCTAGTTCTGAGGATGTAGGCGATGTTGAGGATGTGGCAGGTCTTGCTGAAGGATTGGTGCTATTAGAGTTGTTTTGCCTACGGTAGAACAATCTCGTTGGGATGTAAAGGATGCACAGGCTCAAGCATTGATTGCGTTTTCTGTGAAGCGCACTAGTGTTCCTCACATTTGTTCAGCAAAATCTACAAAACAGGCTTGGGATATTTTGGCAGGTCTTTATGCAAGTCGCAATGAGGCTAAAATTGCTTTGTTGCGTAAAGAGCTCGAGTCAAAGATTATGCAAGAGGAAGATGATATGGACACTTTCCTTGCTGGTGTCAAGGATATCAATGAGCAACATATTTCTGTAGGTGAAGTCATTTCAGACAGTTCCCTTGTGCAGACTGTTCTTGATGCCTTACAAGATTCTTAGCAAGTCACTTGTGCCAACAATGCCTCTTATCTGATTCAAGGAGTTGGAAAGATTGTGCTTACTACTGCAAATGGTAGTTCTTTCACACTTGTTGATGCACTTTATGTACCTGGGATCAAGAAGAATATTTTGTCTGTATGTGCACTTGCTAGACTTGGACTTGTAGTCAAATTTGTGGATGACAGATATACAGTTCATGATCTCAGTTTTGGTGATGAGATTGTTGCATCTGGGCTTTTGTGCCGTGGGCTATATAACCTCACTTTGTATGACAAGTGTGGACAAAATTTTTCAAATGCAGTTGTAGATTCAAGGGCTATTTTTAGATGCAAAACTTTGGCATGCATGCTTTGATTATCTGAATTTTGCTAGTTTGCTGCATTTGCAAAATCTGATCTGGTTGCTTCTTTGCCGCGTCATGAAGCACCTGTCAAACATGTTTGTGAAGGTTGTATTTTGGGTAAGATGTAGTGCTTGAATTTTCCAAAGGATGGTTCAGTTAGGGCCACATGCAAGTTGCAGCTTGTGCATAGTGATGTTTGTGGGCCCATGCAAACTCCATCCTTGGGCAATTACCTTTACTTCATGGCTTTCATTGATGATTACTCCAAGAATGCATGGGTATTTCCATTTAAAGTGAAGTCCAAAGTTTTCATGTGCTTCAAACAATTTTTGGCTATGGCTGAAAATGTCTCGAAATGTACTATGGGAACCCTCTGTTCAGATCGAGGGGGGGAGTATATGTCTCATGAATTTAATGCATTTCTGGCTAGTCGTGGGATAAAACACCAATTTATAGTGCCTTATACACCTCATCAAAATGGTGTTGCTGAGAGGAAAAACAGGTCACTTACAGAAATGGCACGATGTATGGTCAAAAGTCAAGCTTTGCCGCATTCTTTTTGGCTTGAGGCCATCATGTGTGCCACTTATGTACTAAACAGGTGTCCTACAAAAGCTTTGCAGTCTATTACTCCATATGAAGCATGACATGATAGAAAGCCTTCTATTGAGCACATGCGTGTTTTTGGCTGTTGGCATATGCTTTGGTGCCACAAACACAACGAAGAAAATTGGATGATAAGGCTGTCAAATATATTTTTGTTGGTTATAGTGTTGAAAGAAAAGGTTATTCTAGTTTCACGGGATGTAGTGTTTGTGGAAGATTTTGTTCAGCCCTCGCTGTCATATACTAGAGACAGTAATGTAAGCTCACTGGACATTTATGACACTTTGTTGCCTCTTTTCAGTGGTGGAAATACGAATGTAAATTCCAATGAGGAAAATGTACAGCATATGGGGGTTTTAGAAAATGTTATAAATCAGCCTATTACTGATGCAGATGTACATGATGTACTTGATGAGGAAATGGATGAAATGAGCAGCAGGCTAGAGGTATGCCAAACTGGCTGGTGCATACATTGCGTGACATTAAATTGGATGCACCTTTGTCTAGTCGTACTCGTTCAGGCTCTCGCCATGCATCTTATGCATTAGATTGTTATGCTTTGGCTGTGTCTAGCTTACATGATGTTGAGGAACCTCTGTCTTTTGATGAAGTACAGAATTCAAAAAATTGGATGGCTGCCATGCAATCAGAATATGATGCACTTATAGAAAATGACACATGGACTTTATGTGATTTGCCTCTTGGAAAAAAGGCCATTGGTATGAAGTGGGTTTACAAGTTGAAACGCAAGCTCGATGGTGAGATCGATCACCATAAGGCTCGACTTGTTGCAAAGGGTTATGCACAACAAAAAGGCATAGATTATGAAGAGACTTTTTCTCCCACTTGTCGTATGACTACTGTGCATTTTCTATGTGCATTGGCAGCTCATTTTGGTTGAGATGTACATCGATCATACATTGTTACTACTTTCTTGAATGGTGACACATTTGAGGAAGTTTATGTAACGTAGCCTCTTGGTTTTGTTAAGAAAGGACAAGAGGACAAAGTGTTCAGATGTAAGAAGGCTTTGTATGGGTTGAAGCAATCTCCTCGTGCTTGGTATGAGAAAGCTAACACTCATTTGGTCAAACAAGGCTTTCGCAACATTCCAACAGAAAGCACATTGTATGTAAAGCGTGAGGATGATGTATTTCTCATTGTGGTTCTTTATGTTGATGATTTGCTGATCACTGGACCAAATGAGAGACATATTGCTGAATTTAAGGCTGATTTGAATGCTACTTTCAAGATGAAAGATTTGGGGCTGTTGCATCATTACTTGGGTATACAGTTTAAGCAGTGTGATGGTGGTATTGCCTTGTGTCAGAAAAGTTACATAGAGACATTGCTATGTAAGTTTGGACTTGAGGATTGCAAACCTATTGCCACTCCCATGGAAACAGGTTTGAAGTTGAGTCTACATGATACTGGCGATCCTGCTGATGTCACTCTTTACCAAACTGCTGTTGGCTGCCTCATTTATGTATGCAACACGAGGCCAGATATTCAGTTTGCAGTCTCGCAGGTCAGCAGATTTATGCATAGCCCAGGGTCTAAGCATTGGCAGGCTGTCAAGAGGATTTTCCGCTACCTTAGTGGCACTTTACATCTTGGCTTGTTTTATCCCAAGGGGGGATCATTGCCGCCAGACTTACATGCTTTTTCGGACTCAGATTGGGCTGGTTGTTTTGACACGCGAGTGTCCACAAGTGGTTTTTGTTTCATGCTTGGCAGTTCATGTATATCATGGTTGAGCAAGAAGCAACCTACTGTGGCCACTTCGAGTTGTGAGGCTGAGTACAGGGCAGTCTTCACAGCTACGGTTGAGTGTGTATGGCTCAGACGCCTTATGGCTGACTTGGGTGTTGGACAGGACACTGCCAACACTATCTACACTGACAGTCAGAGCGCATTGGCAGTTGCGAGGAACCCAGTTTTTGATGCTCGCACAAAGCACATTGAGGTGCATTACCACTATGTCAGGGAGAGGCTCTCAGCAGGAGAGATCAGCTTGGCTTATGTGCCAACACAGGACAACCTTGCAGATCTTTTCACAAAGGCATTGTCTCGTGAGAAGCTTGAAGCTTTCCGCAAAGCTTTGGGCTTACTCCCCTTTGTGGACTGATCCTGTCCTCAGGGCATGGCACTTCCCTTTACTCATGTGCCAGCTCTCGTTCACCGCATCACTCCAGGGGGGATTTGTTACCATATACATGTGGTAGTGATGTGTGTGAACACACTAGGACCGCCGGGGCATTTTTTCCCTCTTTAGGAGGTTTTTTCCCCCGTGCATTATATATACGCCCATCACTCTAGGGCTACCTATCTTTCCATTGCACACTAAGTAACACACTCTCTATTGTGTGCCTTGAGCTTCCTTCGTCTTCTCCAAGCTGTGTGTGTTTCTCTGCAACCCTAATTCCAACAGTCCTTGCTCCCATCATTGGCTGTAGTGGCATCTCATCTCTCTTTATCGGAACCTTGGTGCGCTGACATGCGTCACAATGCTTTACAAACTCCTTAGCATCCATATGCAATGTAGGCCACCATATTCTTGCGGTTAAGACAATTTTTGCCGTCTTATCGCCTGAAAAATGACCTCCAGTTATTCCTCCATGAGCGTGTTCTAGAATCAGCAGGTATTCACTTTCACTTGCACAGATTCTAAGTTGATTATCCTTTCCTCGCTTATAGAGTTGATTCCCAGTTAAATTAAAGTCACGAGCCTCCAACTCTATATCCCTTTTCCATGCTTTTGTTATGTTTTCAGGAAATGTCCTTGTTGTTAAGAAATCAATGATATATTGACTCCATGCATGTGCAATGTTTACTTGAAACAATGTCGCATGATTCTCTGGTCATTTGGCACTACATATAGTACAATTGTTAACATAAGCGTGTGTGTCAGCATACATAGTTGGCCAATAAACCCCTAATTGTTTCAATCTCTGGTGTGTTTTCAATAAAATACACAATCTTGGACGTGTGCCTCTTCAAGATAACACTCGAATTCCTCCGGATTTATACATAATCGTAGAATCTGGTCCGATCCTAGATGATACAGTCGTCCTGCAATCAGCTTGAAGTTTTTTGTTTGTCGAATTGTTTGTTGTTTGGATCTGTCCTCCTTGTTATCAAATCTACCTCCAAAGGAAAGAATACTAACAATTTCCTGAGACCATTTGGGTATCATTTCAATATTGAAAAGATAAGCATCAGGTATGCCATCATCTACTCCTTCAGGAGCTTCCCCGTTTTGAAGCCTTGAAAGATGATCTGCCCGTAGATGAGTTTTACCCTTTTTGACTATCACTGTGAAGTAAAATTCTACCAATATAATAAACCAACATACAATTCTCCCAGTATTTCATGGTTTATTTACCAGATACAAAAGAGCTTGATGATTTGTGAAGAACACAAATTTGTTTGCTAGCAAATAACGTCGAAATTTCTATACAGCATAAATCATTCCTAACCCCTCTCTTTTAGTGGTTGTGTAGTTCTTCTTTGCACTATTTAACTGTAGGCTTGCATAACAAACTGGGAAATCCATTGTTCCGTCTCTAGGTTGATCCAGAATACTCTTGATTGCATATGCAGATGCATCAATGTGAACATGGAATATCTTTTCCCAATCTGGTGCTTTAAGTACAGGTGCTGATACAAGGTTTTCCTTCAGCTTTTGGAATGAAGTTTCACACTCCTCAGTCCAGTCTAAACTGACTAATAAGCGATACAGAGATTGTGCAATGACTGCATACATATATATGAATCTTCGATAATATCCGCAGTGTCCCATGAAGGATTGTACTTGTTTGGCATTGGGCATGTCTACTATGACTTTGATTTTGTCTAGGTCAGTGGTTATTCCATTTCTTGAGACAATATGTCCTAAGATGCGGCCTTGCCTAACCATAAAAATATACTTTTCCAGGTTAAGACAGATTCGATATGTTCCGCACTTCTCAAATACCATTTGTAAATGGTCAATATGTTCGTCTCGTAGAAGAGAGTGTACACAATGATCATCCATATATATTTCTAAGAATATTCTTTGAACGCATGAGTCATTAACCTTTGAAAGGTAGCTGGGGCATTGATTAAGCCAAAAGGCATAACTCTATATGCATATATTCCCCATTCTGTGGCAAATGCTATTTTGTGTTGATCTTCTATTGCAATTGCCAGTTGGTTATACCCTGAAAACCCATCTAGAAAGGAATAAGCCCGTTTCCCAGGCACCCTCTCAAGTACATGTTCTGTGATCGGCAAGGGATAATGATCCCTTATGGTGGTTGCATTTACTTTTTTGAGGTTCACACACACTCGTAGCTTTCCATTATTTTTGGGGAAAACCACAATGGATGACACCCAATCTGTATGTTTGATCTCATAGATGAATTCAACATCCATCAGCTTGTCAATCTCCTCTTTGATTTGTTTAGCAAATGTGTCATTATATGTGTAAGGACGTTGTTTGCTAGGTTTGGCATCTGCTTTCAATGGGATTGTATGTTGACATATCGATGGATCAACTCCTTTGAGGTCTTTGTAGGACCAAGCAAACACATCTTTATACTTCTTGAGAAGTTGTGTTAACTGTTCTTCTTCTTCAGGCTCTAAATTAGTTGTGATATAGACCGGCTGAGGCTTTTCACCTGGTTCAACGAGGTCTATCCGTTTTGCATTTTTCGGCCCATCGTAAGATTCTTGGTTTATTCTTTCCTTGATTGGTGGTGTCATTATGATTTTTCTGTCCTGGATGGTGAATTTTCGATAGTGGGATGGTACATTTATGTTTCCTTTTTCGGACTCCTCCTTACCATCACTTTCTTCCTCAATAGTCCATACCTCTCGTAACGATCGTTTTAGTTCTTGGTATTTCTTTTTACGCTCCATTCTGGTCCACTCTAGGTCTTTCGTTTTTTTATGTTTTGATTGTTGAGATTTTTTTGATTTTGTTTCTGTTTTAGTCTTTCGTACTTGTTTTATTTCCTGTTGCATTCTTTCTCTTCGAACTTTTGAGAATCTGCCTGATTTGGTCTTTTACACAATCCTCTGCTTTGACAAGCATTAGATAGTGAGTTTTATCTTTTATCCTGAGCATAGGGTTCTCTCTCATTTTGTTTTCTGCTCGTTTTTCTCTATAGCGTTCCTGGCGTCTAGGGTGCTGATTGGCAAAATCATAAAACTTGATATTCACTGTTTTCTCCCCACGCTCGCTTGAGTTGTCTGAACACTCGTTATCAGCAACGTTATTTACCTCCAGATGTTCAGAGGAGTTATAAAACTCATCTTATTCTGGTGGTTCCACAATCTCATCTTCTCCTGGTATAAGGCTTACCATGTAATAGGGTAGCACATCATAGCCGTCCTTATCGCAAAATTTTGTCATTGGCCTATCTGTAATGGTACATACATCCAATGTTGCTAGTATGTGTTCCCATTCCAGAGGTCCTAAGGGATCTTCATGAAAAGGTTCTGGAATATAATCCTTGTCCTCAATAGATATTTCTAAGAAGCATTCCTCTTTTTTTAAGCTCCCATAATGTGAAGCTCCGTACATCCATAGCTCTTTTTTGCCCTAACCATGCTGGGAGTTCGGACCCTATCAATGTAGCTGAATCAAACTCTTCCACTGGTGTCTGGTTCACATCTTTGTAACTATGGTCTTTTAGGTGTATTTTGGTTGTAGTCTCGCCATGTCTGAGATATATGTGGTCGTAACCCCAATCCTAGACCATCTTTAATTGTCTCATGAATGGTCTTCCCAAGATGATCTTGTAATTGTTCTTTTTGTCGAAATCGACTATTGCAAATGTATGCTCATACTCGATTCCACACGAGGTGACAATTACTTTTTCTAAAATTCCTAGAGGCTTTTCCATGAAGCCATCTACCAGTTGTAATTTCATTCTGGTAGCTCTCAAAGCTGGTTTTCCCCATTTTTTCCAGATTTCCTTGGTGGCGATAGCAACTCCTGCTCCACTGTCAAGAATAGCTTTGGAAACTACTCCTTGGAATTCTACTGGTAGTATGGTATTTCCATCTTCTCCCTCGCAATATTCTCCAACCTTGTTTAAAGGTACTGACCTAGTGTTTAGTTGAGGCTTGTCCAATTCTCTGATCCCTTCTTGAAGCTTCGAGGTGGGGTCTTTTACTCCAAATTTTTCTAAGCATTTGCCTACGGTGGTCCACATGTTTGGCCGTAGCCTTAGGAGTCCGGCTAATGTGATTGTGCATGCCACAGGGGTGGACAATAACTCAATCAACCCTTGTGAATCCATCACTCTGTTGGAAGAAAGTCTTTGAGATGGGATTGCTCTCACCTCAGACTTGGCTTCATACTCCCCTAGGTAAGAGGGTAGAGTTTTTAGCGAGTCTAGTTGGCTGTGCCCCGAACTATTTGATCCCTGGTCTCCCCCTTGTGAATGCATATCAAAGTTCATTTGTGATCTTGCCTCAAATTCTTCAATAGGAGGTAAGATCTCATTTTTCTCTTTTCTCATGCTATTCATTTGGTAGCTCACCTGGTTAGCTTCGTTGGCATCATGGATTTGTTTCCATAGGTCATCTAGACCGTTACAATCCTTACCCATTTCTACCAATGTTTTAGGTTGAAAACCATCAATTATCTCATCTGTTGTATTTGGCACTATGATAGGTTCTCTCCTGGACTAAGAGGCATTCATGAGTCTCTCCTTCGTGTCTACTTGTTTCTCTAAAGTTGGTTTGATAGGGGCTGGAGCTGGTACTTTGTGCCAACTTGCAGGTTTACCAAGCAGGTTTTCTATCAAGGATTGGGCTGTTTCAATCATTTTTCGACACATTTGCAACCTTTGTTTTTCTATTTCTGCATATGGATAAGTCATCCATCTTTGCTCTTGGGTTTGGTTGTTTTGGAGTCTGGCTTCGTAAGCTTTTAAAAGTGTGTCTAACTGCTCATTTATCTTTTCTGCCACCAACACTGATCCTCCTGATTCTGCACTTTTGGGTTCTGCTATTTCCTTGGGTACTATGGTTGCCGCAGTGTGTGTGCTTAGACTGGCTAGATTCTCTAACCGCTCTAATCTATCCTTCGTGTGTTTTAACTCCTCGGATAGAGCCGTTTGCTTTCGTTCTCTCCGGGATTTCATACGCGCCTTTCTAGCTTTCCAAGTGCTTCTCTGATTTTTCCTTTCTGAACTTGGGGCATCGGTTTTTGGCTCTTCAATTATGGGTTCGTTCGTCATTATTTGAGCTTGGGCTCGTGTCATTGCCTGAATAGGTATTACTGTCTCGTTTTCTGACCCTCCACTGGAAGGCACTGCTTCCAGCATGTTCAAGGTAGATTTTGCTCCTTTGCTCGGGTTCTTAGGGCAATCAGGAACCAAATGAGTAATTCCACACTCGGTGCAATATGCGTTGACTCTTATGATTTCATCATGAGGACAGTCTCTTAGCCAATGGTCTCCACCACACTTGTAGCAGGGTCCCTTAGGCTGTTGAGGTGCTCCTTGAGCTCCTCTTTGTTGGTATGCATGTCTCTGTCCGCCCGTGCCTCCGTTGGCTATGAACAACAATGTTCTTTCATCCAAGCTATATCTTCCTTCTCCTGTTGCCTGTGCAGCTGTTGGTGGTACTGCACTTTCCATCATGCTCCATGGTTCTAGCGTTGGAGGTTCTTCTGGTGGATAATAGACAGGATTTGCAGCATATCCATTGGGATCTTCGAAATATGCATGCATAGGCACCAAAGCCTTCTCTTCTGATTCATTTACTGTTGGTGTGTATCTTATGCCGACTGGTCGTAATCCTGGTAGGGGTGGTTGCTGCCCCAACACTGGTTGTGGTCTTTCTATACCTACAGGTCCTGGTAGGTTGTCTGCTTGATACCTAGGCATCGGTGGAAGTTGAGGAGATGCTACCTGAGCCTGGGGAGCATAAGGTCGTTCTCTCACATATCCCTTGTTATAATAACATTCCTCCGTCCCATTGGTTTGTCCATTTTTGTTCAATAGCACACCACTTGGGTTGTTTAGCCTAAGGTTTGGCATACAAGTTAATCTTTTTTAGCACTTCCTCTACAAGCTGCTACTAGCTTACAACTACTTCTCCTTTTGGTGTTGTCTTAGCGGACTTGCTTCCACTTTGTTGTGAGGATGAATTGTCATCAAGATCCTTGAATTCACCCTCCTTGTAGACCGCACAATTGTCTACAAGGTAAAGAGCCTCCTTAGTTAACTCGTTTAACGTTGTGCTCCTCTTCATATGTAAGTCCTTCTGGAGATCTGCATTCCTTAGTCCTTGAATAAATATAAGCATAAGTCTGGATTGAGTTGGCAGTTCTTCCACAGGGCAGAACTTAACATATCTTTTTAATCGTAGGGCTGTCTTTCGCACAGATTCCCCTTCTTTCTGTTTGAATTTATGGATTTGTGAGATTGTATTATAAGCTATCCCCCTTTGTGAGAATTCCTCAATAAACTCGTCAAACACCTCCTCCATAGACTCAAAGTCTCTACGCTCCACAGAGTCAAACCAAGTAGCAGCATCCTCCTCTAGGGTCAGTCCAAACCCTACAAATTGGGTAGGGAAGTCTAACACCTCTTCAGCTCTAATTACACGCACAAAGGCTGCTACATGATCTCTAGGATCTCTGTTTCTCGTGTATTTCTTGTTTACCCATTGTTGCACTTGAGAAGGTCTAATTCTACGATGGTCTACAAATCTCATCATTGGATCTCCTCGCCCTAATCGATATACCTCCTCTGGCTTTCGGTAGTGGGAGGGTTCCTCTCCCAATGGTGCTCCTACGCCATAATTTCTAATGGTTCTTGCAAGAGATGGTTCATCTCTACGAACTCGCTCTATGGGTGGTCTTCCAGGATTTGTTGACCCTTGAGTTTTTGGCTTACTCTCGCCTTGATAACATGAATAGAGTGGTGGTTCTTGTAAATCCTTAGCCCTCGTGTGGCTAGATAACCATCTCGATTTCGGTTTTGTTCTAATGTTGCACTCTGTCGAAGCCATGCCTGCAATGATGGCTGAGTTGCTGGTTGGTTTTAGTAGTTGAACGTCTGTTGTCGGGTAGAATGTGAGGTCGCGTCTTACTTTTCTAAAAATGGATTTGTCGATTTGCTAGGGGTGTAGGTGACCCTTGGCACTTCTTCGGGGGCATATGTTGATGTTTCTGGAACTGTTGTCTTTTCTACCTCCTCTGGGAGAATACGTTTATATTCTCGCCTGTACCTATCAACAAAAACAATATCCTTCCTCATAGCAATTTCATAAGAGAATAAGTAAAGAACCTTGTCTTTGCTTAATTCGTTTGGGTAGGGTTCTTTGCATTGAAAGTAAGAAACTACTCCCTCGCTCTCATGCTTGTAAACCCCCCCATTCTCATTATAGCTTGAGACTCTGGTTGTTTTCTTATCATACATAAAAAGAGCTCCGGGTCGATCAATGTTTGGAGGCGGTTCTTGAGTTTTTGAAACCATTTTTCCTTTTGCTACGTTATCTCTATATCTATTGTAATCCTCAGGGTTGCTAACTATCAGATAGTGGTTCCCCTTTTTGTCTCGGAATCTATCTCCATCATCGTAGACTCGAATTATTTCCAGTCTTTGAGCAGGTCTTTCTTTAATACAAATACACTTGCGTCCTCGATAGTCAGAATAAACTAAGGCTCTCCTAGAGTTTGTTCCTTCTAAGAAGATTATAGTGAACTTGGAATCGCTCAAAGGATTTTGGGAGGTGATTCCTCCTGGCATTGGTCCTTCATCGGAGAAACCTCCTAGCTGTTGACTACCCATCATGAAGAAGGACTTATCTGATGAAGTGTCAGTATCACTACCCTCCTGAATGATTGGTGCTAGTGGATCTAGCCTTGCCTAAGTCATGCTCTCCTCGGTGGACACTAAGCTACCCTGATCACCTACCACCTTTTGATCTCTAAGAACGTGTCTTCCTGATTTTAAATTCATCAAACTTAGCAATGAAACTTATCACAAATCCAATCACTCACCTGCTAAAGGATCAGTTTTTGCACAACTTCTTGCTTGGCCGTTGAATATACCTGTACACAAGCGTTTAATTTCGGCAATCGAATCAAAGGATTTAACTGCTAGAGGTGGTCTTAGTAATGATTGGTATAACTGGAGGGTTAACCTCAACCACTATTGTATTTTATACACTTTGGATGTTCTTGATTAGGTCTGCTAATCTGGAACTGTACTTTCCTCGAATGTTGGTCAATGTATCGGGAAAATCTTAATTCCGTCTTTGCTCCGTCAAAAGGTCAAACAAGGTCCAAATTCACTTCTGAAAGAAGTTTTGGAACTCTTAAGTCAATTGAAACATCACTCAATTTCCTCAGTCAGCTTTTCTCTTCACTAAGCCCCTGTAGACATCCTACGCGTAGGATGTCTCCTGCACTGTTTTGCCTAGAGTTTGCACAATGGATCCCCCTTGATGTGCTGAGTTCATAGCTGTTTTTACTTTTTGATTTGGTCACCTATAAGCTGGTCAATTGATCAGAAATCTATTCCAGTAGCCTGATGTTGGTCTGACTAGTCAAATCAACTCCAATTTGGACCAAAATTGACTAGGAGGCTTGCCTCAGGCTATACAACACCCTACTATGCCCACAATCAGTTTTTGGCTTCAATTTCATGCATTAGACATTCTACGCGTAGCATGTCTAACTAATCAAAATGACTTCAAATGCAAAGCATAGACTCCTCTTAAGGTGCTGATCACTTTGGTATGCTCAAAGCTGGGTTTGGAGTGCTAAATCACACAGAACACATCCTACGCGTAGGATGTCTATATGGCCTGTTTGACCCCAAACTTGAGCCACAACTTTTCCTTCATGTCAGCAACCCAATGCTATGCTTAGATTTTAGTTTGGATTTCAAAAGACCCCAATTTTAGTTGTCCTAGCCTTTTTCACTCAAAAATGCTAAAGTCTGCTTAAAACCCAATTTTCTCACCCAATTGAGATGAAACCTTTCCATTAGGAAAGAAATGGACTCATTTTCGGGCCTTTCAACTCTAGTGAGAGAATGCTCCTTAGCCAATAGGAAGAAGGCTAACGTTACGTTGAAAAAACAATTTTTCTCATTTTGAAAATGTCCATGAAAACCATTTTGGTGAAATTGTCACTATCATCAGAAAAGTAAGGCGCTTGATAATGACATCTGGCACAAGTGCCGAATGCCTTTTTATGACCCGTTGTTGCTATCATATAAAGTGAAGTACTTGTAGTTGTGCATCTCGCACAAGTATCAATCACCTTTTTATAAAGTACTCGCAATTTAAATTCGAATAGATTGTACTTGATAGTGATTGATAGGTACTATTTAAGACTATGAAGGAGTCAGAACCAAGCGAATAGAGGCGCTTGAGGGATCTCTGGGACCTCTATTCTCTTGGTTCTGACCTTATGAGTCCCTAGGATTAAGATATAGCACTTTTTAAGCCCACGGATGCATCCGGAACGTCCAAAAACCATAGGATAGCTCTTTAAAACACTGAAATCTGACGTCTCTAGCTCAAGATATAGCATTTTTAAGCATAGGGCCTCATGAGGTCAATACCAAGCGAATAGAGGCCCTTGCGAATCTTTGTGACATGGATAACAATTAGGATGCCCTTGCATCATCTGTATATAGAGCCAATGCTAACTAAATGTTGTGTTGTTTCTATGGGTGCAGGTGAGGGCTAATCTCTTTGGTTCATCGTTTTGGCTACTTTACTTTTGGAAGATTGGCTGCTGGTTCGAAGTTTGTGAAGGAATTTCTGCTGGTGCAGCCTATGGTGGATGCACCAGCAGGCGGTGGGGAGCCATAGCATGGAGGAGATGTAGCAGAACGAGATGGGGGTAGAGAGAGAGAGAGAGAGAGAGAGAGAGAGAGAGAGAGAGAGAGAGAGAGAGAGAGAGAGAGAGAGACTCGGTAGAGCAGCAGAAAAACAACACGCTAACTTTTGATTGATATGATTTTTTCTAAAACCTTACAACATATATAAAGCAAAAATGTGTATCATGCAAACTCCGCTAAAGCGGTGGTCTATAGCTGCATGCACTATGAGGGTGTTTCTGTTAAGTATGGAGCCTGATTTACCCTTGTAATTTTCTGTGGTAAAAGCACACATTTGTAAGGCCCCCATTATGAGGAGAAGCCATCGTGCGTGAAGGAAAATCACTCACCTGAAACCAAAATTTTCACAGACAAGAATCAGGGGCAACTTTCGACGGAATATTATGGCCGGACGGCGGCCGGAAAGTGGTCGGAAAACAACCGGTCAGTTGGACGGTGGCCGGTAGTGAATGCCCGATGGCCGGTGGTCGAAAGTCAATGGACGATGGCCGGTGGTCGGAAGTCAATGGCCGGTGGCCGAATTCAAAAGCGGACTTGTCTTCTTAAGGGCGGCCACACATGGGCGGATTGGAGGGTCCGATTTGGACTTATTCACACAAGGGAGGCTACACATGGATGTCTCTCATAAGAGAGGGCAGCCCTTTTGGCCTATAAAATCAAGCCATTTCTACACACATTTCATAGTGTGAAGTTGATGCAACAAGGTGAGTGTGAGGTGGTGAGAGTAAAGCAAGGCGGGAGCTCTATCAAGGGTTTAATCCCTTTGTAAACTACTTCTTCTTTTGAAGTGCTAAAGCCATTGAGTGGCTGCTTTCCCGTGGACGTAGCCCACATTGGGTGAACCACGTATATCGTGTGTACTCTCTCTCTCTCTCTACTCTGTAATCTCTTGTGTGTGAAATCTATCTCTCTCCATTAAGTAATCTACTCAAAAATCTATTTAGCTACGTCTTATTTCCTAACAACTGGTATCGGAGCAAGGTTTGCTCGTAGTTAAATTATCTCAAGGAAAGGATTCCTTGAATTGAGTGGGAGTTATGGCGGAGGAAGGGAAGCTCAAGATTGAGAAGTTCAACGGCAAAAACTACCAACATTGGAAGATGCAGATTGAAGACTATCTCTACCAGAAGGACCTCTATTTGCCACTAGGCGGTCTTGCGAAGAAGCCCGCAACAATGGCAGATGAAGCATGGATTGTCCTTGATCGAAAGGCACTGGGAACAATCCAGTTAAGCTTGGCGTCAACAGTGGCCTTCAATGTTTCGGAGATGAAGACCACGGAGGACTTGATGAAGTCACTTGACGACTTCTACGAGAAACCATCGGCATCCAATAAAGTATTTCTTATGAAGCGCTTGTTCAATCTAAAGATGGCAGAGAATGGTTCAGTTGCAGAACACCTAAATGACTTTAACACAAACATAAGTCAACTTTGATCGGTGAAAATCAATTTCGATGATGAAGTGCGAGCTCTCCTTATACTATCATCTCTACCGGATAGTTGGAACAGCCTTGTGATGGCTGTAAGTAATTCTATCTCTGGTACAAATACTCTTAAGTTTGATGATGTTATGGGTGTTCTCCTAAGCGAGGAAATACGAAGGAGAAGCACAGGAGAATCATCAAGTGCTGCTCTGTCAGTGGAAACAAGAGAAAGGCCTAAGGAGAGGTTCAAAAAACAAAAGGGTCGTGATCGCTCAAGGCGGAGCAAGTCACGCACAAAGTCAGTTCTTGAATGTTGGAACTGCGGCAAGAAGGGCCACATCAAGAAGGATTGCTGGTCCAAGAAGAAGAAGGAGACAGAGTCTCAAGACAACAAGACAACATTGGAGGCCAATGTGGCAGGTAAAGTAGAGCAAGATGCTCTAATTCTCTCATTAGACAATGTGTCTAATTCCTGGATAGTAGATTCCGGGGCTTCATTCCATGCGACACCACACAAGCAACATTTCCAAGACTACACCAAAGGTAATTTTGGGTATGTATACTTGGGAGATGATGAAGCTTGTGAGATTGTCGGCAAAGGTACAGTTGTTGTCAAAACTGCTAACGGAAATGAATGGAAGCTTAAAGATGTTACGCATGTTCTTTCTCTTCGCAAAAATTTAATCTCTAAAGGACAATTGGACGGTGAAGGTCACAACATTGCATTCGGAAACAAACGGTGGAAGATCTCAAAGGGATCTTTGGTGGTTGCCAAGGTAGAAAAGGTCGGTACACTTTACTTGTGTACTGTTAGCACGCAACCTTCAGCTTGTGCAGCAACTACAGAACTTGACAGTGCAGTGTGGCACTACCGGCTTGGGCATATGAGTGCCAAAGGAATGCAAATCCTTCAAACAAAGAAGCTTCTACCAGGTTTGAAAGAAGTGGACTTCGAGTTCTGTGAAGATTGTGTTTATGGTAAACAAAAGAGGGTAAAATTTCAAAAATCAGGAAATGAAAGAAAAAATTAAAAACTTGAGTTGGTTCATTCTGATGTTTGGGGTCCCGCAAGTACACCATCACTTGGTGGCTCATTGTACTATGTAACATTCATAGACGATGTGACTAGAAAAACATGGGTTTATGTCATGAAGAATAAATTTGATGTATTTTCCATATTTCAAAGGTGGAAATCCTTTGTGGAGAATGAAACAGGTACCAAGGTTAAATGCCTCAGATCCGACAATGGAGGTGAATATTGCAGCCAAGCTTTTGAAACCTTTTGTGCTAGTAATGGCATTCGGAGGCAAAGGACAACCCCAAGGACACCTCAGCAAAATGGTATTTCGGAAAGGATGAACAGGACAATCATGGAACGAGCACGAAGCATGCGGCTACATGCAGGCCTACCGCTTGAGCTTTGGGCGGAAGCTGTAAGTACGTTTGTGTACTTAATCAATCGGTCACCCTCAATAGCATTGGATGGGGGAGTTCCAGAAGAGGCATGGACAGGTAAACCGGTGAATTATGCATTTCTCAAAGTGTTTGGGTGTGAGGCTTTCATGCACATAGATAGAAGCCTAAGATCAAAGCTAGATGCAAAGTCCAAAAAGTGTTTCTTCATTGGATATGGAGAAGGAGACTTTGGGTATCGCCTATGGAATCCTGAAGATGGTAAAATCATAAGGAGTAGGGATGTAATTTTTAAAGAACAAAATATGTACAAAGATTACTTGGAAAGAAAACAAACAAAAGAAACAGGTGATGAGTACATGGAGCTTGAGGACGGTGAAGACTCAAGGACTGCAAACGGTGACAATGTGCAACAACGTCAACCAAATGAGGAGCCCCAACCTATTCCCCAAATATCTACAAGAGCAAGTAGACCTCCAGAAAGGTTTGTTTTTTCCTTCAACCATCTCTTGATCTCAGATTCTGGAGAGCCGGAATCATACGAAGAAGCTATGCAACATGAATCCAAAGAAGAATGGATGAAGAGCATGCAAGTGGAGATGGACTCACTACATCGCAACCAAACATGGGAGTTGGTTGAGTTACTTAAAGGTAAGCGGGCACTTCAAAAAAAATGGGTGTACAAGTTGAAGGAAGAAGAAGGTGGGAAGAAAAGGTACAAGTTTAGGCTTGTGGTAAAAGGGTTTTCTCAAAAGAAAGGTATTGACTTCAATGAAATATTTTCTCCTGCTGTAAAAATGAACTCAATTAGGCTTGTCTTAAGCCTTGTGGCTACTCATGATCTAAATCTTGAGCAAATGGATGTAAATACGGCATTCCCTCACGGTGACTTAGAGGAGGAAATCTACATGCTTCAACCAAAGGGGTATGAAGTAAAAGGTAAGGAGAAAATGGTTTGCAGATTAAAGAAGAGCTTGTATGGTTTAAAGCAAGCATCAAGACAATGGTACTTGAAGTTTGATCGATGGATGTTGGATCATGGATTCACAAGATGCAACGCGGATCACTGCGTCTACACGAAGAATTTGGGAGATGGAAAATTCATCATCCTAATTTTGTATGTTGATGACATGTTGATTGCAAGTGCTAACATGCAGGACATCAAAGACCTAAAAGAGGAGCTGTCCAAATCTTTTTCAATGAAAGATTTAGGTGCTGCAAAGAGGATACTTGGTATGAAAATATCAAGGGACAGGACGAAGAAGACAATAAAGCTATCTCAAGAAGATTACATCAAGAAGGTACTAGAAAGGTTTGCAATGCAAAATGCAAAACCAGTTTCTACACCTTTGGCTGGTCATTTTAACCAACGAAGGATATGTGTCCAAAGACACAAGAGGAGATAGCCTATATGTCTAAAGTTCCATATGCTGCAGCGGTAGGTTCTCTAATGTATGCTATGGTCTGGACAAGGCCAGACATTGCACATGCAGTGGGAGTTGTGAGTAGGTTCATGGACAACCCAGGTAAAGAGCATTGGCAAGCTGTGAAGTGGATACTTAGGTATCTAAAAGGGACAACAACAAATGCTTTGTATTTTGGAGGAACTGATATTTTTCTAGAAGGGTATGCTGATGCAGATATGGTAGGTGACAAAGATACTCGAAGGAGCACTAATGGCTATGTGTTCATAGTTGGAGGCACAGCAGTAAGCTGGGCTTCAAAGCTGCAGAAAGTGGTTTCACTTTTTACCACGGAAGCAGAGTATGTAGCAATGACAGAGGCAAGCAAAGAAATTATGTGGCTTCACAGATTCTTAGAAGAGCTTGGATTCAAACAAGACAATTGTGTCTTGTACAGTGACAGCCAAAGCGCTATCCATCTTGCGAAGAACTCAGCCTTTCATTCAAGGACAAAGCACATTGAGGTGAGATATCACTTCATACGCACTCTTTTGGAAGAGGGACAACTAAAGCTAGGAAAGGTGCATACAAGTGAAAATCCTGCAGACATGTTTACAAAGGTGGTCAACAAGGAGAAGTTGAGCTTTTGCTCATCTTCAATCGGCATTCAATGATAAGAAGCCAGAATGGAAAGAAGTCACAGGTTTGGTTTGGAGATCAGTCTCCAAGTGGGAGATTGTTAAGTATGGAGCCTGATTTACCCTTGTAATTTTCTGTGGTAAAAGTGCACATTTGTAAAGCCCCCATTATGAGGAGAAGCCATCGTGCGTGAAGGAAAATCACTCACCGGAAACCAAAATTTTCACGGACAAGAATCAGGGGTAACTTCAGAGGCCTTGGGGGCGGAGGCCCCCGAGACTTTCTTTCCGCCAGAATATTCCTTTCCGACGGAATATTATGGCCGGACGGCGGCCGAAAAGTGGTCGGAAAACAACCGGTTGGTTGGACGGTGGCCGGTAGTCAATGGCCGGTGGCCGGTGGTCGGAAGTCAATGGCCGGTGTCCGATGGCCAAATTCAAAAGCGGACTTGTCTTCTCAAGGGCGGCCACACATGGGCGGATTGGAGGGTCCGATTTGGACTTATTCACACAAGGGCGGCTACACATGGCTGTCTCTCATAAGAGAGGGCAACCCTTTTGGCCTATAAAGGGAGGCCATTTCTACACACATTTCATAGTGTGAAGTTGATGCAACAAGGTGAGTGTGAGGTGGTGAGAGTGAAGCAAGGCGGGAGCTCTATCAAGGGTTTAATCCCTTTGTAAACTACTTCTTCTTTTGAAGTGCTAAAGCCATTGAGTGGCTGCTTTCCCGTGGACGTAGCCCACATTGGGTGAACCCCGTATATCGTGTGTACTCTCTCTCTCTCTCTCTCTCTACTCTATAATCTCTTGTGTGTGAAATCTATCTCTCTCCATTAAGTAATCTACTCAAAAATCTATTTAGCTACGTCTTATTTCCTAACAGTTCCCACAGACAGACGCCATTGAAACTGGGCTTGCATACCCAACAACCCCCCCTCAAGCCCAAACCACTGACTATGGACTTGATACAGACCATGGCAGAGTCCATTCACCTAAAACCATGAGTAGAAGTCGCCCCCTTGACTATAGCATAGGTGTGTGTGTGTACTTCCCTCAAACAACCATGAGAGTGAGACATACCAAAACTCGACCAAACAATAAAAGGGTGGTCTTACCACTTTTTATGTGGCAGTGTCTATAGCCCGTACTTGTGAGAGTGAAGTGTGTGTTTATGAGTAGTTTGTGTGTGCGTATGTGTATGGGAGTGTGTGTGTGTGTGTTGCTGAAAAATAGCAATTTCAGATATGGAGAGCTTGGGCAAGACATGAGAGTGAGAGAAAAGAGAGATGGTGGTGTATGTACTCTATATATGGGTGTGTATGTGCTAAACATTTGTTAATTTCAGCTTGTGTATGTGTGTTGGCGTGTGTGTGTGTGTGCGTACGCGTGTGTGCTTTTTTGTTATCTACATATTACCCACAAACGAACATTTACATGTTCAAAAACCAAGGTACTCAGATAAAGACAAGGTTTTTGTACAAAATAAACTTAAATTAAAAAAAATTGTACAAATGAATAAAATCATGTTGGTACAAGTAAAAGGTAGAAATAGTTGGGTATGCAAGCCCAGGTTCAGTGGCATGTGTCTATGGGAACACCTCATAGTGCATGCAGCTATAGACCACCGCTTTAGTGGAGTTTGCATGATACACATTCTTGTTTTATATATGTTGTAAGATTTTAGAAAGAATCATATCCATCAAAAGGTAGCGTGTTGTTTTTCTTCTACTCTACCGAGTCTCTCTCTCTCTCTCTCTCTCTCTCTCTCTCTCTCTCTCTCTCTCTCTCTCTCTCTCTCTCTCTCTCTCTGTCTGTCTCTTTGTTGCATCTCCTCCACGCTATGGCTCCCCACCGCCTACATCCACCGTAGGCTGCACCAGCAACTGGTATCAGAGCGTCTAGGTGATATTAGGATAGCATCTCAGATTGCTAAGCATGAGGTGGTCATTGCTAAGGCACCATTAGCTCCTAGGCGGTGAAGAAGGAGCATCTCGAAACGCGCAAGCAAGGTGAGCTTCCCAGGCGGACAGAGCCCAAGCGGCATTCTTTTGCTTAGGGGACAAAGGCAAGGTGCTCAATATATGACATTTCAACACACCATCATCTACAAGGAGACAGAGCTCTCTACGCACAACACATGACCTCTCAAAATGCAACCAAACGCTACTGCAGTTCTGGATGTCATCGACAATTGAAAAAATTTACCAAGAAGAGTTACCTAGCATTTTAGAACGTTGCAGTAAATCAAGGATTTCACCTATTTTCAGTTCCCCTCTTCATAATGCCAGGTGCATTAAAACAAAAAACAACAAAAAGCAATGAGGGCTTCTTAAAACGTGTTGCAACAACTACTCATCGAGTTGTCATACTGTGAGATGTATGCTTTGTGTGAGACTTACCCGATGTATTTTGGTGCTATACATCTTTCTTGAATCAAGCCGTTGATCTATGGAGCTCAAGCTAAAGCAACCATTGCAATTGGCTTTGATGAATTCATTGCAGAAAAGGTGTTTAAAGATACTCAAACGAATCGTGCTCGACAGTATTCTTCATCTTCAAGCTCTTTTGCAGATTCACATATGACATCAAAGATCGACAACTTCTCCAGAACCTGCTCAAGCAACAATATGATGAGTTCAAAATTAGTTCTACCTATTTAGTCACATAGTTCTGCCATGATTTTGTTTATATCATCATCTATATTTTGTTTATATCATCATCTATATTTTGTCAAAGCTTTGTTTTGTCAGTTGTCAATCATAGTCATGTCTACTGCTAAACACTCTCACAAAACAATCCATAAGCAAAAAAAAGTCAAATTACAGTCACTATCATTCAAACACATGTGCACGGTCTCATACGTATGAGCCTCACGTTGAAACTTCAATGAAATGACGGCAACCGTCATGACCACAAAGGAATTCGATTATAACCACTACAAATGACACTACGCAAAGAAGTATTGCCCAAGCAAAGCATCAAGTTAAAAAAGCATTAATTAAGTGGGCCATCCCTATCTCTCACCCATTTCAAATGACAACATCAACGCTTGTAATAATCTTTTTACTCCACCTACGCCCATGATAATCTCTCTAAGGGACTCCTCCTAGCCCTTACTTTTGACTATCACATCTAAGCCATCTACTTTGAAAAGAGAGAGAAAATCATAGAGAAAAAAATGTTCGAGTAAATTCGGGTTCAATTGAAGCACCAAAGTATACCCGCAAGCCACTTTTGGCTTACACCATGGGAATAGGGGCATAACCAATGCATGAGAAATTAGCTTTTCATTTTGAGAAAATTAACATAAAGAAAAAGATTAGAGAAAAGGAAAAGAAAAAGAAAAGAAAAAAGAAAGAGAAGTTGTCAAGATAAATAGAGTGAACTTATCAATAAAGAAGATAAGCTATCAAGATTAGTGTAGGCACTTATTTAAAATGTGTAAAAAAAGAGGGCTTCTCTTCTCATTTTACACTTCTCTCTTTCATTTTTCTCAAGGTGCAATCTTGATAGTAAGCTTAAGAACTCCATAGCCAAGCCTCTTTCACACACACCTCCTACACACACACACACACCCTCTCAAAAAGAATCCATGGCCAAAACCCTTATCAAGTTTTTTTTCAAAAACTTGATCTCCTTCTTCACATTATCCACTCCATCTCCTCTCTCCTGATTCTCAAGCTTTCCAGATTTCGAATTCCCTTTGCCTCTTGCCATTCTGTCATTCCAACTAGCCAAATTGGTGATTCTCGGGCAAAGTGAAGAGGGAAAGATCCAACTACGTCAACACACTTCTTTAATACTCTCCCAAAGCGAGGAGAAGACTCTACAACACACACACACACTAAGGTAATGTTTTCTTGTTCTCTTTATGCTATTGTAATTTTTTGAAAATGGTTTACTTTCATTGTTACTTAAATTCATGCTTAAGCTCTCACATTTCCATAAGCAAGCTTTTTTGCTTGAGAAGAAGAACTAACTTCTTAATTTTGTTATCTCCTTCTAATTATGGTTAATTACTAATCATAACTAACCACCTTGCAAACAACTAACCACAATGTTATTTCAAGTTTCTTAGACTACCAGACTAATATGGCATAGAGAGTGTAGAAAGCACTCTCTTTAACCATAGGTAATTGGAGGTCATAATTATCTAAATAATATGCATGATTGAATTGGGATTGATATCCTTCATTATCCCTTAATCTCCCACATAAAACTTTTTATTGATTTTTTAGCTACTTTTTATTGTCTTACTTCAATTACTCTTATAAAAGTAATGCCATAAATCAAAGGCAACTAAGTACTGGAGTATTTTTGGAACTAACCTTATTTTCTAAAATAAGAATTACAATTTTTCCAAAAGAAATGCTATTGAATTTGCATAAATTATGTGTGTAAATTTTTTGATAACATACTAAGTTAATATCTGATTTTTCAAGAGAAAGTTGAGTTTTAAAGGGTAAGTTTATAATTACCAAAGGATTTTTTCTTTGAGAAAGAAGATGCCCATTCCAAATAAGATCATTATCTCCCTTCCCTCTTGCCAATTGAAAATACCAACTCCTTAAGCCTCACGTAGCTGTGTGATTAATCCTCTCTACGAAATCAATAGGTAAGCGTAAACCCTACCTTGAGAAGAACTTGTTGATCATTCTCACTGTACAGCATGCGCATTTGTATGATACTAGTATGTTCACTCTTGGGAATTTCACAAATTACTCTTACACCATCATTCATAGAAGGATGCTATTCTTGCATAAACCATAATTTAATATTGTATAATCAAATTAAAGGAAGTCTTAGATTATTTGTCTTAGGATCACAAGTTGATGCATTCTAAATGTTAGTATTTACTATTCATGGTATACACCTAAGTAAAGGTCATTGTATAGAGTATACATATTGTTTATTTCAAGTTTGTTTACTTTTAAATTTGTTTTGCAACTACAAAGAAGGGGGGGAGTAAGGGGATAGCTTCACGTAAGTGACGGCTGTGTTGCTTGCCAAGTCGAGAAAATTTTTGGGTAAGCTTGTAGAGCTTAGTCTGCTCAGATTTTTGATTCGGGCTCATTTCGGCCTCCATTTCAACTATAGGCAGGACTGCACATGCTATTTCATCATTTTGTGCAGAATTTTTGACAGTGTCGTTTTTTGCATAATAGGTGCCTTTAAGTCTTCTACGATTTGTGCTATATAGCACGTATTGTTCCCGCTTCGTTTCTCCTCTTTTTGGGCAGTTTTCACATCAGCTGCAGCATTTACCATGGTTGACAACAACACATATGTGTTCAAGATGTTTGTTGCTGAGGACAGATTGGATTGGGAAAATTACCCTATGTGGGCTTACATGATGCAACATGTTCTTGTGTCAAAGGGCATCTGGAATATTGTGCAGGCATTGATGTACGCCCTAGTTCTGAGGATGTAGGCGATGTTGAGGATGTGGCAGGTCTTGCTGAAGGATTGGTGCTATTAGAGTTGTTTTGCCTACGGTAGAACAATCTCGTTGGGATGTAAAGGATGCACAGGCTCAAGCATTGATTGCGTTTTCTGTGAAGCGCACTAGTGTTCCTCACATTTGTTCAGCAAAATCTACAAAACAGGCTTGGGATATTTTGGCAGGTCTTTATGCAAGTCGCAATGAGGCTAAAATTGCTTTGCTGCGTAAAGAGCTCGAGTCAAAGATTATGCAAGAGGAAGATGATATGGACACTTTCCTTGCTGGTGTCAAGGATATCAATGAGCAACATATTTCTGTAGGTGAAGTCATTTCAGACAGTTCCCTTGTGCAGACTGTTCTTGATGCCTTACAAGATTCTTAGCAAGTCACTTGTGCCAACAATGCCTCTTATCTGATTCAAGGAGTTGGAAAGATTGTGCTTACTACTGCAAATGGTAGTTCTTTCACACTTGTTGATGCACTTTATGTACCTGGGATCAAGAAGAATATTTTGTCTGTATCTGCACTTGCTAGACTTGGACTTGTAGTCAAATTTGTGGATGACAGATATACAGTTCATGATCTCAGTTTTGGTGATGAGATTGTTGCATCTGGGCTTTTGTGCCGTGGGCTATATAACCTCACTTTGTATGACAAGTGTGGACAAAATTTTTCAAATGCAGTTGTAGATTCAAGGGCTATTTTTAGATGCAAAACTTTGGCATGCATGCTTTGATTATCTGAATTTTGCTAGTTTGCTGCATTTGCAAAATCTGATCTGGTTGCTTCTTTGCCGCTCATGAAGCACCTGTCAAACATGTTTGTGAAGGTTGTATTTTGGGTAAGATGTAGTGCTTGAATTTTCCAAAGGATGGTTCAGTTAGGGCCACATGCAAGTTGCAGCTTGTGCATAGTGATGTTTGTGGGCCCATGCAAACTCCATCCTTGGGCAATTACCTTTACTTCATGGCTTTCATTGATGATTACTCCAAGAATGCATGGGTATTTCCATTTAAAGTGAAGTCCAAAGTTTTCATGTGCTTCAAACAATTTTTGGCTATGGCTGAAAATGTCTCGAAATGTACTATGGGCACCCTCTGTTCAGATCGAGGGGGGGGAGTATATGTCTCATGAATTTAATGCATTTCTGGCTAGTCGTGGGATAAAACACCAATTTATAGTGCCTTATACACCTCATCAAAATGGTGTTGCTGAGAGGAAAAACAGGTCACTTACAGAAATGGCACGATGTATGGTCAAAAGTCAAGCTTTGCCGCATTCTTTTTGGCTTGAGGCCATCATGTGTGCCACTTATGTACTAAACAGGTGTCCTACAAAAGCTTTGCAGTCTATTACTCCATATGAAGCATGACATGATAGAAAGCCTTCTATTGAGCACATGCGTGTTTTTGGCTGTTTGGCATATGCTTTGGTGCCACAAACACAACGAAGAAAATTGGATGATAAGGCTGTCAAATATATTTTTGTTGGTTATAGTGTTGAAAGAAAAGGTTATTCTAGTTTCACGGGATGTAGTGTTTGTGGAAGATTTTGTTCAGCCCTCGCTGTCATATACTAGAGACAGTAATGTAAGCTCACTGGACATTTATGACACTTTGTTGCCTCTTTTCAGTGGTGGAAATACGAATGTAAATTCCAATGAGGAAAATGTACAGCATATGGGGGTTTTAGAAAATGTTATAAATCAGCCTATTACTGATGCAGATGTACATGATGTACTTGATGAGGAAATGGATGAAATGAGCAGCAGGCTAGAGGTATGCCAAACTGGCTGGTGCATACATTGCGTGACATTAAATTGGATGCACCTTTGTCTAGTCGTACTCGTTCAGGCTCTCGCCATGCATCTTATGCATTAGATTGTTATGCTTTGGCTGTGTCTAGCTTACATGATGTTGAGGAACCTCTGTCTTTTGATGAAGTACAGAATTCAAAAAATTGGATGGCTGCCATGCAATCAGAATATGATGCACTTATAGAAAATGACACATGGACTTTATGTGATTTGCCTCTTGGAAAAAAGGCCATTGGTATGAAGTGGGTTTACAAGTTGAAACGCAAGCTCGATGGTGAGATCGATCACCATAAGGCTCGACTTGTTGCAAAGGGTTATGCACAACAAAAAGGCATAGATTATGAAGAGACTTTTTCTCCCACTTGTCGTATGACTACTGTGCATTTTCTATGTGCATTGGCAGCTCATTTTGGTTGAGATGTACATCGATCATACATTGTTACTACTTTCTTGAATGGTGACACATTTGAGGAAGTTTATGTAACGTAGCCTCTTGGTTTTGTTAAGAAAGGACAAGAGGACAAAGTGTTCAGATGTAAGAAGGCTTTGTATGGGTTGAAGCAATCTCCTCGTGCTTGGTATGAGAAAGCTAACACTCATTTGGTCAAACAAGGCTTTCGCAACATTCCAACAGAAAGCACATTGTATGTAAAGCGTGAGGATGATGTATTTCTCATTGTGGTTCTTTATGTTGATGATTTGCTGATCACTGGACCAAATGAGAGACATATTGCTGAATTTAAGGCTGATTTGAATGCTACTTTCAAGATGAAAGATTTGGGGCTGTTGCATCATTACTTGGGTATACAGTTTAAGCAGTGTGATGGTGGTATTGCCTTGTGTCAGAAAAGTTACATAGAGACATTGCTATGTAAGTTTGGACTTGAGGATTGCAAACCTATTGCCACTCCCATGGAAACAGGTTTGAAGTTGAGTCTACATGATACTGGCGATCCTGCTGATGTCACTCTTTACCAAACTGCTGTTGGCTGCCTCATTTATGTATGCAACACGAGGCCAGATATTCAGTTTGCAGTCTCGCAGGTCAGCAGATTTATGCATAGCCCAGGGTCTAAGCATTGGCAGGCTGTCAAGAGGATTTTCCGCTACCTTAGTGGCACTTTACATCTTGGCTTGTTTTATCCCAAGGGGGGATCATTGCCGCCAGACTTACATGCTTTTTCGGACTCAGATTGGGCTGGTTGTTTTGACACGCGAGTGTCCACAAGTGGTTTTTGTTTCATGCTTGGCAGTTCATGTATATCATGGTTGAGCAAGAAGCAACCTACTGTGGCCACTTCGAGTTGTGAGGCTGAGTACAGGGCAGTCTTCACAGCTACGGTTGAGTGTGTATGGCTCAGACGCCTTATGGCTGACTTGGGTGTTGGACAGGACACTGCCAACACTATCTACACTGACAGTCAGAGCGCATTGGCAGTTGCGAGGAACCCAGTTTTTGATGCTCGCACAAAGCACATTGAGGTGCATTACCACTATGTCAGGGAGAGGCTCTCAGCAGGAGAGATCAGCTTGGCTTATGTGCCAACACAGGACAACCTTGCAGATCTTTTCACAAAGGCATTGTCTCGTGAGAAGCTTGAAGCTTTCCGCAAAGCTTTGGGCTTACTCCCCTTTGTGGACTGATCCTGTCCTCAGGGCATGGCACTTCCCTTTACTCATGTGCCAGCTCTCGTTCACCGCATCACTCCAGGGGGGATTTGTTACCATATACATGTGGTAGTGATGTGTGTGAACACACTAGGACCGCCGGGGCATTTTTTCCCTCTTTAGGAGGTTTTTTCCCCCGTGCATTATATATACGCCCATCACTCTAGGGCTACCTATCTTTCCATTGCACACTAAGTAACACACTCTCTATTGTGTGCCTTGAGCTTCCTTCGTCTTCTCCAAGCTGTGTGTGTTTCTCTGCAACCCTAATTCCAACAGTCCTTGCTCCCATCATTGGCTGTAGTGGCATCTCATCTCTCTTTATCGGAACCTTGGTGCGCTGACATGCGTCACAATGCTTTACAAACTCCTTAGCATCCATATGCAATGTAGGCCACCATATTCTTGCGGTTAAGACAATTTTTGCCGTCTTATCGCCTGAAAAATGACCTCCAGTTATTCCTCCATGAGCGTGTTCTAGAATCAGCAGGTATTCACTTTCACTTGCACAGATTCTAAGTTGATTATCCTTTCCTCGCTTATAGAGTTGATTCCCAGTTAAATTAAAGTCACGAGCCTCCAACTCTATATCCCTTTTCCGTGCTTTTGTTATGTTTTCAGGAAATGTCCTTGTTGTTAAGAAATCAATGATATATTGACTTCATGCATGTGCAATGTTTACTTGAAACAATGTCGCATGATTCTCTGGTCATTTGGCACTACATATAGTACAATTGTTAACATAAGCGTGTGTGTCAGCATACATAGTTGGCCAATAAACCCCTAATTGTTTCAATCTCTGGTGTGTTTTCAATGAAATACACAATCTTGGACGTGTGCCTCTTCAAGATAACACTCGAATTCCTCCGGATTTATACATAATCGTAGAATCTGGTCCGATCCTAGATGATACAGTCGTCCTGCAATCAGCTTGAAGTTTTTTGTTTGTCGAATTGTTTGTTGTTTGGATCTGTCCTCCTTGTTATCAAATCTACCTCCAAAGGAAAGAATACTAACAATTTCCTGAGACCATTTGGGTATCATTTCAATATTGAAAAGATAAGCATCAGGTATGCCATCATCTACTCCTTCAGGAGCTTCCCCGTTTTGAAGCCTTGAAAGATGATCTGCCCGTAGATGAGTTTTACCCTTTTTGACTATCACTGTGAAGTAAAATTCTACCAATATAATAAACCAACATACAATTCTCCCAGTATTTCATGGTTTATTTACCAGATACAAAAGAGCTTGATGATTTGTGAAGAACACAAATTTGTTTGCTAGCAAATAACGTCGAAATTTCTATACAGCATAAATCATTCCTAACCCCTCTCTTTTAGTGGTTGTGTAGTTCTTCTTTGCACTATTTAACTGTAGGCTTGCATAACAAACTGGGAAATCCATTGTTCCGTCTCTAGGTTGATCCAGAATACTCTTGATTGCATATGCAGATGCATCAATGTGAACATGGAATATCTTTTCCCAATCTGGTGCTTTAAGTACAGGTGCTGATACAAGGTTTTCCTTCAGCTTTTGGAATGAAGTTTCACACTCCTCAGTCCAGTCTAAACTGACTAATAAGCGATACAGAGATTGTGCAATGACTGCATACATATATATGAATCTTCGATAATATCCGCAGTGTCCCATGAAGGATTGTACTTGTTTGGCATTGGGCATGTCTACTATGACTTTGATTTTGTCTAGGTCAGTGGTTATTCCATTTCTTGAGACAATATGTCCTAAGATGCGGCCTTGCCTAACCATAAAAATATACTTTTCCAGGTTAAGACAGATTCGATATGTTCCGCACTTCTCAAATACCATTTGTAAATGGTCAATATGTTCGTCTCGTAGAAGAGAGTGTACACAATGATCATCCATATATATTTCTAAGAATATTCTTTGAACGCATGAGTCATTAACCTTTGAAAGGTAGCTGGGGCATTGATTAAGCCAAAAGGCATAACTCTATATGCATATATTCCCCATTCTGTGGCAAATGCTATTTTGTGTTGATCTTCTATTGCAATTGCCAGTTGGTTATACCCTGAAAACCCATCTAGAAAGGAATAAGCCCGTTTCCCAGGCACCCTCTCAAGTACATGTTCTGTGATCGGCAAGGGATAATGATCCCTTATGGTGGTTGCATTTACTTTTTTGAGGTTCACACACACTCGTAGCTTTCCATTATTTTTGGGGAAAACCACAATGGATGACACCCAATCTGTATGTTTGATCTCATAGATGAATTCAACATCCATCAGCTTGTCAATCTCCTCTTTGATTTGTTTAGCAAATGTGTCATTATATGTGTAAGGACGTTGTTTGCTAGGTTTGGCATCTGCTTTCAATGGGATTGTATGTTGACATATCGATGGATCAACTCCTTTGAGGTCTTTGTAGGACCAAGCAAACACATCTTTATACTTCTTGAGAAGTTGTGTTAACTGTTCTTCTTCTTCAGGCTCTAAATTAGTTGTGATATAGACCGGCTGAGGCTTTTCACCTGGTTCAACGAGGTCTATCCGTTTTGCATTTTTCGGCCCATCGTAAGATTCTTGGTTTATTCTTTCCTTGATTGGTGGTGTCATTATGATTTTTCTGTCCTGGATGGTGAATTTTCGATAGTGGGATGGTACATTTATGTTTCCTTTTTCGGACTCCTCCTTACCATCACTTTCTTCCTCAATAGTCCATACCTCTCGTAACGATCGTTTTAGTTCTTGGTATTTCTTTTTACGCTCCATTCTGGTCCACTCTAGGTCTTTCGTTTTTTTATGTTTTGATTGTTGAGATTTTTTTGATTTTGTTTCTGTTTTAGTCTTTCGTACTTGTTTTATTTCCTGTTGCATTCTTTCTCTTCGAACTTTTGAGAATCTGCCTGATTTGGTCTTTTACACAATCCTCTGCTTTGACAAGCATTAGATAGTGAGTTTTATCTTTTATCCTGAGCATAGGGTTCTCTCTCATTTTGTTTTCTGCTCGTTTTTCTCTATAGCGTTCCTGGCGTCTAGGGTGCTGATTGGCAAAATCATAAAACTTGATATTCACTGTTTTCTCCCCACGCTCGCTTGAGTTGTCTGAACACTCGTTATCAGCAACGTTATTTACCTCCACATGTTCAGAGGAGTTATAAAACTCATCTTATTCTGGTGGTTCCACAATCTCATCTTCTCCTGGTATAAGGCTTACCATGTAATAGGGTAGCACATCATAGCCGTCCTTATCGCAAAATTTTGTCATTGGCCTATCTGTAATGGTACATACATCCAATGTTGCTAGTATGTGTTCCCATTCCAGAGGTCCTAAGGGATCTTCATGAAAAGGTTCTGGAATATAATCCTTGTCCTCAATAGATATTTCTAAGAAGCATTCCTCTTTTTTTAAGCTCCCATAATGTGAAGCTCCGTACATCCATAGCTCTTTTTTGCCCTAACCATGCTGGGAGTTCGGACCCTATCAATGTAGCTGAATCAAACTCTTCCACTGGTGTCTGGTTCACATCTTTGTAACTATGGTCTTTTAGGTGTATTTTGGTTGTAGTCTCGCCATGTCTGAGATATATGTGGTCGTAACCCCAATCCTAGACCATCTTTAATTGTCTCATGAATGGTCTTCCCAAGATGATCTTGTAATTGTTCTTTTTGTCGAAATCGACTATTGCAAATGTATGCTCATACTCGATTCCACACGAGGTGACAATTACTTTTTCTAAAATTCCTAGAGGCTTTTCCATGAAGCCATCTACCAGTTGTAATTTCATTCTGGTAGCTCTCAAAGCTGGTTTTCCCCATTTTTTCCAGATTTCCTTGGTGGCGATAGCAACTCCTGCTCCACTGTCAAGAATAGCTTTGGAAACTACTCCTTGGAATTCTACTGGTAGTATGGTATTTCCATCTTCTCCCTCGCAATATTCTCCAACCTTGTTTAAAGGTATTGACCTAGTGTTTAGTTGAGGCTTGTCCAATTCTCTGATCCCTTCTTGAAGATTCGAGGTGGGGTCTTTTACTCCAAATTTTTCTAAGCATTTGCCTACGGTGGTCCACATGTTTGGCCGTAGCCTTAGGAGTCCGGCTAATGTGATTGTGCATGCCACAGGGGTGGACAATAACTCAATCAACCCTTGTGAATCCATCACTCTGTTGGAAGAAAGTCTTTGAGATGGGATTGCTCTCACCTCAGACTTGGCTTCATACTCCCCTAGGTAAGAGGGTAGAGTTTTTAGCGAGTCTAGTTGGCTGTGCCCCGAACTATTTGATCCCTGGTCTCCCCCTTGTGAATGCATATCAAAGTTCATTTGTGATCTTGCCTCAAATTCTTCAATAGGAGGTAAGATCTCATTTTTCTCTTTTCTCATGCTATTCATTTGGTAGCTCACCTGGTTAGCTTCGTTGGCATCATGGATTTGTTTCCATAGGTCATCTAGACCGTTACAATCCTTACCCATTTCTACCAATGTTTTAGGTTGAAAACCATCAATTATCTCATCTGTTGTATTTGGCACTATGATAGGTTCTCTCCTGGACTAAGAGGCATTCATGAGTCTCTCCTTCGTGTCTACTTGTTTCTCTAAAGTTGGTTTGATAGGGGCTGGAGCTGGTACTTTGTGCCAACTTGCAGGTTTACCAAGCAGGTTTTCTATCAAGGATTGGGCTGTTTCAATCATTTTTCGACACATTTGCAACCTTTGTTTTTCTATTTCTGCATATGGATAAGTCATCCATCTTTGCTCTTGGGTTTGGTTGTTTTGGAGTCTGGCTTCGTAAGCTTTTAAAAGTGTGTCTAACTGCTCATTTATCTTTTCTGCCACCAACACTGATCCTCCTGATTCTGCACTTTTGGGTTCTGCTATTTCCTTGGGTACTATGGTTGCCGCAGTGTGTGTGCTTAGACTGGCTAGATTCTCTAACCGCTCTAATCTATCCTTCGTGTGTTTTAACTCCTCGGATAGAGCCGTTTGCTTTCGTTCTCTCCGGGATTTCATACGCGCCTTTCTAGCTTTCCAAGTGCTTCTCTGATTTTTCCTTTCTGAACTTGGGGCATCGGTTTTTGGCTCTTCAATTATGGGTTCGTTCGTCATTATTTGAGCTTGGGCTCGTGTCATTGCCTGAATAGGTATTACTGTCTCGTTTTCTGACCCTCCACTGGAAGGCACTGCTTCCAGCATGTTCAAGGTAGATTTTGCTCCTTTGCTCGGGTTCTTAGGGCAATCAGGAACCAAATGAGTAATTCCACACTCGGTGCAATATGCGTTGACTCTTATGATTTCATCATGAGGACAGTCTCTTAGCCAATGGTCTCCACCACACTTGTAGCAGGGTCCCTTAGGCTGTTGAGGTGCTCCTTGAGCTCCTCTTTGTTGGTATGCATGTCTCTGTCCGCCCGTGCCTCCGTTGGCTATGAACAACAATGTTCTTTCATCCAAGCTATATCTTCCTTCTCCTGTTGCCTGTGCAGCTGTTGGTGGTACTGCACTTTCCATCATGCTCCATGGTTCTAGCGTTGGAGGTTCTTCTGGTGGATAATAGACAGGATTTGCAGCATATCCATTGGGATCTTCGAAATATGCATGCATAGGCACCAAAGCCTTCTCTTCTGATTCATTTACTGTTGGTGTGTATCTTATGCCGACTGGTCGTAATCCTGGTAGGGGTGGTTGCTGCCCCAACACTGGTTGTGGTCTTTCTATACCTACAGGTCCTGGTAGGTTGTCTGCTTGATACCTAGGCATCGGTGGAAGTTGAGGAGATGCTACCTGAGCCTGGGGAGCATAAGGTCGTTCTCTCACATATCCCTTGTTATAATAACATTCCTCCGTCCCATTGGTTTGTCCATTTTTGTTCAATAGCACACCACTTGGGTTGTTTAGCCTAAGGTTTGGCATACAAGTTAATCTTTTTTAGCACTTCCTCTACAAGCTGCTACTAGCTTACAACTACTTCTCCTTTTGGTGTTGTCTTAGCGGACTTGCTTCCACTTTGTTGTGAGGATGAATTGTCATCAAGATCCTTGAATTCACCCTCCTTGTAGACCGCACAATTGTCTACAAGGTAAAGAGCCTCCTTAGTTAACTCGTTTAACGTTGTGCTCCTCTTCATATGTAAGTCCTTCTGGAGATCTGCATTCCTTAGTCCTTGAATAAATATAAGCATAAGTCTGGATTGAGTTGGCAGTTCTTCCACAGGGCAGAACTTAACATATCTTTTTAATCGTAGGGCTGTCTTTCGCACAGATTCCCCTTCTTTCTGTTTGAATTTATGGATTTGTGAGATTGTATTATAAGCTATCCCCCTTTGTGAGAATTCCTCAATAAACTCGTCAAACACCTCCTCCATAGACTCAAAGTCTCTACGCTCCACAGAGTCAAACCAAGTAGCAGCATCCTCCTCTAGGGTCAGTCCAAACCCTACAAATTGGGTAGGGAAGTCTAACACCTCTTCAGCTCTAATTACACGCACAAAGGCTGCTACATGATCTCTAGGATCTCTGTTTCTCGTGTATTTCTTGTTTACCCATTGTTGCACTTGAGAAGGTCTAATTCTACGATGGTCTACAAATCTCATCATTGGATCTCCTCGCCCTAATCGATATACCTCCTCTGGCTTTCGGTAGTGGGAGGGTTCCTCTCCCAATGGTGCTCCTACGCCATAATTTCTAATGGTTCTTGCAAGAGATGGTTCATCTCTACGAACTCGCTCTATGGGTGGTCTTCCAGGATTTGTTGACCCTTGAGTTTTTGGCTTACTCTCGCCTTGATAACATGAATAGAGTGGTGGTTCTTGTAAATCCTTAGCCCTCGTGTGGCTAGATAACCATCTCGATTTCGGTTTTGTTCTAATGTTGCACTCTGTCGAAGCCATGCCTGCAATGATGGCTGAGTTGCTGGTTGGTTTTAGTAGTTGAACGTCTGTTGTCGGGTAGAATGTGAGGTCGCGTCTTACTTTTCTAAAAATGGATTTGTCGATTTGCTAGGGGTGTAGGTGACCCTTGGCACTTCTTCGGGGGCATATGTTGATGTTTCTGGAACTGTTGTCTTTTCTACCTCCTCTGGGAGAATACGTTTATATTCTCGCCTGTACCTATCAACAAAAACAATATCCTTCCTCATAGCAATTTCATAAGAGAATAAGTAAAGAACCTTGTCTTTGCTTAATTCGTTTGGGTAGGGTTCTTTGCATTGAAAGTAAGAAACTACTCCCTCGCTCTCATGCTTGTAAACCCCCCCATTCTCATTATAGCTTGAGACTCTGGTTGTTTTCTTATCATACATAAAAAGAGCTCCGGGTCGATCAATGTTTGGAGGCGGTTCTTGAGTTTTTGAAACCATTTTTCCTTTTGCTACGTTATCTCTATATCTATTGTAATCCTCAGGGTTGCTAACTATCAGATAGTGGTTCCCCTTTTTGTCTCGGAATCTATCTCCATCATCGTAGACTCGAATTATTTCCAGTCTTTGAGCAGGTCTTTCTTTAATACAAATACACTTGCGTCCTCGATAGTCAGAATAAACTAAGGCTCTCCTAGAGTTTGTTCCTTCTAAGAAGATTATAGTGAACTTGGAATCGCTCAAAGGATTTTGGGAGGTGATTCCTCCTGGCATTGGTCCTTCATCGGAGAAACCTCCTAGCTGTTGACTACCCATCATGAAGAAGGACTTATCTGATGAAGTGTCAGTATCACTACCCTCCTGAATGATTGGTGCTAGTGGATCTAGCCTTGCCTAAGTCATGCTCTCCTCGGTGGACACTAAGCTACCCTGATCACCTACCACCTTTTGATCTCTAAGAACGTGTCTTCCTGATTTTAAATTCATCAAACTTAGCAATGAAACTTATCACAAATCCAATCACTCACCTGCTAAAGGATCAGTTTTTGCACAACTTCTTGCTTGGCCGTTGAATATACCTGTACACAAGCGTTTAATTTCGGCAATCGAATCAAAGGATTTAACTGCTAGAGGTGGTCTTAGTAATGATTGGTATAACTGGAGGGTTAACCTCAACCACTATTGTATTTTATACACTTTGGATGTTCTTGATTAGGTCTGCTAATCTGGAACTGTACTTTCCTCGAATGTTGGTCAATGTATCGGGAAAATCTTAATTCCGTCTTTGCTCCGTCAAAAGGTCAAACAAGGTCCAAATTCACTTCTGAAAGAAGTTTTGGAACTCTTAAGTCAATTGAAACATCACTCAATTTCCTCAGTCAGCTTTTCTCTTCACTAAGCCCCTGTAGACATCCTACGCGTAGGATGTCTCCTGCACTGTTTTGCCTAGAGTTTGCACAATGGATCCCCCTTGATGTGCTGAGTTCATAGCTGTTTTTACTTTTTGATTTGGTCACCTATAAGCTGGTCAATTGATCAGAAATCTATTCCAGTAGCCTGATGTTGGTCTGACTAGTCAAATCAACTCCAATTTGGACCAAAATTGACTAGGAGGCTTGCCTCAGGCTATACAACACCCTACTATGCCCACAATCAGTTTTTGGCTTCAATTTCATGCATTAGACATTCTACGCGTAGCATGTCTAACTAATCAAAATGACTTCAAATGCAAAGCATAGACTCCTCTTAAGGTGCTGATCACTTTGGTATGCTCAAAGCTGGGTTTGGAGTGCTAAATCACACAGAACACATCCTACGCGTAGGATGTCTATATGGCCTGTTTGACCCCAAACTTGAGCCACAACTTTTCCTTCATGTCAGCAACCCAATGCTATGCTTAGATTTTAGTTTGGATTTCAAAAGACCCCAATTTTAGTTGTCCTAGCCTTTTTCACTCAAAAATGCTAAAGTCTGCTTAAAACCCAATTTTCTCACCCAATTGAGATGAAACCTTTCCATTAGGAAAGAAATGGACTCATTTTCGGGCCTTTCAACTCTAGTGAGAGAATGCTCCTTAGCCAATAGGAAGAAGGCTAACGTTACGTTGAAAAAACAATTTTTCTCATTTTGAAAATGTCCATGAAAACCATTTTGGTGAAATTGTCACTATCATCAGAAAAGTAAGGCGCTTGATAATGACATCTGGCACAAGTGCCGAATGCCTTTTTATGACCCGTTGTTGCTATCATATAAAGTGAAGTACTTGTAGTTGTGCATCTCGCACAAGTATCAATCACCTTTTTATAAAGTACTCGCAATTTAAATTCGAATAGATTGTACTTGATAGTGATTGATAGGTACTATTTAAGACTATGAAGGAGTCAGAACCAAGCGAATAGAGGCGCTTGAGGGATCTCTGGGACCTCTATTCTCTTGGTTCTGACCTTATGAGTCCCTAGGATTAAGATATAGCACTTTTTAAGCCCACGGATGCATCCGGAACGTCCAAAAACCATAGGATAGCTCTTTAAAACACTGAAATCTGACGTCTCTAGCTCAAGATATAGCATTTTTAAGCATAGGGCCTCATGAGGTCAATACCAAGCGAATAGAGGCCCTTGCGAATCTTTGTGACATGGATAACAATTAGGATGCCCTTGCATCATCTGTATATAGAGCCAATGCTAACTAAATGTTGTGTTGTTTCTATGGGTGCAGGTGAGGGCTAATCTCTTTGGTTCATCGTTTTGGCTACTTTACTTTTGGAAGATTGGCTGCTGGTTCGAAGTTTGTGAAGGAATTTCTGCTGGTGCAGCCTATGGTGGATGCACCAGCAGGCGGTGGGGAGCCATAGCATGGAGGAGATGTAGCAGAACGAGATGGGGGAGAGAGAGAGAGAGAGAGAGAGAGAGAGAGAGAGAGAGAGAGAGAGAGAGAGAGAGAGAGAGAGAGAGAGAGAGAGACTCGGTAGAGCAGCAGAAAAACAACACGCTAACTTTTGATTGATATGATTTTTTCTAAAACCTTACAACATATATAAAGCAAAAATGTGTATCATGCAAACTCCGCTAAAGCGGTGGTCTATAGCTGCATGCACTATGAGGGTGTTTCTGTTAAGTATGGAGCCTGATTTACCCTTGTAATTTTCTGTGGTAAAAGCACACATTTGTAAGGCCCCCATTATGAGGAGAAGCCATCGTGCGTGAAGGAAAATCACTCACCTGAAACCAAAATTTTCACAGACAAGAATCAGGGGCAACTTTCGACGGAATATTATGGCCGGACGGCGGCCGGAAAGTGGTCGGAAAACAACCGGTCAGTTGGACGGTGGCCGGTAGTGAATGCCCGATGGCCGGTGGTCGAAAGTCAATGGACGATGGCCGGTGGTCGGAAGTCAATGGCCGGTGGCCGAATTCAAAAGCGGACTTGTCTTCTTAAGGGCGGCCACACATGGGCGGATTGGAGGGTCCGATTTGGACTTATTCACACAAGGGAGGCTACACATGGATGTCTCTCATAAGAGAGGGCAGCCCTTTTGGCCTATAAAATCAAGCCATTTCTACACACATTTCATAGTGTGAAGTTGATGCAACAAGGTGAGTGTGAGGTGGTGAGAGTAAAGCAAGGCGGGAGCTCTATCAAGGGTTTAATCCCTTTGTAAACTACTTCTTCTTTTGAAGTGCTAAAGCCATTGAGTGGCTGCTTTCCCGTGGACGTAGCCCACATTGGGTGAACCACGTATATCGTGTGTACTCTCTCTCTCTCTCTACTCTGTAATCTCTTGTGTGTGAAATCTATCTCTCTCCATTAAGTAATCTACTCAAAAATCTATTTAGCTACGTCTTATTTCCTAACAACTGGTATCGGAGCAAGGTTTGCTCGTAGTTAAATTATCTCAAGGAAAGGATTCCTTGAATTGAGTGGGAGTTATGGCGGAGGAAGGGAAGCTCAAGATTGAGAAGTTCAACGGCAAAAACTACCAACATTGGAAGATGCAGATTGAAGACTATCTCTACCAGAAGGACCTCTATTTGCCACTAGGCGGTCTTGCGAAGAAGCCCGCAACAATGGCAGATGAAGCATGGATTGTCCTTGATCGAAAGGCACTGGGAACAATCCAGTTAAGCTTGGCGTCAACAGTGGCCTTCAATGTTTCGGAGATGAAGACCACGGAGGACTTGATGAAGTCACTTGACGACTTCTACGAGAAACCATCGGCATCCAATAAAGTATTTCTTATGAAGCGCTTGTTCAATCTAAAGATGGCAGAGAATGGTTCAGTTGCAGAACACCTAAATGACTTTAACACAAACATAAGTCAACTTTGATCGGTGAAAATCAATTTCGATGATGAAGTGCGAGCTCTCCTTATACTATCATCTCTACCGGATAGTTGGAACAGCCTTGTGATGGCTGTAAGTAATTCTATCTCTGGTACAAATACTCTTAAGTTTGATGATGTTATGGGTGTTCTCCTAAGCGAGGAAATACGAAGGAGAAGCACAGGAGAATCATCAAGTGCTGCTCTGTCAGTGGAAACAAGAGAAAGGCCTAAGGAGAGGTTCAAAAAACAAAAGGGTCGTGATCGCTCAAGGCGGAGCAAGTCACGCACAAAGTCAGTTCTTGAATGTTGGAACTGCGGCAAGAAGGGCCACATCAAGAAGGATTGCTGGTCCAAGAAGAAGAAGGAGACAGAGTCTCAAGACAACAAGACAACATTGGAGGCCAATGTGGCAGGTAAAGTAGAGCAAGATGCTCTAATTCTCTCATTAGACAATGTGTCTAATTCCTGGATAGTAGATTCCGGGGCTTCATTCCATGCGACACCACACAAGCAACATTTCCAAGACTACACCAAAGGTAATTTTGGGTATGTATACTTGGGAGATGATGAAGCTTGTGAGATTGTCGGCAAAGGTACAGTTGTTGTCAAAACTGCTAACGGAAATGAATGGAAGCTTAAAGATGTTACGCATGTTCTTTCTCTTCGCAAAAATTTAATCTCTAAAGGACAATTGGACGGTGAAGGTCACAACATTGCATTCGGAAACAAACGGTGGAAGATCTCAAAGGGATCTTTGGTGGTTGCCAAGGTAGAAAAGGTCGGTACACTTTACTTGTGTACTGTTAGCACGCAACCTTCAGCTTGTGCAGCAACTACAGAACTTGACAGTGCAGTGTGGCACTACCGGCTTGGGCATATGAGTGCCAAAGGAATGCAAATCCTTCAAACAAAGAAGCTTCTACCAGGTTTGAAAGAAGTGGACTTCGAGTTCTGTGAAGATTGTGTTTATGGTAAACAAAAGAGGGTAAAATTTCAAAAATCAGGAAATGAAAGAAAAAATTAAAAACTTGAGTTGGTTCATTCTGATGTTTGGGGTCCCGCAAGTACACCATCACTTGGTGGCTCATTGTACTATGTAACATTCATAGACGATGTGACTAGAAAAACATGGGTTTATGTCATGAAGAATAAATTTGATGTATTTTCCATATTTCAAAGGTGGAAATCCTTTGTGGAGAATGAAACAGGTACCAAGGTTAAATGCCTCAGATCCGACAATGGAGGTGAATATTGCAGCCAAGCTTTTGAAACCTTTTGTGCTAGTAATGGCATTCGGAGGCAAAGGACAACCCCAAGGACACCTCAGCAAAATGGTATTTCGGAAAGGATGAACAGGACAATCATGGAACGAGCACGAAGCATGCGGCTACATGCAGGCCTACCGCTTGAGCTTTGGGCGGAAGCTGTAAGTACGTTTGTGTACTTAATCAATCGGTCACCCTCAATAGCATTGGATGGGGGAGTTCCAGAAGAGGCATGGACAGGTAAACCGGTGAATTATGCATTTCTCAAAGTGTTTGGGTGTGAGGCTTTCATGCACATAGATAGAAGCCTAAGATCAAAGCTAGATGCAAAGTCCAAAAAGTGTTTCTTCATTGGATATGGAGAAGGAGACTTTGGGTATCGCCTATGGAATCCTGAAGATGGTAAAATCATAAGGAGTAGGGATGTAATTTTTAAAGAACAAAATATGTACAAAGATTACTTGGAAAGAAAACAAACAAAAGAAACAGGTGATGAGTACATGGAGCTTGAGGACGGTGAAGACTCAAGGACTGCAAACGGTGACAATGTGCAACAACGTCAACCAAATGAGGAGCCCCAACCTATTCCCCAAATATCTACAAGAGCAAGTAGACCTCCAGAAAGGTTTGTTTTTTCCTTCAACCATCTCTTGATCTCAGATTCTGGAGAGCCGGAATCATACGAAGAAGCTATGCAACATGAATCCAAAGAAGAATGGATGAAGAGCATGCAAGTGGAGATGGACTCACTACATCGCAACCAAACATGGGAGTTGGTTGAGTTACTTAAAGGTAAGCGGGCACTTCAAAAAAAATGGGTGTACAAGTTGAAGGAAGAAGAAGGTGGGAAGAAAAGGTACAAGTTTAGGCTTGTGGTAAAAGGGTTTTCTCAAAAGAAAGGTATTGACTTCAATGAAATATTTTCTCCTGCTGTAAAAATGAACTCAATTAGGCTTGTCTTAAGCCTTGTGGCTACTCATGATCTAAATCTTGAGCAAATGGATGTAAATACGGCATTCCCTCACGGTGACTTAGAGGAGGAAATCTACATGCTTCAACCAAAGGGGTATGAAGTAAAAGGTAAGGAGAAAATGGTTTGCAGATTAAAGAAGAGCTTGTATGGTTTAAAGCAAGCATCAAGACAATGGTACTTGAAGTTTGATCGATGGATGTTGGATCATGGATTCACAAGATGCAACGCGGATCACTGCGTCTACACGAAGAATTTGGGAGATGGAAAATTCATCATCCTAATTTTGTATGTTGATGACATGTTGATTGCAAGTGCTAACATGCAGGACATCAAAGACCTAAAAGAGGAGCTGTCCAAATCTTTTTCAATGAAAGATTTAGGTGCTGCAAAGAGGATACTTGGTATGAAAATATCAAGGGACAGGACGAAGAAGACAATAAAGCTATCTCAAGAAGATTACATCAAGAAGGTACTAGAAAGGTTTGCAATGCAAAATGCAAAACCAGTTTCTACACCTTTGGCTGGTCATTTTAACCAACGAAGGATATGTGTCCAAAGACACAAGAGGAGATAGCCTATATGTCTAAAGTTCCATATGCTGCAGCGGTAGGTTCTCTAATGTATGCTATGGTCTGGACAAGGCCAGACATTGCACATGCAGTGGGAGTTGTGAGTAGGTTCATGGACAACCCAGGTAAAGAGCATTGGCAAGCTGTGAAGTGGATACTTAGGTATCTAAAAGGGACAACAACAAATGCTTTGTATTTTGGAGGAACTGATATTTTTCTAGAAGGGTATGCTGATGCAGATATGGTAGGTGACAAAGATACTCGAAGGAGCACTAATGGCTATGTGTTCACAGTTGGAGGCACAGCAGTAAGCTGGGCTTCAAAGCTGCAGAAAGTGGTTTCACTTTTTACCACGGAAGCAGAGTATGTAGCAATGACAGAGGCAAGCAAAGAAATTATGTGGCTTCACAGATTCTTAGAAGAGCTTGGATTCAAACAAGACAATTGTGTCTTGTACAGTGACAGCCAAAGCGCTATCCATCTTGCGAAGAACTCAGCCTTTCATTCAAGGACAAAGCACATTGAGGTGAGATATCACTTCATACGCACTCTTTTGGAAGAGGGACAACTAAAGCTAGGAAAGGTGCATACAAGTGAAAATCCTGCAGACATGTTTACAAAGGTGGTCAACAAGGAGAAGTTGAGCTTTTGCTCATCTTCAATCGGCATTCAATGATAAGAAGCCAGAATGGAAAGAAGTCACAGGTTTGGTTTGGAGATCAGTCTCCAAGTGGGAGATTGTTAAGTATGGAGCCTGATTTACCCTTGTAATTTTCTGTGGTAAAAGTGCACATTTGTAAAGCCCCCATTATGAGGAGAAGCCATCGTGCGTGAAGGAAAATCACTCACCGGAAACCAAAATTTTCACGGACAAGAATCAGGGGTAACTTCAGAGGCCTTGGGGGCGGAGGCCCCCGAGACTTTCTTTCCGCCAGAATATTCCTTTCCGACGGAATATTATGGCCGGACGGCGGCCGAAAAGTGGTCGGAAAACAACCGGTTGGTTGGACGGTGGCCGGTAGTCAATGGCCGGTGGCCGGTGGTCGGAAGTCAATGGCCGGTGTCCGATGGCCAAATTCAAAAGCGGACTTGTCTTCTCAAGGGCGGCCACACATGGGCGGATTGGAGGGTCCGATTTGGACTTATTCACACAAGGGCGGCTACACATGGCTGTCTCTCATAAGAGAGGGCAACCCTTTTGGCCTATAAAGGGAGGCCATTTCTACACACATTTCATAGTGTGAAGTTGATGCAACAAGGTGAGTGTGAGGTGGTGAGAGTGAAGCAAGGCGGGAGCTCTATCAAGGGTTTAATCCCTTGTAAACTACTTCTTCTTTTGAAGTGCTAAAGCCATTGAGTGGCTGCTTTCCCGTGGACGTAAACGGGGGTGAACCCTGTACGCTACGTCCTCGGGAAAGCAGCAACTCAATGGGCTTTAGCACTTCAAAAGAGAAGTTTAGTTTACAAAGGATTACACCCTGATAGAGCTCCCGCCTTGTTAACTCTCACCCAACTCACCCACTCACCTTGTTGCATCAACTTCACACTATGAAATGTGTGTAGAAATGGCCTCCCTTTATAGGCCAAAAGGGTTGCCCTCTCTTATGAGAGACAGCCATGAGTAGCCGCCCTTGTGTGAATAAGTCCAAATCGGACCCTCCAATCCGCCCATGTGTGGCCGCCCTTGAGAAGACAAGTCCGCTTTTGAATTTGGCCATCGGACACCGGCCATTGACTTCCGACCACCGGCCACCGGCCATTGACTACCGGCCACCGTCCAACCAACCGGTTGTTTTCGACCACTTTTCGGCCGCCGTCCGGCCATATATTCCGTCGGAAAGGAATATTCTGGCGGAGAAAGAAAGTCTCGGGGGCCTCCGCCCCCAGGCCTCTGAAGTTACCCCTGATTCTTGTCCGTGAAAATTTTGGTTTCCGGTGAGTGATTTTCCTTCACGCACGATGGCTTCTCCTCATAATGGGGGCTTTACAAATGTGCACTTTTACCACAGAAAATTACAAGGTTAAATCAGGCTCCATACTTAACAATCTCCCACTTGGAGACTGATCTCCAAACCAAACCTGTGACTTCTTTCCATTCTGGCTTCTTATCATTGAATGCCGATTGAAGATGAGCAAAAGCTCAACTTCTCCTTGTTGACCACCTTTGTAAACATGTCTGCAGGATTTTCACTTGTATGCACCTTTCCTAGCTTTAGTTGTCCCTCTTCCAAAAGAGTGCGTATGTGAAGTGATATCTCACCTCAATGTGCTTTGTCTTGAATGAAAGGCTGAGTTCTTCGCAAGATGGATAGCGCTTTGGCTGTCACTGTACAAGACACAATTGTCTTGTTTGAATCCAAGCTCTTCTAAGAATCTGTGAAGCCACATAATTTCTTTGCTTGCCTCTGTCATTGCTACATACTCTGCTTCCGTGGTAAAAAGTGAAACCACTTTCTGCAGCTTTGAAGCCCAGCTTACTGCTGTGCCTCCAACTATGAACACATAGCCATTAGTGCTCCTTCGAGTATCTTTGTCACCTACCATATCTGCATCAGCATACCCTTCTAGAAAAATATCAGTTCCTCCAAAATACAAAGCATTTGTTGTTGTCCCTTTTAGATACCTAAGTATCCACTTCACAGCTTGCCAATGCTCTTTACCTGGGTTGTCCATGAACCTACTCACAACTCCCACTGCATGTGCAATGTCTGGCCTTGTCCAGACCATAGCATACATTAGAGAACCTACCGCTGCAGCATATGGAACTTTAGACATATAGGCTATCTCCTCTTGTGTCTTTGGACACATATCCTTCGTTGGTTAAAATGACCAGCCAAAGGTGTAGAAACTGGTTTTGCATTTTGCATTGCAAACCTTTCTAGTACCTTCTTGATGTAATCTTCTTGAGATAGCTTTATTGTCTTCTTCGTCCTGTCCCTTGATATTTTCATACCAAGTATCCTCTTTGCAGCACCTAAATCTTTCATTGAAAAAGATTTGGACAGCTCCTCTTTTAGGTCTTTGATGTCCTGCATGTTAGCACTTGCAATCAACATGTCATCAACATACAAAATTAGGATGATGAATTTTCCATCTCCCAAATTCTTCGTGTAGACGCAGTGATCCGCGTTGCATCTTGTGAATCCATGATCCAACATCCATCGATCAAACTTCAAGTACCATTGTCTTGATGCTTGCTTTAAACCATACAAGCTCTTCTTTAATCTGCAAACCATTTTCTCCTTACCTTTTACTTCATACCCCTTTGGTTGAAGCATGTAGATTTCCTCCTCTAAGTCACCGTGAGGGAATGCCGTATTTACATCCATTTGCTCAAGATTTAGATCATGAGTAGCCACAAGGCTTAAGACAAGCCTAATTGAGTTCATTTTTACAGCAGGAGAAAATATTTCATTGAAGTCAATACCTTTCTTTTGAGAAAACCCTTTTACCACAAGCCTAAACTTGTACCTTTTCTTCCCACCTTCTTCTTCCTTCAACTTGTACACCCATTTTTTTTGAAGTGCCCGCTTACCTTTAAGTAAACTCAACCAACTCCCATGTTTGGTTGCGATGTAGTGAGTCCATCTCCACTTGCATGCTCTTCATCCATTCTTCTTTGGATTCATGTTGCATAGCTTCTTCGTATGATTCCGGCTCTCCAGAATCTGAGATCAAGAGATGGTTGAAGGAAAAAAACAAACCTTTCTGGAGGTCTACTTGCTCTTGTAGATATTTGGGGAATAGGTTGGGGCTCCTCATTTGGTTGACGTTGTTGCACATTGTCACCGTTTGCAGTCCTTGAGTCTTCACCGTCCTCAAGCTCCATGTACTCATCACCTGTTTCTTTTGTTTGTTTTCTTTCCAAGTAATCTTTGTACATATTTTGTTCTTTAAAAATTACATCCCTACTCCTTATGATTTTACCATCTTCAGGATTCCATAGGCGATACCCAAAGTCTCCTTCTCCATATCCAATGAAGAAACACTTTTTGGACTTTGCATCTAGCTTTGATCTTAGGCTTCTATCTATGTGCATGAAAGCCTCACACCCAAACACTTTGAGAAATGCATAATTCACCGGTTTACCTGTCCATGCCTCTTCTGGAACTCCCCCATCCAATGCTATTGAGGGTGACCGATTGATTAAGTACACAAACGTACTTACAGCTTCCGCCCAAAGCTCAAGCGGTAGGCCTGCATGTAGCCGCATGCTTCGTGCTCGTTCCATGATTGTCCTGTTCATCCTTTCCGAAATACCATTTTGCTGAGGTGTCCTTGGGGTTGTCCTTTGCCTCCGAATGCCATTACTAGCACAAAAGGTTTCAAAAGCTTGGCTGCAATATTCACCTCCATTGTCGGATCTGAGGCATTTAACCTTGGTACCTGTTTCATTCTCCACAAAGGATTTCCACCTTTGAAATATGGAAAATACATCAAATTTATTCTTCATGACATAAACCCATGTTTTTCTAGTCACATCGTCTATGAATGTTACATAGTACAATGAGCCACCAAGTGATGGTGTACTTGCGGGACCCCAAACATCAGAATGAACCAACTCAAGTTTTTAATTTTTTCTTTCATTTCCTGATTTTTGAAATTTTACCCTCTTTTGTTTACCATAAACACAATCTTCACAGAACTCGAAGTCCACTTCTTTCAAACCTGGTAGAAGCTTCTTTGTTTGAAGGATTTGCATTCCTTTGGCACTCATATGCCCAAGCCGGTAGTGCCACACTGCACTGTCAAGTTCTGTAGTTGCTGCACAAGCTGAAGGTTGCGTGCTAACAGTACACAAGTAAAGTGTACCGACCTTTTCTACCTTGGCAACCACCAAAGATCCCTTTGAGATCTTCCACCGTTTGTTTCCGAATGCAATGTTGTGACCTTCACCGTCCAATTGTCCTTTAGAGATTAAATTTTTGCGAAGAGAAAGAACATGCGTAACATCTTTAAGCTTCCATTCATTTCCGTTAGCAGTTTTGACAACAACTGTACCTTTGCCGACAATCTCACAAGCTTCATCATCTCCCAAGTATACATACCCAAAATTACCTTTGGTGTAGTCTTGGAAATGTTGCTTGTGTGGTGTCGCATGGAATGAAGCCCCGGAATCTACTATCCAGGAATTAGACACATTGTCTAATGAGAGAATTAGAGCATCTTGCTCTACTTTACCTGCCACATTGGCCTCCAATGTTGTCTTGTTGTCTTGAGACTCTGTCTCCTTCTTCTTCTTGGACCAGCAATCCTTCTTGATGTGGCCCTTCTTGCCGCAGTTCCAACATTCAAGAACTGACTTTGTGCGTGACTTGCTCCGCCTTGAGCGATCACGACCCTTTTGTTTTTTGAACCTCTCCTTAGGCCTTTCTCTTGTTTCCACTGACAGAGCAGCACTTGATGATTCTCCTGTGCTTCTCCTTCGTATTTCCTCGCTTAGGAGAACACCCATAACATCATCAAACTTAAGAGTATTTGTACCAGAGATAGAATTACTTACAGCCATCACAAGGCTGTTCCAACTATCCGGTAGAGATGATAGTATAAGGAGAGCTCGCACTTCATCATCGAAATTGATTTTCACCGATCAAAGTTGACTTATGTTTGTGTTAAAGTCATTTAGGTGTTCTGCAACTGAACCATTCTCTGCCATCTTTAGATTGAACAAGCGCTTCATAAGAAATACTTTATTGGATGCCGATGGTTTCTCGTAGAAGTCGTCAAGTGACTTCATCAAGTCCTCCGTGGTCTTCATCTCCGAAACATTGAAGGCCACTGTTGACGCCAAGCTTAACTGGATTGTTCCCAGTGCCTTTCGATCAAGGACAATCCATGCTTCATCTGCCATTGTTGCGGGCTTCTTCGCAAGACCGCCTAGTGGCAAATAGAGGTCCTTCTGGTAGAGATAGTCTTCAATCTGCATCTTCCAATGTTGGTAGTTTTTGCCGTTGAACTTCTCAATCTTGAGCTTCCCTTCCTCCGCCATAACTCCCACTCAATTCAAGGAATCCTTTCCTTGAGATAATTTAACTACGAGCAAACCTTGCTCCGATACCAGTTGTTAGGAAATAAGACGTAGCTAAATAGATTTTTGAGTAGATTACTTAATGGAGAGAGATAGATTTCACACACAAGAGATTACAGAGTAGAGAGAGAGAGAGAGAGTACACACGATATACGTGGTTCACCCAATGTGGGCTACGTCCACGGGAAAGCAGCCACTCAATGGCTTTAGCACTTCAAAAGAAGAAGTAGTTTACAAAGGGATTAAACCCTTGATAGAGCTCCCGCCTTGCTTTACTCTCACCACCTCACACTCACCTTGTTGCATCAACTTCACACTATGAAATGTGTGTAGAAATGGCTTGATTTTATAGGCCAAAAGGGCTGCCCTCTCTTATGAGAGACATCCATGTGTAGCCTCCCTTGTGTGAATAAGTCCAAATCGGACCCTCCAATCCGCCCATGTGTGGCCGCCCTTAAGAAGACAAGTCCGCTTTTGAATTCGGCCACCGGCCATTGACTTCCGACCACCGGCCATCGTCCATTGACTTTCGACCACCGGCCATCGGGCATTCACTACCGGCCACCGTCCAACTGACCGGTTGTTTTCCGACCACTTTCCGGCCGCCGTCCGGCCATAATATTCCGTCGAAAGTTGCCCCTGATTCTTGTCTGTGAAAATTTTGGTTTCAGGTGAGTGATTTTCCTTCACGCACGATGGCTTCTCCTCATAATGGGGGCCTTACAAATGTGTGCTTTTACCACAGAAAATTACAAGGGTAAATCAGGCTCCATACTTAACAGAAACACCCTCATAGTGCATGCAGCTATAGACCACCGCTTTAGCGGAGTTTGCATGATACACATTTTTGCTTTATATATGTTGTAAGGTTTTAGAAAAAATCATATCAATCAAAAGTTAGCGTGTTGTTTTTCTGCTGCTCTACCGAGTCTCTCTCTCTCTCTCTCTCTCTCTCTCTCTCTCTCTCTCTCTCTCTCTCTCTCTCTCTCTCTCTCTCTCTCTCTACCCCCATCTCGTTCTGCTACATCTCCTCCATGCTATGGCTCCCCACCGCCTGCTGGTGCATCCACCATAGGCTGCACCAGCAGAAATTCCTTCACAAACTTCGAACCAGCAGCCAATCTTCCAAAAGTAAAGTAGCCAAAACGATGAACCAAAGAGATTAGCCCTCACCTGCACCCATAGAAACAACACAACATTTAGTTAGCATTGGCTCTATATACAGATGATGCAAGGGCATCCTAATTGTTATCCATGTCACAAAGATTCGCAAGGGCCTCTATTCGCTTGGTATTGACCTCATGAGGCCCTATGCTTAAAAATGCTATATCTTGAGCTAGAGACGTCAGATTTCAGTGTTTTAAAGAGCTATCCTATGGTTTTTGGACGTTCCGGATGCATCCGTGGGCTTAAAAAGTGCTATATCTTAATCCTAGGGACTCATAAGGTCAGAACCAAGAGAATAGAGGTCCCAGAGATCCCTCAAGCGCCTCTATTCGCTTGGTTCTGACTCCTTCATAGTCTTAAATAGTACCTATCAATCACTATCAAGTACAATCTATTCGAATTTAAATTGCGAGTACTTTATAAAAAGGTGATTGATACTTGTGCGAGATGCACAACTACAAGTACTTCACTTTATATGATAGCAACAACGGGTCATAAAAAGGCATTCGGCACTTGTGCCAGATGTCATTATCAAGCGCCTTACTTTTCTGATGATAGTGACAATTTCACCAAAATGGTTTTCATGGACATTTTCAAAATGAGAAAAATTGTTTTTTCAACGTAACGTTAGCCTTCTTCCTATTGGCTAAGGAGCATTCTCTCACTAGAGTTGAAAGGCCCGAAAATGAGTCCATTTCTTTCCTAATGGAAAGGTTTCATCTCAATTGGGTGAGAAAATTGGGTTTTAAGCAGACTTTAGCATTTTTGAGTGAAAAAGGCTAGGACAACTAAAATTGGGGTCTTTTGAAATCCAAACTAAAATCTAAGCATAGCATTGGGTTGCTGACATGAAGGAAAAGTTGTGGCTCAAGTTTGGGGTCAAACAGGCCATATAGACATCCTACGCGTAGGATGTGTTCTGTGTGATTTAGCACTCCAAACCCAGCTTTGAGCATACCAAAGTGATCAGCACCTTAAGAGGAGTCTATGCTTTGCATTTGAAGTCATTTTGATTAGTTAGACATGCTACGCGTAGAATGTCTAATGCATGAAATTGAAGCCAAAAACTGATTGTGGGCATAGTAGGGTGTTGTATAGCCTGAGGCAAGCCTCCTAGTCAATTTTGGTCCAAATTGGAGTTGATTTGACTAGTCAGACCAACATCAGGCTACTGGAATAGATTTCTGATCAATTGACCAGCTTATAGGTGACCAAATCAAAAAGTAAAAACAGCTATGAACTCAGCACATCAAGGGGGATCCATTGTGCAAACTCTAGGCAAAACAGTGCAGGAGACATCCTACGCGTAGGATGTCTACAGGGGCTTAGTGAAGAGAAAAGCTGACTGAGGAAATTGAGTGATGTTTCAATTGACTTAAGAGTTCCAAAACTTCTTTCAGAAGTGAATTTGGACCTTGTTTGACCTTTTGACGGAGCAAAGACGGAATTAAGATTTTCCCGATACATTGACCAACATTCGAGGAAAGTACAGTTCCAGATTAGCAGACCTAATCAAGAACATCCAAAGTGTATAAAATACAATAGTGGTTGAGGTTAACCCTCCAGTTATACCAATCATTACTAAGACCACCTCTAGCAGTTAAATCCTTTGATTCGATTGCCGAAATTAAACGCTTGTGTACAGGTATATTCAACGGCCAAGCAAGAAGTTGTGCAAAAACTGATCCTTTAGCAGGTGAGTGATTGGATTTGTGATAAGTTTCATTGCTAAGTTTGATGAATTTAAAATCAGGAAGACACGTTCTTAGAGATCAAAAGGTGGTAGGTGATCAGGGTAGCTTAGTGTCCACCGAGGAGAGCATGACTTAGGCAAGGCTAGATCCACTAGCACCAATCATTCAGGAGGGTAGTGATACTGACACTTCATCAGATAAGTCCTTCTTCATGATGGGTAGTCAACAGCTAGGAGGTTTCTCCGATGAAGGACCAATGCCAGGAGGAATCACCTCCCAAAATCCTTTGAGCGATTCCAAGTTCACTATAATCTTCTTAGAAGGAACAAACTCTAGGAGAGCCTTAGTTTATTCTGACTATCGAGGACGCAAGTGTATTTGTATTAAAGAAAGACCTGCTCAAAGACTGGAAATAATTCGAGTCTACGATGATGGAGATAGATTCCGAGACAAAAAGGGGAACCACTATCTGATAGTTAGCAACCCTGAGGATTACAATAGATATAGAGATAACGTAGCAAAAGGAAAAATGGTTTCAAAAACTCAAGAACCGCCTCCAAACATTGATCGACCCGGAGCTCTTTTTATGTATGATAAGAAAACAACCAGAGTCTCAAGCTATAATGAGAATGGGGGGGTTTACAAGCATGAGAGCGAGGGAGTAGTTTCTTACTTTCAATGCAAAGAACCCTACCCAAACGAATTAAGCAAAGACAAGGTTCTTTACTTATTCTCTTATGAAATTGCTATGAGGAAGGATATTGTTTTTGTTGATAGGTACAGGCGAGAATATAAACGTATTCTCCCAGAGGAGGTAGAAAAGACAACAGTTCCAGAAACATCAACATATGCCCCCGAAGAAGTGCCAAGGGTCACCTACACCCCTAGCAAATCGACAAATCCATTTTTAGAAAAGTAAGACGCGACCTCACATTCTACCCGACAACAGACGTTCAACTACTAAAACCAACCAGCAACTCAGCCATCATTGCAGGCATGGCTTCGACAGAGTGCAACATTAGAACAAAACCGAAATCGAGATGGTTATCTAGCCACACGAGGGCTAAGGATTTACAAGAACCACCACTCTATTCATGTTATCAAGGCGAGAGTAAGCCAAAAACTCAAGGGTCAACAAATCCTGGAAGACCACCCATAGAGCGAGTTCGTAGAGATGAACCATCTCTTGCAAGAACCATTAGAAATTATGGCGTAGGAGCACCATTGGGAGAGGAACCCTCCCACTACCGAAAGCCAGAGGAGGTATATCGATTAGGGCGAGGAGATCCAATGATGAGATTTGTAGACCATCGTAGAATTAGACCTTCTCAAGTGCAACAATGGGTAAACAAGAAATACACGAGAAACAGAGATCCTAGAGATCATGTAGCAGCCTTTGTGCGTGCAATTAGAGCTGAAGAGGTGTTAGACTTCCCTACCCAATTTGTAGGGTTTGGACTGACCCTAGAGGAGGATGCTGCTACTTGGTTTGACTCTGTGGAGCGTAGAGACTTTGAGTCTATGGAGGAGGTGTTTGACGAGTTTATTGAGGAATTCTCACAAAGGGGGATAGCTTATAATACAATCTCACAAATCCATAAATTCAAACAGAAAGAAGGGGAATCTGTGCGAAAGACAGCCCTACGATTAAAAAGATATGTTAAGTTCTGCCCTGTGGAAGAACTGCCAACTCAATCCAGACTTATGCTTATATTTATTCAAGGACTAAGGAATGCAGATCTCCAGAAGGACTTACATATGAAGAGGAGCACAACGTTAAACGAGTTAACTAAGGAGGCTCTTTACCTTGTAGACAATTGTGCGGTCTACAAGGAGGGTGAATTCAAGGATCTTGATGACAATTCATCCTCACAACAAAGTGGAAGCAAGTCCGCTAAGACAACACCAAAAGGAGAAGTAGTTGTAAGCTAGTAGCAGCTTGTAGAGGAAGTGCTAAAAAAGATTAACTTGTATGCCAAACCTTAGGCTAAACAACCCAAGTGGTGTGCTATTGAACAAAAATGGACAAACCAATGGGACGGAGGAATGTTATTATAACAAGGGATATGTGAGAGAACGACCTTATGCTCCCCAGGCTCAGGTAGCATCTCCTCAACTTCCACCGATGCCTAGGTATCAAGCAGACAACCTACCAGGACCTGTAGGTATAGAAAGACCACAACCAGTGTTGGGGCAGCAACCACCCCTACCAGGATTACGACCAGTCGGCATAAGATACACACCAACAGTAAATGAATCAGAAGAGAAGGCTTTGGTGCCTATGCATGCATATTTCGAAGATCCCAATGGATATGCTGCAAATCCTGTCTATTATCCACCAGAAGAACCTCCAACGCTAGAACCATGGAGCATGATGGAAAGTGCAGTACCACCAACAGCTGCACAGGCAACAGGAGAAGGAAGATATAGCTTGGATGAAAGAACATTGTTGTTCATAGCCAACGGAGGCACGGGCGGACAGAGACATGCATACCAACAAAGAGGAGCTCAAGGAGCACCTCAACAGCCTAAGGGACCCTGCTACAAGTGTGGTGGAGACCATTGGCTAAGAGACTGTCCTCATGATGAAATCATAAGAGTCAACGCATATTGCACCGAGTGTGGAATTACTCATTTGGTTCCTGATTGCCCTAAGAACCCGAGCAAAGGAGCAAAATCTACCTTGAACATGCTGGAAGCAGTGCCTTCCAGTGGAGGGTCAGAAAACGAGACAGTAATACCTATTCAGGCAATGACACGAGCCCAAGCTCAAATAATGACGAACGAACCCATAATTGAAGAGCCAAAAACCGATGCCCCAAGTTCAGAAAGGAAAAATCAGAGAAGCACTTGGAAAGCTAGAAAGGCGCGTATGAAATCCCGGAGAGAACGAAAGCAAACGGCTCTATCCGAGGAGTTAAAACACACGAAGGATAGATTAGAGCGGTTAGAGAATCTAGCCAGTCTAAGCACACACACTGCGGCAACCATAGTACCCAAGGAAATAGCAGAACCCAAAAGTGCAGAATCAGGAGGATCAGTGTTGGTGGCAGAAAAGATAAATGAGCAGTTAGACACACTTTTAAAAGCTTACGAAGCCAGACTCCAAAACAACCAAACCCAAGAGCAAAGATGGATGACTTATCCATATGCAGAAATAGAAAAACAAAGGTTGCAAATGTGTCGAAAAATGATTGAAACAGCCCAATCCTTGATAGAAAACCTGCTTGGTAAACCTGCAAGTTGGCACAAAGTACCAGCTCCAGCCCCTATCAAACCAACTTTAGAGAAACAAGTAGACACGAAGGAGAGACTCATGAATGCCTCTTAGTCCAGGAGAGAACCTATCATAGTGCCAAATACAACAGATGAGATAATTGATGGTTTTCAACCTAAAACATTGGTAGAAATGGGTAAGGATTGTAACGGTCTAGATGACCTATGGAAACAAATCCATGATGCCAACGAAGCTAACCAGGTGAGCTACCAAATGAATAGCATGAGAAAAGAGAAAAATGAGATCTTACCTCCTATTGAAGAATTTGAGGCAAGATCACAAATGAACTTTGATATGCATTCACAAGGGGGAGACCAGGGATCAAATAGTTCGGGGCACAGCCAACTAGACTCGCTAAAAACTCTACCCTCTTACCTAGGGGAGTATGAAGCCAAGTCTGAGGTGAGAGCAATCCCATCTCAAAGACTTTCTTCCAACAGAGTGATGGATTCACAAGGGTTGATTGAGTTATTGTCCACCCCTGTGGCATGCACAATCACATTAGCCGGACTCCTAAGGCTACGGCCAAACATGTGGACCACCGTAGGCAAATGCTTAGAAAAATTTGGAGTAAAAGACCCCACCTCGAAGCTTCAAGAAGGGATCAGAGAATTGGACAAGCCTCAACTAAACACTAGGTCAGTACCTTTAAACAAGGTTGGAGAATATTGCGAGGGAGAAGATGGAAATACCATACTACCAGTAGAATTCCAAGGAGTAGTTTCCAAAGCTATTCTTGACAGTGGAGCAGGAGTTGCTATCGCCACCAAGGAAATCTGGAAAAAATGGGGAAAACCAGCTTTGAGAGCTACCAGAATGAAATTACAACTGGTAGATGGCTTCATGGAAAAGCCTCTAGGAATTTTAGAAAAAGTAATTGTCACCTCGTGTGGAATCGAGTATGAGCATACATTTGCAATAGTCGATTTCGACAAAAAGAACAATTACAAGATCATCTTGGGAAGACCATTCATGAGACAATTAAAGATGGTCTAGGATTGGGGTTACGACCACATATATCTCAGACATGGCGAGACTACAACCAAAATACACCTAAAAGACCATAGTTACAAAGATGTGAACCAGACACCAGTGGAAGAGTTTGATTCAGCTACATTGATAGGGTCCGAACTCCCAGCATGGTTAGGGCAAAAAAGAGCTATGGATGTACGGAGCTTCACATTATGGGAGCTTAAAAAAAGAGGAATGCTTCTTAGAAATATCTATTGAGGACAAGGATTATATTCCAGAACCTTTTCATGAAGATCCCTTAGGACCTCTGGAATGGGAACACATACTAGCAACATTGGATGTATGTACCATTACAGATAGGCCAATGACAAAATTTTGCGATAAGGACGGCTATGATGTGCTACCCTATTACATGGTAAGCCTTATACCAGGAGAAGATGAGATTGTGGAACCACCAGAATAAGATGAGTTTTATAACTCCTCTGAACATCTGGAGGTAAATAACGTTGCTGATAACGAGTGTTCAGACAACTCAAGCGAGCGTGGGGAGAAAACAGTGAATATCAAGTTTTATGATTTTGCCAATCAGCACCCTAGACGCCAGGAACGCTATAGAGAAAAACGAGCAGAAAACAAAATGAGAGAGAACCCTATGCTCAGGATAAAAGATAAAACTCACTATCTAATGCTTGTCAAAGCAGAGGATTGTGTAAAAGACCAAATCAGGCAGATTCTCAAAAGTTCGAAGAGAAAGAATGCAACAGGAAATAAAACAAGTACGAAAGACTAAAACAGAAACAAAATCAAAAAAATCTCAACAATCAAAACATAAAAAAACGAAAGACCTAGAGTGGACCAGAATGGAGCGTAAAAAGAAATACCAAGAACTAAAACGATCGTTACGAGAGGTATGGACTATTGAGGAAGAAAGTGATGGTAAGGAGGAGTCCGAAAAAGGAAACATAAATGTACCATCCCACTATCGAAAATTCACCATCCAGGACAGAAAAATCATAATGACACCACCAATCAAGGAAAGAATAAACCAAGAATCTTACGATGGGCCGAAAAATGCAAAACGGATAGACCTCGTTGAACCAGGTGAAAAGCCTCAGCCGGTCTATATCACAACTAATTTAGAGCCTGAAGAAGAAGAACAGTTAACACAACTTCTCAAGAAGTATAAAGATGTGTTTGCTTGGTCCTACAAAGACCTCAAAGGAGTTGATCCATCGATATGTCAACATACAATCCCATTGAAAGCAGATGCCAAACCTAGCAAACAACGTCCTTACACATATAATGACACATTTGCTAAACAAATCAAAGAGGAGATTGACAAGCTGATGGATGTTGAATTCATCTATGAGATCAAACATACAGATTGGGTGTCATCCATTGTGGTTTTCCCCAAAAATAATGGAAAGCTACGAGTGTGTGTGAACCTCAAAAAAGTAAATGCAACCACCATAAGGGATCATTATCCCTTGCCGATCACAGAACATGTACTTGAGAGGGTGCCTGGGAAACGGGCTTATTCCTTTCTAGATGGGTTTTCAGGGTATAACCAACTGGCAATTGCAATAGAAGATCAACACAAAATAGCATTTGCCACAGAATGGGGAATATATGCATATAGAGTTATGCCTTTTGGCTTAATCAATGCCCCAGCTACCTTTCAAAGGTTAATGACTCATGCGTTCAAAGAATATTCTTAGAAATATATATGGATGATCATTGTGTACACTCTCTTCTACGAGACGAACATATTGACCATTTACAAATGGTATTTGAGAAGTGCGGAACATATCGAATCTGTCTTAACCTGGAAAAGTATATTTTTATGGTTAGGCAAGGCCGCATCTTAGGACATATTGTCTCAAGAAATGGAATAACCACTGACCTAGACAAAATCAAAGTCATAGTAGACATGCCCAATGCCAAACAAGTACAATCCTTCATGGGACACTGCGGATATTATCGAAGATTCATATATATGTATGCAGTCATTGCACAATCTCTGTATCGCTTATTAGTCAGTTTAGACTGGACTGAGGAGTGTGAAACTTCATTCCAAAAGCTGAAGGAAAACCTTGTATCAGCACCTGTACTTAAAGCACCAGATTGGGAAAAGATATTCCATGTTCACATTGATGCATCTGCATATGCAATCAAGAGTATTCTGGATCAACCTAGAGACGGAACAATGGATTTCCCAGTTTGTTATGCAAGCCTACAGTTAAATAGTGCAAAGAAGAACTACACAACCACTAAAAGAGAGGGGTTAGGAATGATTTATGCTGTATAGAAATTTCGACGTTATTTGCTAGCAAACAAATTTGTGTTCTTCACAAATCATCAAGCTCTTTTGTATCTGGTAAATAAACCATGAAATACTGGGAGAATTGTATGTTGGTTTATTATATTGGTAGAATTTTACTTCACAGTGATAGTCAAAAAGGGTAAAACTCATCTACGGGCAGATCATCTTTCAAGGCTTCAAAACGGGGAAGCTCCTGAAGGAGTAGATGATGGCATACCTGATGCTTATCTTTTCAATATTGAAATGATACCCAAATGGTCTCAGGAAATTGTTAGTATTCTTTCCTTTGGAGGTAGATTTGATAACAAGGAGGACAGATCCAAACAACAAACAATTCGACAAACAAAAAACTTCAAGCTGATTGCAGGACGACTGTATCATCTAGGATCGGACCAGATTCTACGATTATGTATAAATCCGGAGGAATTCGAGTGTTATCTTGAAGAGGCACACGTCCAAGATTGTGTATTTCATTGAAAACACACCAGAGATTGAAACAATTAGGGGTTTATTGGCCAACTATGTATGCTGACACACACGCTTATGTTAACAATTGTACTATATGTAGTGCCAATGACCAGAGAATCATGCGACATTGTTTCAAGTAAACATTGCACATGCATGGAGTCAATATATCATTGATTTCTTAACAACAAGGACATTTCCTGAAAACATAACAAAAGCACGGAAAAGGGATATAGAGTTGGAGGCTCGTGACTTTAATTTAACTGGGAATCAACTCTATAAGCGAGGAAAGGATAATCAACTTAGAATCTGTGCAAGTGAAAGTGAATACCTGCTGATTCTAGAACACGCTCATGGAGGAATAACTGGAGGTCATTTTTCAGGCGATAAGACGGCAAAAATTGTCTTAACCGCAAGAATATGGTGGCCTACATTGCATATGGATGCTAAGGAGTTTGTAAAGCATTGTGACGCATGTCAGCGCACCAAGGTTCCGATAAAGAGAGATGAGATGCCACTACAGCCAATGATGGGAGCAAGGACTGTTGGAATTAGGGTTGCAGAGAAACACACACAGCTTGGAGAAGACGAAGGAAGCTCAAGGCACACAATAGAGAGTGTGTTACTTAGTGTGCAATGGAAAGATAGGTAGCCCTAGAGTGATGGGCGTATATATAATGCACGGGGGAAAAAACCTCCTAAAGAGGGAAAAAAATGCCCCGGCGGTCCTAGTGTGTTCACACACATCACTACCACATGTATATGGTAACAAATCCCCCCTGGAGTGATGCGGTGAACGAGAGCTGGCACATGAGTAAAGGGAAGTGCCATGCCCTGAGGACAGGATCAGTCCACAAAGGGGAGTAAGCCCAAAGCTTTGCGGAAAGCTTCAAGCTTCTCACGAGACAATGCCTTTGTGAAAAGATCTGCAAGGTTGTCCTGTGTTGGCACATAAGCCAAGCTGATCTCTCCTGCTGAGAGCCTCTCCCTGACATAGTGGTAATGCACCTCAATGTGCTTTGTGCGAGCATCAAAAACTGGGTTCCTCGCAACTGCCAATGCGCTCTGACTGTCAGTGTAGATAGTGTTGGCAGTGTCCTGTCCAACACCCAAGTCAGCCATAAGGCGTCTGAGCCATACACACTCAACCGTAGCTGTGAAGACTGCCCTGTACTCAGCCTCACAACTCGAAGTGGCCACAGTAGGTTGCTTCTTGCTCAACCATGATATACATGAACTGCCAAGCATGAAACAAAAACCACTTGTGGACACTCGCGTGTCAAAACAACCAGCCCAATCTGAGTCCGAAAAAGCATGTAAGTCTGGCGGCAATGATCCCCCTTGGGATAAAACAAGCCAAGATGTAAAGTGCCACTAAGGTAGCGGAAAATCCTCTTGACAGCCTGCCAATGCTTAGACCCTGGGCTATGCATAAATCTGCTGACCTGCGAGACTGCAAACTGAATATCTGGCCTCGTGTTGCATACATAAATGAGGCAGCCAACAGCAGTTTGGTAAAGAGTGACATCAGCAGGATCGCCAGTATCATGTAGACTCAACTTCAAACCTGTTTCCATGGGAGTGGCAATAGGTTTGCAATCCTCAAGTCCAAACTTACATAGCAATGTCTCTATGTAACTTTTCTGACACAAGGCAATACCACCATCACACTGCTTAAACTGTATACCCAAGTAATGATGCAACAGCCCCAAATCTTTCATCTTGAAAGTAGCATTCAAATCAGCCTTAAATTCAGCAATATGTCTCTCATTTGGTCCAGTGATCAGCAAATCATCAACATAAAGAACCACAATGAGAAATACATCATCCTCACGCTTTACATACAATGTGCTTTCTGTTGGAATGTTGCGAAAGCCTTGTTTGACCAAATGAGTGTTAGCTTTCTCATACCAAGCACGAGGAGATTGCTTCAACCCATACAAAGCCTTCTTACATCTGAACACTTTGTCCTCTTGTCCTTTCTTAACAAAACCAAGAGGCTACGTTACATAAACTTCCTCAAATGTGTCACCATTCAAGAAAGTAGTAACAATGTATGATCGATGTACATCTCAACCAAAATGAGCTGCCAATGCACATAGAAAATGCACAGTAGTCATACGACAAGTGGGAGAAAAAGTCTCTTCATAATCTATGCCTTTTTGTTGTGCATAACCCTTTGCAACAAGTCGAGCCTTATGGTGATCGATCTCACCATCGAGCTTGCGTTTCAACTTGTAAACCCACTTCATACCAATGGCCTTTTTTCCAAGAGGCAAATCACATAAAGTCCATGTGTCATTTTCTATAAGTGCATCATATTCTGATTGCATGGCAGCCATCCAATTTTTTGAATTCTGTACTTCATCAAAAGACAGAGGTTCCTCAACATCATGTAAGCTAGACACAGCCAAAGCATAACAATCTAATGCATAAGATGCATGGCGAGAGCCTGAACGAGTACGACTAGACAAAGGTGCATCCAATTTAATGTCACGCAATGTATGCACCAGCCAGTTTGGCATACCTCTAGCCTGCTGCTCATTTCATCCATTTCCTCATCAAGTACATCATGTACATCTGCATCAGTAATAGGCTGATTTATAACATTTTCTAAAACCCCCATATGCTGTACATTTTCCTCATTGGAATTTACATTCGTATTTCCACCACTGAAAAGAGGCAACAAAGTGTCATAAATGTCCAGTGAGCTTACATTACTGTCTCTAGTATATGACAGCGAGGGCTGAACAAAATCTTCCACAAACACTACATCCCGTGAAACTAGAATAACCTTTTCTTTCAACACTATAACCAACAAAAATATATTTGACAGCCTTATCATCCAATTTTCTTCGTTGTGTTTGTGGCACCAAAGCATATGCCAAACAGCCACAAAAACACGCATGTGCTCAATAGAAGGCTTTCTATCATGTCATGCTTCATATGGAGTAATAGACTGCAAAGCTTTTGTAGGACACCTGTTTAGTACATAAGTGGCACACATGATGGCTCAAGCAAAAAAGAATGCGGCAAAGCTTGACTTTTGACCATACATCGTGCCATTTCTGTAAGTGACCTGTTTTTCCTCTCAGCAACACCATTTTGATGAGGTGTATAAGGCACTATAAATTGGTGTTTTATCCCACGACTAGCCAGAAATGCATTAAATTCATGAGACATATATCTCCCCCCTCGATCTGAACAGAGGTTGCCCATAGTACATTTCGAGACATTTTCAGCCATAGCCAAAAATTGTTTGAAGCACATGAAAACTTTGGACTTCACTTTAAATGGAAATACCCATGCATTCTTGGAGTAATCATCAATGAAAGCCATGAAGTAAAGGTAATTGCCCAAGGATGGAGTTTGCATGGGCCCACAAACATCACTATGCACAAGCTGCAACTTGCATGTGGCCCTAACTGAACCATCCTTTGGAAAATTCAAGCACTACATCTTACCCAAAATACAACCTTCACAAACATGTTTGACAGGTGCTTCATGAGCGGCAAAGAAGCAACCAGATCAGATTTTGCAAATGCAGCAAACTAGCAAAATTCAGATAATCAAAGCATGCATGCCAAGTTTTGCATCTAAAAATAGCCCTTGAATCTACAACTGCATTTGAAAAATTTTGTCCACACTTGTCATACAAAGTGAGGTTATATAGCCCACGGCACAAAAGCCCAGATGCAACAATCTCATCACCAAAACTGAGATCATGAACTGTATATCTGTCATCCACAAATTTGACTACAAGTCCAAGTCTAGCAAGTGCACATACAGACAAAATATTCTTCTTGATCCCAGGTACATAAAGTGCATCAACAAGTGTGAAAGAACTACCATTTGCAGTAGTAGTAAGCACAATCTTTCCAACTCTTGAATCAGATAAGAGGCATTGTTGGCACAAGTGACTTGCTAAGAATCTTGTAAGGCATCAAGAACAGTCTGCACAAGGGAACTGTCTGAAATGACTTCACCTACAGAAATATGTTGCTCATTGATATCCTTGACACCAGCAAGGAAAGTGTCCATATCATCTTCCTCTTGCATAATCTTTGACTCGAGCTCTTTACGCAACAAAGCAATTTTAGCCTCATTGCGACTTGCATAAAGACCTGCCAAAATATCCCAAGCCTGTTTTGTAGATTTTGCTGAACAAATGTGAGGAACACTAGTGCGCTTCACAGAAACGCAATCAATGCTTGAGCCTGTGCATCCTTTACATCCCAACGAGATTGTTCTACCGTAGGCAAAACAACTCTAATAGCACCAATCCTTCAGCAAGACCTGCCACATCCTCAACATCGCCTACATCCTCAGAACTAGGGCGTACATCAATGCCTGCACAATATTCCAGATGCCCTTTGACACAAGAACATGTTGCATCATGTAAGCCCACATAGGGTAATTTTCCCAATCCAATCTGTCCTCAGCAACAAACATCTTGAACACATATGTGTTGTTGTCAACCATGGTAAATGCTGCAGCTGATGTGAAAACTGCCCAAAAAGAGGAGAAACGAAGCGGGGAACAATACGTGCTATATAGCACAAATCGTAGAAGACTTAAAGGCACCTATTATGCAAAAACGACACTGTCAAAAATTCTGCACAAAATGATGAAATAGCATGTGCAGTCCTGCCTATAGTTGAAATGGAGGCCGAAATGAGCCTGAATCAAAAATCTGAGCAGACTAAGCTCTACAAGCTTACCCAAAATTTTCTCGACTTGGCAAGCAACACAGCCGTCACTTACGTGAAGCTATCCCCTTACTCCCCCCCTTCTTTGTAGTTGCAAAACAAATTTAAAAGTAAACAAACTTGAAATAAACAATATGTATACTCTATACAATGACCTTTACTTAGGTGTATACCATGAATAGTAAATACTAACATTTAGAATGCATCAACTTGTGATCCTAAGACAAATAATCTAAGACTTCCTTTAATTTGATTATACAATATTAAATTATGGTTTATGCAAGAATAGCATCCTTCCTTGAATGATGGTGTAAGAGTAATTTGTGAAATTCCCAAGAGTGAACATACTAGTATCATACAATGCGCATGCTGTACAGTGAGAATGATCAACAAGTTCTTCTCAAGGTAGGGTTTACGCTTACCTATTGATTTCGTAGAGAGGATTAATCACACAGCTACGTGAGGCTTAAGGAGTTGGTATTTTCAATTGGCAAGAGGGAAGGGAGATAATGATCTTATTTGGAATGGGCATCTTCTTTCTCAAAGAAAAAATCCTTTGGTAATTATAAACTTACCCTTTAAAACTCAACTTTCTCTTGAAAATCAGATATTAACTTAGTATGTTATCAAAAAAATTTACACACATAATTTATGCAAATTCAATAGCATTTCTTTTGGGAAAAATTGTAATTCTTATTTTAGAAAATAAGGTTAGTTCCAAAAATACTCCAGTACTTAGTTGCCTTTGATTTATGGCATTACTTTTATAAGAGTAATTGAAGTAAGACAATAAAAAGTAGCTAAAAAATCAATAAAAAGTTTTATGTGGGAGATTAAGGGATAATGAAGGATATCAATCCCAATTCAATCATGCATATTATTTAGATAATTATGACCTCCAATTACCTATGGTTAAAGAGAGTGCTTTCTACACTCTCTATGCCATATTAGTCTGGTAGTCTAAGAAACTTGAAATAACATTGTGGTTAGTTGTTTGCAAGGTGGTTAGTTATGATTAGTAATTAACCATAATTAGAAGGAGATAACAAAATTAAGAAGTTAGTTCTTCTTCTCAAGCAAAAAAGCTTGCTTATGGAAATGTGAGAGCTTAAGCATGAATTTAAGTAACAATGAAAGTAAACCATTTTCAAAAAATTACAATAGCATAAAGAGAACAAGAAAACATTACCTTAGTGTGTGTGTGTGTGTTGTAGAGTCTTCTCCTCGCTTTGGGAGAGTATTAAAGAAGTGTGTTGACGTAGTTGGATCTTTCCCTCTTCACTTTGCCCGAGAATCACCAATTTGGCTAGTTGGAATGACAGAATGGCAAGAGGCAAAGGGAATTCGAAATCTGGAAAGCTTGAGAATCAGGAGAGAGGAGATGGAGTGGATAATGTGAAGAAGGAGATCAAGTTTTTGAAAAAAAACTTGATAAGGGTTTTGGCCATGGATTCTTTTTGAGAGGGTGTGTGTGTGTGTGTGTAGGAGGTGTGTGTGTGAAAGAGGCTTGGCTATGGAGTTCTTAAGCTTACTATCAAGATTGCACCTTGAGAAAAATGAAAGAGAGAAGTGTAAAATGAGAAGAGAAGCCCTCTTTTTTTACACATTTTAAATAAGTGCCTACACTAATCTTGATAGCTTATCTTCTTTATTGATAAGTTCACTCTATTTATCTTGACAACTTCTCTTTCTTTTTTCTTTTCTTTTTCTTTTCCTTTTCTCTAATCTTTTTCTTTATGTTAATTTTCTCAAAATGAAAAGCTAATTTCTCATGCATTGGTTATGCCCTATTCCATGCATGGTGTAAGCCAAAGTGGCTTGCGGGTATACTTTGGTGCTTCAATTGAACCCGAATTTACTCGAACATTTTTTTCTCTATGATTTTCTCTCTCTTTTCAAAGTAGATGGCTTAGATGTGATAGTCAAAAGTAAGGGCTAGGAGGAGTCCCTTAGAGAGATTATCATGGGCGTAGGTGGAGTAAAAAGATTATTACAAGCGTTGATGTTGTCATTTGAAATGGGTGAGAGATAGGGATGGCCCACTTAATTATTATGCTTTTTTAACTTGATGCTTTGCTTGGGCAATACTTCTTTGCGTAGTGTCATTTGTAGTGGTTATAATCGAATTCCTTTGTGGTCATGACGGTTGCCGTCATTTCATTGAAGTTTCAACGTGAGGCTCATACGTATGAGACCGTGCACATGTGTTTGAATGATAGTGACTGTAATTTGACTTTTTTTTGCTTATGGATTGTTTTGTGAGAGTGTTTAGCAGTAGACATGACTATGATTGACAACTGACAAACAAAGCTTTGACAAAATATAGATGATGATATAAACAAAATATAGATGATGATATAAACAAAATCATGGCAGAACTATGTGACTAAATAGGTAGAACTAATTTTGAACTCATCATATTGTTGCTTGAGCAGGTTCTGGAGAAGTTGTCGATCTTTGATGTCATATGTGAATCTGCAAAAGAGCTTGAAGATGAAGAATACTGTCGAGCACGATTCGTTTGAGTATCTTTAAACACCTTTTCTGCAATGAATTCATCAAAGCCAATTGCAATGGTTGCTTTAGCTTGAGCTCCATAGATCAACGGCTTGATTCAAGAAAGATGTATAGCACCAAAATACATCGGGTAAGTCTCACACAAAGCATACATCTCACAGTATGACAACTCGATGAGTAGTTGTTGCAACACGTTTTAAGAAGCCCTCATTGCTTTTTGTTGTTTTTTGTTTTAATGCACCTGGCATTATGAAGAGGGGAACTGAAAATAGGGTGAAATCCTTGATTTACTGCAACGTTCTAAAATGCTAGGTAACTCTTCTTGGTAAATTTTTTCAATTGTCGATGACATCCAGAACTGCAGTAGCGTTTGGTTGCATTTTGAGAGGTCATGTGTTGTGCGTAGAGAGCTCTGTCTCCTTGTAGATGATGGTGTGTTGAAATGTCATATATTGAGCACCTTGCCTTTGCCCTAAGCAAAAGAATGCGCTTGGGCTCTGTCCGCCTGGGAAGCTCACCTTGCTTGCGCGTTTCGAGATGCTCCTTCTTCACCGCCTAGGAGCTAATGGTGCCTTAGCAATGACCACCTCATGCTTAGCAATCTGAGATGCTATCCTAATATCACCTAGACGCTCTGATACCAGTTGCTGGTGCAGCCTACGGTGGATGTAGGCGGTGGGGAGCCATAGCGTGGAGGAGATGCAACAAAGAGACAGACAGAGAGAGAGAGAGAGAGAGAGAGGAGAGAGAGGAGAGAAGAGGAGGAGAGAGAGAGAGAGAGAGAGAGAGAGAGACTCGGTAGAGTAGAAGGAAAAACAACACGCTACCTTTTGATGGATATGATTCTTTCTAAAATCTTACAACATATATAAAACAAGAATGTGTATCATGCAAACTCCACTAAAGCGGTGGTCTATAGCTGCATGCACTATGAGGTGTTCCATAGACACATGCCACTGAACCTGGGCTTGCATACCCAACTATTTCTACCTTTTACTTGTACCAACATGATTTTATTCATTTGTACAATTTTTTTTAATTTAAGTTTATTTTGTACAAAAACCTTGTCTTTATCTGAGTACCTTGGTTTTTGAACATGTAAATGTTCGTTTGTGGGTAATATGTAGATAAAAAAAAGCACACACGCGTACGCACACACACACACACGCCAACACACATACACAAGCTGAAATTAACAAATGTTTAGCACATACACACCCATATATAGAGTACATACACCACCATCTCTCTTTTCTCTCACTCATGTCTTGCCCAAGCTCTCCATATCTGAAATTGCTATTTTTCAGCAACACACACACACACACTCCCATACACATACGCACACACAAACTACTCATAAACACACACTTCACTCTCACAAGTACGGGCTATAGACACTGCCACATAAAAAGTGGTAAGACCACCTTTTATTGTTTGGTCGAGTTTTGGTATGTCTCACTCTCATGGTTGTTTGAGGGAAGTACACACACACACCTATGCTATAGTCAAGGGGGCGACTTCTACTCATGGTTTTAGGTGAATGGACTCTGCCATGGTCTGTATCAAGTCCATAGTCAGTGGTGGTTTGGGCTTGAGGGGGGGTTGTTGGGTATGCAAGCCCAGTTTCAATGGCGTCTGTCTGTGGGAACTGTTAGGAAATAAGACGTAGCTAAATAGATTTTTGAGTAGATTACTTAATGGAGAGAGATAGATTTCACACACAAGAGATTATAGAGTAGAGAGAGAGAGAGAGAGAGAGTACACACGATATACGGGGTTCACCCAATGTGGGCTACGTCCACGGGGAAAGCAGCCACTCAATGGCTTTAGCACTTCAAAAGAAGAAGTAGTTTACAAAGGGATTAAACCCTTGATAGAGCTCCCGCCTTGCTTCACTCTCACCACCTCACACTCACCTTGTTGCATCAACTTCACACTATGAAATGTGTGTAGAAATGGCCTCCCTTTATAGGCCAAAAGGGTTGCCCTCTCTTATGAGAGACAGCCATGTGTAGCCGCCCTTGTGTGAATAAGTCCAAATCGGACCCTCCAATCCGCCCATGTGTGGCCGCCCTTGAGAAGACAAGTCCGCTTTTGAATTTGGCCATCGGACACGGCCATTGACTTCCGACCACCGGCCACGGCCATTGACTACCGGCCACCGTCCAACCAACCGGTTGTTTTCCGACCACTTTTCGGCCGCCGTCCGGCCATAATATTCCGTCGGAAAGGAATATTCTGGCGGAAAGAAAGTCTCGGGGGCCTCCGCCCCACAAGGCCTCTGAAGTTACCCTGATTCTTGTCCGTGTGAAAATTTGGGTTCCGGTGAGTGATTTTCCTTCACGCACGATGGCTTCTCCTCATAATGGGGGCTTTACAAATGTGCACTTTTACCACAGAAAATTACAAGGGTAAATCAGGCTCCATACTTAACAATCTCCCACTTGGAGACTGATCTCCAAACCAAACCTGTGACTTCTTCCATTCTGGCTTCTTATCATTGAATGCCGATTGAAGATGAGCAAAAGCTCAACTTCTCCTTGTTGACCACCTTTGTAAACATGTCTGCAGGATTTTCACTTGTATGCACCTTTCCTAGCTTTAGTTGTCCCTCTTCCAAAAGAGTGCGTATGAAGTGATATCTCACCTCAATGTGCTTTGTCCTTGAATGAAAGGCTGAGTTCTTCGCAAGATGGATAGCGCTTTGGCTGTCACTGTACAAGACACAATTGTCTTGTTTGAATCCAAGCTCTTCTAAGAATCTGTGAAGCCACATAATTTCTTTGCTTGCCTCTGTCATTGCTACATACTCTGCTTCCGTGGTAAAAAGTGAAACCACTTTCTGCAGCTTTGAAGCCCAGCTTACTGCTGTGCCTCCAACTATGAACACATAGCCATTAGTGCTCCTTCGAGTATCTTTGTCACCTACCATATCTGCATCAGCATACCCTTCTAGAAAAATATCAGTTCCTCCAAAATACAAAGCATTTGTTGTTGTCCCTTTTAGATACCTAAGTATCCACTTCACAGCTTGCCAATGCTCTTTACCTGGGTTGTCCATGAACCTACTCACAACTCCCACTGCATGTGCAATGTCTGGCCTTGTCCAGACCATAGCATACATTAGAGAACCTACCGCTGCAGCATATGGAACTTTAGACATATAGGCTATCTCCTCTTGTGTCTTTGGACACATATCCTTCGTTGGGTTAAAATGACCAGCCAAAGGTGTAGAAACTGGTTTTGCATTTTGCATTGCAAACCTTTCTAGTACCTTCTTGATGTAATCTTCTTGAGATAGCTTTATTGTCTTCTTCGTCCTGTCCCTTGATATTTTCATACCAAGTATCCTCTTTGCAGCACCTAAATCTTTCATTGAAAAAGATTTGGACAGCTCCTCTTTTAGGTCTTTGATGTCCTGCATGTTAGCACTTGCAATCAACATGTCATCAACATACAATATTAGGATGATGAATTTTCCATCTCCCAAATTCTTCGTGTAGACGCAGTGATCCGCGTTGCATCTTGTGAATCCATGATCCAACATCCATCGATCAAACTTCAAGTACCATTGTCTTGATGCTTGCTTTAAACCATACAAGCTCTTCTTTAATCTGCAAACCATTTTCTCCTTACCTTTTACTTCATACCCCTTTGGTTGAAGCATGTAGATTTCCTCCTCTAAGTCACCGTGAGGGAATGCCGTATTTACATCCATTTGCTCAAGATTTAGATCATGAGTAGCCACAAGGCTTAAGACAAGCCTAATTGAGTTCATTTTTACAGCAGGAGAAAATATTTCATTGAAGTCAATACCTTTCTTTTGAGAAAACCCTTTTACCACAAGCCTAAACTTGTACCTTTTCTTCCCACCTTCTTCTTCCTTCAACTTGTACACCCATTTTTTTTGAAGTGCCCGCTTACCTTTAAGTAACTCAACCAACTCCATGTTTGGTTGCAATGTAGTGAGTCCATCTCCACTTGCATGCTCTTCATCCATTCTTCTTTGGATTCATGTTGCATAGCTTCTTCGTATGATTCCGGCTCTCCAGAATCTGAGATCAAGAGATGGTTGAAGGAAAAAACAAACCTTTCTGGAGGTCTACTTGCTCTTGTAGATATTTGGGGAATAGGTTGGGGCTCCTCATTTGGTTGACGTTGTTGCACATTGTCACCGTTTGCAGTCCTTGAGTCTTCACCGTCCTCAAGCTCCATGTACTCATCACCTGTTTCTTTTGTTTGTTTTCTTTCCAAGTAATCTTTGTACATATTTTGTTCTTTAAAAATTACATCCCTACTCCTTATGATTTTACCATCTTCAGGATTCCATAGGCGATACCCAAAGTCTCCTTCTCCATATCCAATGAAGAAAAACTTTTTGGACTTTGCATCTAGCTTTGATCTTAGGCTTCTATCTATGTGCATGAAAGCCTCACACCCAAACACTTTGAGAAATGCATAATTCACGGTTTACCTGTCCATGCCTCTTCTGGAACTCCCCCATCCAATGCTATTGAGGGTGACCGATTGATTAAGTACACAAACGTACTTAAGCTTCCGCCCAAAGCTCAAGCGGTAGGCCTGCATGTAGCCGCATGCTTCGTGCTCGTTCCATGATTGTCCTGTTCATCCTTTCCGAAATACCATTTTGCTGAGGTGTCCTTGGGGTTGTCCTTTGCCTCCGAATGCCATTACTAGCACAAAAGGTTTCAAAAGCTTGGCTGCAATATTCACCTCCATTGTCGGATCTGAGGCATTTAACCTTGGTACCTGTTTCATTCTCACAAAGGATTTCCACCTTTGAAATATGGAAAATACATCAGATTTATTCTTCATGACATAAACCCATGTTTTTCTAGTCACATCGTCTATGAATGTTACATAGTACAATGAGCCACCAAGTGATGGTGTACTTGCGGGACCCCAAACATCAGAATGAACCAACTCAAGTTTTTAATTTTTTTCTTTCATTTCCTGATTTTTGAAATTTTACCCTCTTTTGTTTACCATAAACACAATCTTCACAGAACTCGAAGTCCACTTCTTTCAAACCTGGTAGAAGCTTCTTTGTTTGAAGGATTTGCATTCCTTTGGCACTCATATGCCCAAGCCGGTAGTGCCACACTGCACTGTCAAGTTCTGTAGTTGCTGCACAAGCTGAAGGTTGCGTGCTAACAATACACAAGTAAAGTGTACCGACCTTTTCTACCTTGGCAACCACCAAAGATCCCTTTGAGATCTTCCACCGTTTGTTTCCGAATGCAATGTTGTGACCTTCACCGTCCAATTGTCCTTTAGAGATTAAATTTTTGCGAAGAGAAAGAACATGCGTAACATCTTTAAGCTTCCATTCATTTCCGTTAGCAGTTTTGACAACAACTGTACCTTTGCCGACAATCTCACAAGCTTCATCATCTCCAAGTATACATACCCAAAAATTACCTTTGGTGTAGTCTTGGAAATGTTGCTTGTGTGGTGTCGCATGGAATGAAGCCCGGAATCTACTATCCAGGGAATTAGACACATTGTCTATTGAGAGAATTAGAGCATCTTGCTCTACTTTACCTGCCACATTGGACTCCAATGTTGTCTTGTTGTCTTGAGACTCTGTCTCTTCTTCTTCTTGGACCAGCAATCCTTCTTGATGTGGCCCTTCTTGCCGCAGTTCCAACATTCAAGAACTGACTTTGTGGTGACTTGCTCCGCCTTGAGCGATCACGACCCTTTGTTTTTTGAACCTTCCTTGGCCTTTCTCTTGTTT